>NC_133502.1:11050000-11350000 GCF_049354715.1 Callithrix jacchus | reverse complement strand
AACCTGTATCTTATGAGATGAAGGAAAAAAACACGTTTCAGAGAAGGACAGAAAGGTCAAATACTAAATAAGTCAAACAAACAAAGAATATTCAGCAGCTGACCATACTCAAATATACAAGCAAAAAAAAAAATTTAAATCCAAGGCTATATTTAGAGTGGTTTTCTCCAAATGGAATATGCAAAATTATCTATTGGAATATGGGAAAAAATTATTAGAGGTTATTTTTATATATTAATAAATCTCATCCTTTGAATTTTTTCATTTTTTGTTTTAAAATGTACATATTTCTATTATAGTACATATAAAATTCATTTAAATAAATATGTATATATCTAGGGGAACTTTTACTAACTGAGGAATATGGTAAAAAATGTGATGCCACTGTCTCTAGAAAATTTCAAAAATAATAAATAAAAATAGGCATATACCCCCATAGACAGCAGTCCCTTCTGAGTGAGGCACTGGCTCATCCCATTCCTCTTACCAGCATTCAAAAAGGATCTAAAAGCCAAGGTTCTAATGATGGCAGGGAAGTTCTCATCACTTAAAAGAAAACATATACTCTAAAGATTCAGATCAGAAAATCTAAATCACAAAGTGAAAGTCAGCTTAGGAGATATGCAGTAAATAAGTCAGACCTATACCCAGTAAAATGAAGAATTGTGATGTCTAATATAAGGCAGATATGGTCAAACCTGTTGATTCCACCCGTTTGTACCCTTGGTGATTTAGACACTAGTCAGTCATTTACTGATTTACTACCCTTTCATAATAAGGGGAATGAATTCTGTAGTTTAGGGAAAAGACCAAATTGTGATCAATGTTAGCAGCATCAGATCTTGTGTTTCCGTAAGCTGGAATAATCTCTAAATCAGGAATACTTAGTATTCTGTATTGTTTTTCCTGTAAAAGGCCAGATAGTGATTTACATTAGGCTTCACAGGCTAGATGGTCTGTTTTGCAGCTATTCAACTCTGATATTGTAGTGCAAAATCAGCCATAGACAATATTTAGGTGAAGGAGCCTGGCTGTGTTCCAATAAAAATAGGCAGTGGGCTGGGTATGTCTCAGGGACTACAGTTTACCAAAACTTGATCTAGATTATATAAGTTGCAAATGGGTATGAAGCAATATTTCCAGAGTTTGTTAGCAATTTGCAAATAGGAATTGAACACTTTCACTAGAAGCTATTGTGAAGACAAAAAATGTCTATCTATAGAAGTAGCTGATGGCCGGGCATGGTGGCTCATGCCTATAATCCCAGCACTTTAGGAGGCCGAGCAGGTGGATCCCTGAGGTCAGCAGTTTGAGACCAGCCTGGCCAACACGGTGAAACCTTGTCTCTATTAAAAATACAAAAATTAGATCAGCCATTGCGCACCAGCGTCCCTTCTCTTCCTCGGCGCTGCCTACAGACATCTCTTGGTCGGCATCATGGCCGCCCTTAGACCCCTTGTGAAACCCAAGATCATCAAAAAGAGAACCAAGAAGTTCATCTGGCACCAGTCAGACCAATATGTCAAAATTAAGCGTAACTGGTGGAAACCCAGATGTACTGACAACAGGGTTCATAGAAGGTTCAAGGGCCAGATCTTAATGCCTAACATTGGTTATGGGAGCAATAAGAAAACAAAGCACATGCTGCCCAGTGGCTTCCGGAAGCTCCTGGTCCACAATGTCAAGGAGCTGGAAGTGCTGCTGATGTGCCACAAATCTTACTGTGCTGAGATCGCTCACAATGTTTCCTCCAAGAACTGCAAAGCCATCGTGGAAAGAGCTGCCCAGCTGGCCATCAGAGTCACCAACCCCAATGCCAGGCTGCGCAGAGAAGAAAATGAGTAGACAGCTTATGTGCACGTTTTGTGTTTAAATAAAACTGGCATCTTCCTTAATTTAAAAAAAAAATACAAAAATTAGCTGGGTATGGTGCCTCATGCCTGTAGTCCCAGTCACTCAGGAGGCTGAGGCAGGATGATCGCTTGAACCTGGGAGGCAAAGGTTTTAGTGAGCCAAGATCATGCCACTGCACTCCAGCCTGGGCGACAGGAGTGAAACCCTGTCTCAGAAAACAAAACAAACAAAACAAAAAAGTAGCTGAGGTTTGTGGTCAGTATTTTTTAGGGCAAGATTCAAATTAAAAGCCTGTCTTGATGTAATAAAGAAGCAGTAAACTAATAGACAAATGCCGTTTAGTGAAAACAAACTGGACCAATAAGTAGTCCAGAGAGGACTCTCGGATAAGAATTGTCAAATATTGGAAGAAGGCTGTGGAATCTAATTTTTGGAGAAATTTAAATTAAAGAGCATTTAGCCTTACTTAAGTTGGCTGAAGCCCTTTCTGCAGGCTGTGACTGAATTAATACCTTCACATAATGTCTTCCAGCCCACTGATTAGAGTACTTTTCAAAACTGGTTTATTGTGTATGAATGTTCATTGCAGCATTATTCATAATAGCTACAGTGGAAACAACTTAAATGTCCATCAACTAATGAAAAGGCAAATAAAATGTGGTCAGTTTATAAAACAGAATGCTATTTACCCGTAGAAATACATGCTGATATTTATATACATACTACATCATAGATGAGCCTTGATAATATTGGGCTAAGTGAGCAAAGCCAGATGCAAGGGACCACATATTGTATGACTTCATTTACTATATGAAATGTCAAGAACAGGCAAGTTCAAAGAGACGGATAGTAGATTGTTTCTTGGGGATGGGGAAGGGGCAGAAATGAGGTCTGATGGCTATTGGGCATGGGCATTTTGAGGGAGGTGAAAATGTTCTAGAATCAGACAGTGGTTGTGGTTGCACAGGCCTGTGAATATGCTAAAAAAAACCCACTGAATTGTGTATTTTTAAAAGGTGAATATATCTCCATAAAGCTGTTATGAATATAAGTTTAGGTTCCTTGTGTAATATCTTTGTCACTTGAAATATTTGCCCCTTATGGTCTCTATGTATCTTGACGAATTTGAGGTATATTTGGCTATCATCACGTTCAGATGCTTACGCTTTAACTATGGAACTTCTGAGTCCTTCCTTTTTATGCTGTTTCAGTGAATGCCCCAGCCCTGCACACTTTGGAAACTAAATCAAGTCTGCCGGTGGCACATGGTAAGTTTCAGTAATAGTCTCAGTGTTTTATGTGCAGTTGCCACCCTGAGTTAGACAACTTATTAACCAAAACTGCTTCTATGGAGGTAATTATGTAAAACAGGAAACATTTTAGTGATTGCAAAACAGTTATTAAAACTGCAGTCTTCGTAATACTGTTGTAAACTGGACATACCTACCGAAGTCTTAAAATAGAAAAGGTACATATAGGTATAAAAGGCGGCCAGACTCACAAGTAGAGCTTTCAACTTGGAGTAGTGTCTTGATTATTTATGATTTTGTGGAAAGTAGTAGGTGTCAGGTAAGAATGAGGGTGACCTGCTACCAGACCAGCCAACCAGCACATGCCACAGGGCACATGTGGTTGTTTTTATAACTTTCAATGTGGCCGCAAGTCACCTTTTCTAAACAAACAGTTTGAATGACTGGTTGGGAAAATCTAGAAAAGACATGTGATGGAAACCAAAGGAAATAGGTAGGAACCACTGGGTGAAATCCGTGCCGGGGTTCAGTTCTTGGACCAGATCAAAAGAGATAGTTGTTATTAACATGATCTGATAGACGGGCTGAATATTCATAGCCGTAGTTGACTTTTTATACAGTGAAAGTGCTAACAGTTTTTATAGTACATTCTTTAATATGATGTTTTCCTGTGGTCTGTTGGATATTGCAAACAAATTAAGACGAGAGAAGGACCATCTTTTTCCTGTCTCACGTACAGTTGCTCTGGAATCCAATGATTATTTCACTCTTCTTTCATTTTTGGTCTTTTAAAAAGGTCACACTTAAATCCATGATCTAACTGGTCCGTTTAGTGGCACTTCTTGTCTTCAGAAATATTGCAGTCTGTATATCATGAACTTTAGTAACAATCTTAATCCTTTTTACTTATAACTGACTCATGAAATGTCTATCGCACCTTAATTTTTTTCTAAAGATCATTTCAGGAAGATCAGTTGTCTTGAGTATGTGATCACAATATGTAATGTCTAAATTCTCCATATATTGATCATCTTATTTACAAGTGTTTAGAGTATGCAGTTTTTTTCCTTTAGGCCAGTAATAGATAAAAGCACATTGGACATAAATAAATTTGCTGTAATAGTGAGCATATAAGAAAAGTATCTCTAGCAGTCATTCTGTATTCATATTATTTTATGTCAGGTCTAAACTCTCTCTGCTGCCTCCTTTTATTTGGTCGATTCGTGTAAAGCATTGCTGGCCACTTCTCTTTTGCACTTCAACAGTGTATTTTAGTTTCTTTGACTTCCCTGCCCCTCCACTTCGCTATTATTAGCTTTCTGTGTGACATTACACATGGTCCCCAGTCTCTTTGTCATATATTTTTGTTGCTAACTAAAGGATACCCCAGTAGGTACATTAAGCTGTTAGGGGTTAATTCAAGGGTCCTGAAAAATTGATCATTTCTAAAGCACAGGTTCGTGGGGATCCTACCCTGACTGGCCCAGAGCTACATGATTCAGTCATGCCCCCTTCCTGGCATCTGCTGGGATTGAAATGCCAGCCAGACTTGGCACAGGGCCTACAGTCCTTGGATGGGGATCAAAGCTGATCTGTGAGCATCTCAGTGGGCAGGAGCTAGGAAGAGACTTGGCCAGGGCTCATTGATGTCCCCCACCCCGTCAGGCCAGCTTCCCCCACCCCGTCAGGCCAGCAAGGGCAGGGCAGGGCAGGTTAGTCATGGATTACGTAACGTTTATTTGCCCGTTCACTCTCTGTCCTTTGTTCCATCTCAAAGCTTGATGAGGTTCTTTACCATGAAAAATCTCGAGATTCCTTACCATCGTAGGTCGGTTTCCCTGGGAAACAGACTCATGCGGAAGTTTACGGGTGGGAGGTGGGGGTGCCCTCAGACAGCACCTGTGAGAAAAGCAGCGTTGGGCAAAGGGGACCTTGAACCCAGACGCAGCTGCAGTGGAGGCCTCAGCTAGTCCTGCTTCAAAGCTGCGGAGCTGGGATGAGTACTCCAGCTTGTCCTCTGCTGAGGCAGGGGAGGGCCATTGCCCCCTGCATTGATTTGTCATCTGATGAAGGCTGCCCCGAGGAGAGGGTGAGCTAAAGCAGCCTGGAAGGGACTCCACTGTGAGCTGCTAGGAGCCAGCATTGCCAGCGCGTCTGTCCTGAGAAGATCTAGGTAAAATGGGAACCCTAATGACTCCCCTGCTTTCACTTCTGCAGCACAGGCAGTAAGTTCTGATTCTAAGGCAGTTGATAGGATGAAACACAGGCTCTGGGGAAGATAAATGATCATGCTTGATTCCCATCCCCCAGTATGTGTCTTTTCTGGACAAATCTCAAATTTTTAGCAGTATTTCCACCACCGGAGACCACTTTGTTCTTTGCTCATGGAGTTGTGACTAAATGGTGGTATTCGGATGCCCAGAAAATAAAGTATTCTTTGTCGTTGCTGTTAAACTGACCCGTCCAGCAATTGCTTAGGTTGCCTGGATAATGTGGCTCACTTTTAGAGCAACCAGTGCAGAGGGAAACACATCAGAACCTGGCAGTTTATCCTGAACCCTAGAGAAATAAGTCATAGGAATATCCCTGTAATAAAATAATAAATATGTGTGAGATGATTTCATGAAATGAAAACTTTTTATTAAAAGTTTCCACGTGACCTTATTTAGATCACAAAGTACAATAAAATGCAAACGGTATGACTTCCTAAAATCTGAAAATAGTTATCTTCTTTAAATCTCTATTTTTAGCAGTTCAAACTAGTAATACAGCCAATTTGTATGATTTTTTAAAATCTTGATGCTATATAACAAGTTTGAAAAGCACATTTTTGGTGGTCAGCAGCTGTGGGACCTGGTGGACTTAAATGTTTCTTCCATGGCTAAGTCCACACTTCAGCATTAAGGTGGTCTCACTCAGTCATAGGCTGTATTCTAGAAGTTCACTCAAAAGTAGTTCAAGATGCATTTCCCCCATAGAGCCAATGTTACCTACGTTGACTAGGTTGCTGGCTAAGCTATAAGAACCTATTTATATGTACCAAAATCAATCAATCTATCTATCTTTCTATCTATCATCTATCTATCTATCTATCATCATCATCTCTCTCTCTCTGTCATTTATCTATCTATCTGAAATAGAGTACAGAAATACCCTTTAACAAATTAAAAAAAGACCCTTTAAAGTAGGAAGCATTAAAACTGAGATACGCCTCTGTATCCCTGCCCTGCCACCTGGTGAGCACTTGGTAACTGTTGGCCGTTTTTACCCTGGCCTGTCACCCACTCCCAGGTCTGGTGGTAGAATGCAGTGACCTCCCCCTTGGAGGTGAAAGTGGAGAGCTGGTGGGGGGAAGTGCACTGTGTCAGTCTCCAAGCTGAAGGTGAGTGAACCATGCACCAACTTTGCTGGTTGCCTTGTATCCTGTGTCTAATGCCTGACCACCATCATTAAACCGTCACCCAAAACCTGACCTTCCTGTTGAAGGACATTTCCTTCAGTTGATAGGATAGGGTTTGGTTGTAATGTCTGCTGCTGGCAGGTTTCCTTGTGCATGCGCATAACATTTCTCTGAGAAAAGTCACCCAAAGACCTCATCTACCCTGAGTATGGTTGCTGTTCTGGGGTGAGACTGGGAAGATCCCTTATTCATTTGCCCAGCTTTGGGGCCAGGGCATTCTTCAGCCCTGGAACTAGGTCTTAAACTGCATCCAGGCAGGTGTCTAAGAATGGCTCTCCATCTAGCTGCTGACCTCTCCCCTGTCGTTCCCTTTTTAGTTTCTTGGTTTTACCACTTGAAAACCATGGGGTCAGCACTGGGAACAAATGGGAATCCCAGGGCCTTGGGAGTTTTATGGTTTTTTATAGGTGAAATATTTTCATGAATTTTGTTTAGCCACTTGATCAAAATACTTTATAAGTAATAAAGACCTTTTGCAGTTGTGCCCTTGTGTCTTAAAAGGGTATTGTGCACTAGGTTGATGAATAAGAAACTTTAATGATTTAAAAATGTAATTTCTGTAGAGTGTGGTTAATGGAAAGTACACAGAAATAGAATATTCCATGAAAAGGTGACCATCTTTAACTGCCTCAACATTTTTTCCTCAGTAAATTCTTGCTATTTAGGCGTGACTAAAATACCATGGAGTATATCTTTAGAAATCATTTGAAAGGAAACTAATGTTACCTTGCTGTTGCCCTGTTTGTACCATTCTTATTTTTCCTTGTTAACAGAACAGGCATTCTCGTCGCACATACTGGAACCAATAGAAGAACTTTCAGAGGAAGAAAAAGGTAACAAAGGGCTTGCTCAGCTTTACCTGCACGGGTTTTGTTTATATGCTGGAACCCAGGCCTGGAAAATATGAGCCAGTGGTTTTTATCCCACTACTTCAAAATTAGGAAAGACATTTAGATTTGGATTTTACTTTCAACCCTCATGGAGTATCCTGTTATTCTATTCTCTTAATATTCTGCTCTGTTTTCCCCTGCTGCATGGTATGCTTATGCAAGCAGATGAAATAAGAAATTTCCTGTCAGAGAGCTTGAAAAAAATTATTTCGGTGAAGATTGTTCTGATTAGATGACATATTGACACACACTTGTGTTGTGCACCAGAGGATCTGAAAATATTTGTATCATAATGGTGATTGATCATACTCTTAATCTGAAATGAATGGGTGAAGTGCTTATTTCCAAATTATTTTTAATAGCAAGAAAAAGCATGCCTAAGTCCTGGGTGTGGAATATTTATGTGCAAAACAATATCTTCATGGTGGAATTTGGGAGCTGTTACAGGTGTTGGGAGATAATTATTACTGCTTACTCATTTTGTTTGATCGTTCTAAAAATTATTTTCGATGAGTTTTTTGAGTTTATGAAGAAAGGTTTAATTATGAGGAACATTTTCTAATGCTAGATTTGTAGACTTTGAAAACAATTATGTTTGAATCGGTTTATCATAATTTTTTCTTATTATAAGAATTCACCATATATCACTTCTTTAGGAGACAGCAAATTGTCAGTACTTATTTTGGTTCTGGTTTTGTCATGTTTGTCAGGAAGATAAGTCAAATGACCTATATTCTAATATGTAAATTCAATTTTTTTTTGAGATGGAGTTTCGCTCTTGTTACCCAGGCTGGAGTGCAACGGCGCGATCTCGGCTCACCGCAACCTCCGCCTCCTGGGTTCAGGCAATTCTCCTGCCTCAGCCTCCCAAGTAGCTGGGATTACAGGCAGGCGCCACCATGCCCAGCTAAGTTTTTGTATTTTTGGTAGAGACGGGGTTTCACCATGTTGACCAGGACGGTCTTGATCTCTTGACCTCGTGATCCACCCGCCTCGGCCTCCCAAAGTGCTGGGATTACAGGCTTGAGCCACCGCGCCCGGCCGTAAATTCAATATTTATTATACCTCTTCCCTTGTTCTCTAGACATTTGCCAATTTTTTTATTTTTGTAAGGCTAAAAATTGAGAATGGACTAAATCAGGCATATTCACAATACCTAGATGATGTACACTTTCAATCTGATCTTGCTATGCTAATGGTCAGTAACTTTTTAATATTTGTATGGGGTTTATTTTGCTTCCATGTATCTTTGTAATTTGTGTTGACTTTCTATGTTTTAGACAGACTATTTAGTTCAGGATTGCGTATCTTCCTGTCCAAATGTTTGGCACTGATTTTGTTCATGTTTGGCACTGATTTTGAAGAGTTTGGTTTTAGCTGCTTCATTTCCATCTTATTTCTTTGTAATTGCTGTTCCAATGTTTAGTAACCTGCTTCTTTCGGAAACAAGAGTGATTGTAGGTACATTAAATTCATAAAGCTATAGAAACTTATTGAGGAAAATTTTAGGGGTATTCTGATGAGCATAATCTTAAAATATATTGTCACCCTCTTATGAGGTCCTCAGCCTTGTTCCATTGTTAAACAAATAAATTGCTGGGTGGCTCATTCCCAGATATTTCCAGCACCTTAAAGATGGCCACAGCCCAGGCATCAAACAAGATCCTGCAGGCTAAATCGATTCCGTAGATGCTGACTTGTTCCCGCTGCACTGTGGGCAACTATTTTACAATTGGTTGCCAATATTTAATTGTAGTGCAATCTACACAATTTAATTATCTATCACTAGGTGATAAAGTCCCTTCCAACTCAGAAATTCTGATTGTTTTTTTTTTGTTTTTTTTTGTTTTATTTTTTGAGACAGAGCCTCACTCTGTCACCCAGGCTGAAGTGCAGTGGCACGATCTTGGCTCACTGCAACTTCCGCCTTGCGGGTTCAGGCAAGTCTCCTGCCTCAGCCTCCTGAATAGCTGGGACTACAGGTATGCGCCACCATGCCCAGCTCATTTTTGTATTTTTAGTAGAGTCAGGGTTTCACCATGTTGGCCAGCATGGTCTAGATCTTTTGACCGTGTGATCCACCCGTCTTGACCTCCCAAAGAGCTGGGATCACAGGCGTGCACCACCGCACTCGGCCTGGTGGTTGTTTTTTAAAATTATTTGCTCTGTGCTACAATACAATACCCTAAAAACCCTGGGTGAATGGTCTGCTTAGCAACATTTAGCAGGGCTGAGCCACTGTCACCAGCTATGGAAGCAACCTCCAGTTTGCCATAATCCCCCTCAACTCTTTTTGCCCCACATTGTCTTATTTGCTTTGTGTAGGCATATGAGCTTCTGAGCCCCATAGGTTGATGAGAGATAGCACTTAAAAAATATTGTCGCGAAGTGATTTTCAGCCATCCCTTTTGGTTTTGGAACAGGATGAACAAATCTTACCCTATTTGAGCTCTGAATAATGACACATTATTTTGCTTGCAAGTAACATGCTTCCTCTCTCCTACATACATACCATTTACTAATGTTCAAGACACAAAATCCCATATTCTTTAAAGAATCTGTGAGGTTCATAGAAAATATCACATAATTTCAAAACTGGAACTTCATGTCATGTAGTTCATGTGCATCTTAAAAACGACTCAGTGAGAGTTCCTATAGGCATCATGATCGTCCACCATCACCCAGAGTGGTCTTCTAACTTCCACTTCCAGATTTCACTCACTGCATCCCTCTGCCTGTGTTTTTGGAGTTCTTCCATTCAATGTAGGATGGCAGTTTGGAATCACTGACAGCAAACACCACCATTGGCTGCTGCCACATTTAGGAGAAGGGACTGGAAAAGAAAATAATCCTTGCCATGCGCATGTGTTCAGCTCTGGTGGTAGATGGGAGAGTGCCAAGGACCATGGACAACACCCCAGGGTCCATGTGTACCGCTGCAGAAACCAGTGACCTCCTCCTTCTAGCACCTCTATGGAGGTGCATACTGGCAGCAGATTAATTGCCATCAATAAATTCCTCAGCTTGTGCTAACATTTTGCAGATAAGTGCCTGTGAAGCTAAATTTTGGCAGTAGTTTGCAAAAACACTGTGGCTTTTACTAAGAAGTAACTCACGCATGCATATTTCTGTGTACCTGCTGTTTGACAGTTGTGCAGAGGCGTATTGATCTTGCTGTTTTATGGATACTAGAAGGTGAGGGCCAGAAGAGATCTTAGAGACCATTTTATTTTCCAGAAACAAAACATAGGGGCATTAAAAGCCTACTTCAGGTTGTTGAGTTTAATTAGTGACAATATCCAGGTTTTCTACTGTCCATAGTTTAGTGCAAAGAGCAAATGGAGAAAGGGAAACTGAGGTGGCCTCTACAGGACCAGCTAGATGACCTTTGGGGAAGTTACTCTGCAGCTGTTTCACATAGTATCCTCATGTGAAAAATGAGGCAGTTCATTACCAGGTGATAGATAAAGTCCCTTCCAACTTAGAAATTCAGGGATTTAAAAAATCATTTGCTTTGTGCTACAATTATTTGCTTACCATAAATGGGATTTTGTATGTCTGATATAACTGATCACATGTACGGACAATTGTGCATTAGCCTGGCCATCAGCTTGCTTGTATTTTAAAATTTGTATTTGAAGGAAATGCTACTCTAGAAAGGTTTGTCTTGGTCTTGGTGAGCAATATGTGCTTTAACGAAAATCTTCAGCTGTGGTTGATTTTCAAGTATTCATTTCACTTCCACATTAAAATTTATTTTATTTTTCCCTGCCTACTCTACATTCTTTCTCTTGCTTCCATTGGCCAGTCCCAGCCTTGTAAGAATCTTTACCAAGGGTGCTCTATAGTCATAAACGGTTTCATTCATAAATGGTTTCCCAAAGCAAGCACTAGTATATAAGGTGAATTTGAGGACAGAGAAATGTGTAATCTGCAGTAATTTGGGGGAACTCAGTCACCAAAATGAACCTGTCATCAGAGTTGAGGGTGATCACAGACACATCAGCAAATGAATTAAGAACTAAAGGCAAAGGCTTTACAGCTCTTCTAACTGTGGCCAGGTCATTCCAAGCATCACTTGCCCCTGTATGTGGCCCCAAGTCCCAGAGGAAACAGGGCCCAGAGCCTCTCTTTAGGTGATGCTTCTGTGTACATCCTTCATTATCTGAGATATTGGCCAAAAGATTCTTTGCATGATTGGTGGGGGGGAGCATGTCTATTTCAATGGTAACGCCAAGACTTCCAGGATCTCTCTTCAAGCCTCTTTTTATTTTTGGCCCTACACAGTTGCACACTTGATGGCCACCTAGAAACCAAAGCAAGTGACATTGTGGCAACAGCTATGATTTTGATGGATTGTCTGTTTGTAGAAGTGCTTTTTTGGTGGTTTCAGAACACTGGTGGTTAAATAGCAGCATGAATGCTGAGAATATAACATTTAAGATTAGTTGTAAATTTTAATTTATAATTATGTGCTGTTTTATCACTTCAGGTTAGCAAGCTGCAATAGGAAAATGTAGAAAAGTGTTTTTGTGCAGGATTTTTTTCTTCTATTTAATGCACAAAAAAGTTATTTGACTAATTTTGCTTCCAATAAAATGGTCTATTAATGTAATAGAAATAGTTTTTAATGTGGGATTTGAACTGGTGTTTAAAAAACATATTAAACAAAAAGGGATTTTGTTCAAGATCTCCTGCAAATCCAGGTACTATGGGTATTAAGCACCCCATCTGCTGAGAGGGGTGAGGCAGTGAGGGAGATTCTGTCAGGCGGCCTGGAGCCCCACACCTAGAAAATGGCATTTGATGCCACCGTTGGTGGGCAAAACACCCGTTAGGAGGTTAAACTCTAAAATGATTGTATAGTTGTCACTTTTCTCCCAGATCAGGCTTTGGACAGTCAGTAAGGGTCTGACCTGCCAAACATTGCATCTCTTTAATCAAGTCTTTAGTTCCTTTGAACATAAGGACTCAGATTTTCAAAGGCCATGCCATCATTCTTCTCCAAACTCTTTAGAACTTGACATTTTTTTTAGTGGGGAATAAAAGAGGGATAGGGATGAAGTGGGAAGAGTATGGCCTGGTGTTTTTGGTTTCTTTGTTTTGAATCATAGGTTATTTAATACACTTTTGCTAAGACTTTTGTCAGCCTTTTTCATTTTGGTAAATATTTTAAGGGGGATAATGAATTTCACATCTTGAAATTTTATATATACTTAGCTTTAGTAAACTAGGAAGTTTGAAAATTTTTTTATATTTAAAATAAATTGAAATGGGGTCTCATGGCTAATGCCCTTTTCAGCCTTAGCTCACCTGCACCCAGGTGAATTAAAAAAAAAAACATGAAATGGGGTCTCACTATGTTGCCCAGGCTAATCGCAAACTCCTGGGTTCAAGTGATCCACTCACCTTAGCCTCTCAAAAGTGCTGGGATTACAGGCGTGAGCCACTGAGCCCAGCCAAAAACTTTTAATTATTTAAAGTAAACTGGGCTTTTTCTTCATAAAATGACACATAAATTCTAACCAAGTGAGCTTATGGATGAATTTTTCAGGAAATAGTGATATGATTCTAGTGATAAAACATTAAACTTCTAAATAAATTTTTTCCATCATGCTTCTATAGATACATGTATATCTCTAGTTGTAATCTGATTAAGCAATCCAGAGTCTTTAAAAATACTGAAGTTTTGAAGCAGACATAAAATAGTTTTATAAAGCTACATAGCTTAAGCATTCTGTATTGCTCTGAATCACTAAGATATCCCAAAACTTTAAAATATCACAAATACTTGCTGCTTAAAAGCTGTGCTTTGTCATTTTCTGCTTAGAGATTTGATGTATTTGCTTAATTCTTTTTTCTTTTAATACATTTTTAAATCTTATTTCAGGAAGGGAAAATGAACAGAAATTAAATAACAAAACGTATTTAAGGAAAGCTTTGAAGAGTAACTCCTCCCTCACTAAGGGACTAAGAACAATGGTGGAGCAGAACTTGATGGAGAAACTGGAAACCTTGGGGATTAATGCAGTAAGTTCATTCAGTTTTGGAATATTTGTTAGATTTGCTCTATTTTGTTTTCTAAGTTAGAAATGATCAGAGAAGAGAAGAAAGCTCATCAATTCTGTCCATGTTTGGAGACCAAAGGCAAATGTGACCTACTTTATTTATCATTCACTGAGTGCCTGGCACACTTCTAAGACCTTAACAAATATTAACTCATTTAAACATAGAAACAAGTCTCTGAAATAAATGACATTATTATCTTGATAGTTTACAGAAAAGGTAAGTAACTTGATTAATGTCACACAGCTAGTAATGAAGGAGCCAGGGTTTGTATCTAGGCAGTCACAGTGCTACTTACATTCTGATGTTAACCTCAAATCACTGCCTATTACAAAATCAGTACATTAAGACATGTTGAATGAATGGATGGATTGTATTTTATATTGTTGCCAGATTGAATAATTTTGTTATATCATATAGACTTTTTGCTTTTTATATTTATTGACATACATAAAGGCATAAATCTCAATTGAATAACTTCATTAGTTTATATGTATGTAAAAGTCCATTTACATACGAATATATACACATGTATGTATATGTGCAAAGCTTGTGAGCACATATGCATGCATGGGCACACACACGTGGATGTGTGCATGTAGATATGTATATATACATGTATGTATCCATGTGCATATGCAGATATCTGTGTATGTATATACACATTTGTGTCTATAGATGTTTATGTGGTATTTGTGTATGTGGCTATATTTGTAGGTATACGTTTGTATACTATTATGTATATATGTGGATGTGGCTATATTTGTATTTGTGTATGTGGCTATATTTGTAGGTATACGTTTGTATACTATTATGTATATATGTGGATGTGGCTATATTTGTATTTGTGTATGTGGCTATATTTGTAGGTATACGTTTGTATACTATTATGTATATATGTGGATTTGTATGTATATGTGTGTGTGTGTATGATCTATAACCAGCAACCAGATGATGAGATTGAAAACTTCCAACATTATAGAAGACCCTGTTTTAAGTTCTCCTAGTCAATATCACCCCCTACTTCTCAATTGGAGGTAAAGGATATTCTGACCTAGTTTTGCTTGTTCTTGAACCTCATAAAAGCGGAGTCATACACTGTGTAATATTTTATATCTTACTTCTTTTGCTTATATTTTATCTATATGATTCATGCCTGTTGTTTCATGTCACAGTAGTATGTTCTTTGTTTATTGCTTTATAGCATTCTATTGTGTGATTACACTGCAGTTTACCTCTTCCCTGCAGATGGACATTTGTGTTTCTATTTTGGGGCTCTTTTTGGCTATTAATTCTTGTACATATCTTTTGGTGAACATGGGCATTTGTTTTTCTTGAATACATATCTAAGGATGAAATTACTGGGTCAAAGGGTAGTATATGTTTAGTAGAGTAGGTGCTGTCAAATAGTTTTCCAAGTCTTGGTACCAACTTATACTGTCCCTAACAGTGTTTGAGAGTTCAGTTGCTCCACATCTTTTATCAACTCAGTCAGTCTTTTAATTTTCCTTTTTAGGTGGGTTTTGACCACCCTTTGGCAGTAGAAATCAAAGACATTCATGGAATGTGTGGTTCCTGTGCAGATTGTTTCTTGAAATTGTAGTTTTCCATGTTGGTTGTTTGCTAGTGGTTTTTGGGTTTTAATTTTCATTGGGACATTTTCTTTTATCCTAAGATTATTAAAACATTCCCTTGTTTTTTTTTCCTAATGCTTGGAGAGGTTTTCCTGTTTTCTTTGTTTGTTTTGTTTTGTCTTATTTTGTTTCTGTCTATGTGAGCTTTAAGAATTAGGTTTTAAAACAGTGATTTGGAGAGCTGACTTAATTTCCAGTTGGATCAGGTGTCCCAGTATAATCTGTTGAATAATCCATTCATTTAAAAGGATACTTTTGTCATATAGGAAATCCCTATATATATTTGGATTGGTTTTTAGACTTTCAAATGTTTTACCTTGTTTTTTTTTGTGTGTGTGTTCCTTTGGCCACATCATACTAATTTAATTATTGTAGTGTTGTCCTGTATTTTGATATCTTGTATAGGCCATGCCTTCTTTATTGGTCTTCTTATTTCAAAAATGTATTGGTAGTTCTTCCATATTTTGTTTTCCAATGAACTTTAGGAATAACTTTTCAACTCCCAGAATAACCCTTATTGAAATTCTGATTGAAATTGCTTTAAATTATTAAGTAGGAAGGATTGACATTTGTACAGTATTAGATCTTACCCTCCAGCTACATGGTATAGGAAGACAGGCATGAGACAAATGATTGCACAGACAAATGGGAGATTTCTAATAGACTGTATGAAATGAAATAAAGGAAAAGTAGAAGAGGGGCTTGACTGAATAATTGAGGTCAGAAAAAACTTCTTCTTGGAGGTGGTACTTTGTCTGATGATGGAGATTTCTGTCCTGGGCAACTAGGTGGGTGGTGGGGCTACTCCCTGTGACTGGGAAGGAAGGCTGAGGGAAGCAAGGGGGATGGGGACAAAGATGGTAGGTAGGTGTGTGTGTGAGTTGAAATATCCCTTCAACTAGTTTTCTTCTGTCTAGATTCTCATCAAATCTAAGTGACATTTCTCAAATTGTCTCTTTAATTATGCTATTTTCATAGTTGAAAGTCACCTCTGATAACTTACTCTTCCTTGTAGAATAACCTTTCAGCCTTCTGGGCTGGCATGTAGTCTCTTCTGCTGGTTTCATCACCCAGGTCTTTGTAAGCATTAGCCTGGGGGACATGCCTTGCCTGTTTCTGCCTCGACACCTTCCTTTTTCACAGGTGTTCCTACCCCAAGCCTGCCCATCTGGAAATTTCTCCTTGTTTTAACTTGTTTGACTCCACCTGTCTTTCTGGCCACAGCTCAGCCTCCCCTTTCAGCCTTCTTTGGCCACTGGGGCCATTGATGGCCCCTCTCCCTGGAGTTCTAGCCTTTGTAGACTCATTTGGTCCTTATGACACACATCCTTGTTGGTCAGCCAATCACAAACATGCACATGCCTCATGTGCCCCACTGAACTCATGGCCCCTTTGGGGCCAGGACAGTGTGTTACTTGTTGGGGAACCCTCACCCTCTACACATAGCTGGAGCCCTGTAAGGATGGATTGAAATGTTGGCACAGTTAATGCTGATATATGCCCATGAAATGAAACTTCCCCGGGCTAATTGGCCAACTTAACATCTTATCCCTTCAGGATATACACAGTATTTCAAGTGATCAATTGCATAGAGCACTAAAAAGTGTGGAATCAGAAAGACATAAGCAAGAAAGAGAAATACCTAACTTTCATCAACTTCGAGAATTCCTGAAACATCAAGTCAGCTGTAAAATTGAGGAGAAAGCACTGCTGTCTTCAGGTAAGCTTGTTACTGATTGCAAATGGGAGCTTAACTGAACAACTTTTTCTTTTATTCTTCTTTTTTCATCACAAGATATCACTAAACGAATTATTATAATTTTAAATGGTTAACAAACTTTGCCATTTCATTGGCAACTCTTACTATTTGTACTATTAAATGCTGGGTCTTGGATTTTGTTTGTACAGTAAAAACAAAACAAGGCAACAACCCTAGAGTCTGGCTTTAAACCCTAGAGATGGGATTGTTCGTTTCCATGGCAACATTGGGGGTATTATACCGTTTACCTTTGCTTTTCACTTGCTGAGCATAAAGGCAATGGAGACTCATGAATGACACTATATTCCAGATAAGTCCAATGTTTCTCAAATGGATACCCTTTCAATTGGAGAAATACCCAAAATGATACAACTTCCTCCCAAAAACAGACAACTGGTTAGACAAAGAGCTGTTTCTACTGATAGGACATCTGTTTCAAAGTGAGTATTTCAGCCCTGAGATTTATTTTATCAATGTTTGTCTTAGCTCAGGCTGCTTTAACAAAATGGGTGGCTTAACAGAAATTTACTTTCTCCTCATTTTGGAGGCTGAAAGTCCAAGATTAGTATGCCAGTATAGTCAGACTCTGGTGAAGTCTGTCTTTCCGG
This sequence comes from Callithrix jacchus, assembly GCF_049354715.1. NCBI lineage: Eukaryota > Metazoa > Chordata > Mammalia > Primates > Cebidae > Callithrix > Callithrix jacchus. The sequence goes on along the minus strand of NC_133502.1, from coordinate 11,332,479 downwards.
CTTGCAGATGACTGCCTTCTTGCCATGCTTTCAGATGGTGGAGATACAGCGAGCTCTGGTCTCACTTCCTCTTCTTATAAGGCATCAGTCCCATCATGGGGACTCCATCCTCATGACTTCATCTAAGCTTAATCACCTCCCAAAGATCCCCCAGATACTAACATCCTGTGGGTCAGATCTGCAGCATATGAATTTGGAGAAGGGGTGGGGACAGATACATTAAGTCCATAACAGTGTTTGGTCCAACAGAGAATCACACTTGTCATTCCTACCAGTCTCTTGTTGACACTGGGAGAGTTTTGTTGCTGCTCTCCCTCATTAATATGTGTTAAAAGCAAAAATCACCAGTTCCACAGAAATGTATGTTAAATTATATTATTAACTTATGCAATTTAGAAATATTTTATTGTTGTTTTTTAGAATTAAGAAAAATATCATGGAAGATCATTTTCCCAGAAAGTCTTCAACTATTACGTGAGTACTGACAGGGATAAGAGGGTCATTTAAAAAATACTTTTCACTGAACGTTCCTTTCATTTTAAAGTAGTATGCTCATTGTGGTTGACCGAAGCCCTAATTATTTAATATCATAATTTGTTATTCCTTTGTGATATGTTATTTGTGACATGTCTTTGTTTCTTTATTAGTTATTATGTAAGTCAATAGTCCTTAACCACATTGTGGACTCATTAAGAAAAAGGACACCTGAGTCATTCTTATAGCCACTCTCCCCACCCACAGTGTTGAGTAATTTCTCAATAAGCATATTTAAATTAAATGTCGAGTGTTGAGTTTTTATGGCTAGATCCATGACAGTGTAAATTTGTTTTAAATGTAATAATTTAGTGCCCTAGCTCTTTGTGGAATAATGACCCTAGTAAGGGTCATTATTAAGTTCTCTTAGGATACTAAAAACCCTAGCCCAGTTGCTCTGATTTAGTTGGCTGCCGTTTTAAGCCTGTTTTCTTATCTGTAATATGGGGTGTTCTAAGCCTCAATTTCCTTATCTGTAATGTGGAATAATGCTGCCTTTTTCACGGATAGTTCTTCAAATTAAATGAGAATTTATGAAGAGGGCTTGGCACTTATGGGCACTCAATAAATTGTAGGTATATTAACTAATTATGAGCAAAACTAATTTTATCATAAATAATAATCATTGCCTTATTCTGGAGATATTGATGACATAAATATCTCTTCATTGAGGCACTCTGTAGTAAAGACAATAAGCAATCATTCACCCTTCAAAAGCACTTTTCTTATACATCTCATGGGAAGAGCATTATTTCTTGGGATGTTGTGTGAATGAATCAACATGTGCAAGTCTGACATCTGGAATTTGGGTGCCCAATAAATATTATTTAAATGAACAAACACTGCTGTGAACTTCTATTTCACTTTAAAATGTGGGTGACAATTCGTGTGATGATACAAATGAGACTGTGTAAAAGCTTTTTACAATAAGATGCAGTATAAAAAAGCTGTAAGTAATGACACCATTTTAAAAGATGTAGTGTTTTTATTGAGGAATGTTTTTCTTTCAGAAATGTTTTTCTTAGGTGTGTGAAAACCAAAATTATGAAGAATATACACGTTTGGGTTTAGAGGAGACAGGCCCCAGCTTCAGCCCATTTTGATAAACATGCCCTGTGGCTGGCAGAGATCTGGGCGTGGGAGGACACCTCAGCCCTGGGTGTAACGTCTGGCCTCACAGCCATCTTGGCCATGGCCACAGAGGCACTTGTGTTCACCGGGAATTACCTGAGAAAATTGCCACCACTTTAAGAGGCCCATCTCTTAATGTCATAAATCCTAACGCGTTAAGGAAACAGCGCCGCTGTCTCGGTGTGTGTTGATTTGTGTAGGACCCCTCCCTTTAGTTCAGAGGAGGAGCAGGAGGACGACGACCTCATCCGGGCATACGCATCCCCAGGCCCACTTCCTGTGCCGCCATCGCAAAGCAAGGGCAGCTGCGGGAAGAACGCAGTCAAAAGTGACGCGGACGGGACCGAGGGAAGCGAAATCGAGGACACTGATGATTCTCTCAAGCCTGCAGGTGAGCTGTTACCTTGGAAAACTCTCTGGAAACTTTATCTAGGACAGTGGTCCTCACCCGGTGCACTGAGCATTGGGAGTCTGAGCTGGGAGGGTGTGCGAGTAATGGATGCAGTAGATGCCAAAGGCGCCCACGGAAAATGGGCAGGGCCTCGCAGCCCACCCACATTCCAGTTGAAAGAGAGGAGGGAGTTGGGGATGATACCTGCTGTATTAGTTCGCTAGGGCTGCTATAACAGTACCATAAACTGGGTGGCTTAAGGGACAGAACCTTATTGCCTCACAGTTCTGGAGGCTGGAAGTGCAAGATCAAGGTGTTGGCAGGGTTGGGTCCTGTGAGGGCTGCAAGGGAGGGTCTGTTCCGCATCTCTCTCCTTGGCTTGCCTTCTCCCTATGCATCCTCACATCATCTTCCCTCTGCGTGCATCTCTGTCCAGATGTCCCGTTTGTGTAAGGACATTGGATTAGGGCCCACCCTGATGACCTCACTTTATCTTGATCTCCTTTGCAAAGACCCTGCCTCCAAATAAGGTCACATTCTAAGGTATGGGAGTTAGGACTTCAACATATGAATTTAGAGGGACACAATTCAACCCAGGGCACTGGGTGACTATGGGAATGGCTGGTCTAATACACTGTGCTGCCTCTTGGAGCTGGAATAATACTAAAGGAAGACAGGATCTTAGTTTGTCACTGCAGATGTTTACTGAAGAGAAGTAAAACTGATGGGTCATTATTTTTTTTTTAATTCTGCCTAATGCAATTTTTAAATTATGTATTTTAAACATAAATGTAATGTTTAATATATTGTTAGATATAATTTATTGTGTACAGTGTGTATATGCCATGTATTTAGATAATTAGATAAATATAACTAATTCATTTAAAAAGAATCCATATTGTTTTTGAAAATACCCATATGAATATTCCACTCATGCATGTTATCTCACTGGAATTATTTTCTCACCACATACTTGAATGAGATCATCTTTCTTTGATTTAAAATGAAAACTTTACAGCCACTCTAACCTGTAATCCCAGCACTTTGAGAGGCCGAGGCAGGAGGATTGCTTGAGCTCACTAAGACCAGCCTAGGCAACATAGCAAGACTCTGTCTCTATTTTTTTTAATTAAATAAAATGAAAACTTTATAGCTCATAGTCTCAAGGATTATGATTTTTTAAGGATTGTGTTGAATTTTTTAACCCCAAAGTACATCAACTGATTTTATTTTAATAATGCATAATTATTTGCAAAGCTTAGACTCTTTCAAAGTTTCCTATAAGGTTATTTTGGAACTGAAGATAGATGAAATTTTTAAATATTTCACTTGACTGATTTCTATTGATCTTATAGGAGCCTCCATTAAAACACCAACTGAAAAAGTTGAAAAGATGTTTTCACATCGCAAAAATGTGAATAAACCAGTTGGTGGAACTAATGTTCCTGAGATGTTTATCAAAAAAGAAGAATTACAAGAACTAAAGGTGAAATCACTTTTACTTGCTAGATATACATAAATTTGTCTTTTGACAAATAACACCTTAATAATCACACTTCTTGTGGTGAAATATAAAACTGATATTTAGCTGATATAGCAGAGGTTGAGATTTTCACCTTTCTTGTTCTCAGTATTGCATTTCTTTCCATTCCCTAGAGAGTCAAAGATAATGGTAATAATACACAATAAGTATCACATTTTACAGGTTTTCAAAATCTTGTCACACGTATTATTTGATACTTTGCAGATATCAAATGGTTTCTACAAAGAAACTTGTGACTGGCCAGAATCTTGGGGGCCTTCAGATCTTCTTCACTACCCTAGCATGAGACCTTAGGAACTTTTTAGGGTTTAGTCCCATTTGGGAGCTGAAGTGAGAGCTGAGCCCACGCTCCTCTGTCTGCATTAGAGAAGAAGTCCAGACATTTTCCCAGCTGTTCTAACGGCCAGAAGTATTTCTGTGGATGGAGCTCTCCCATTGTATTTCTGGGCACAGCTCATGTGTGTTGACTGGTCTTCCAGTCCAGGGCATTTTGTCAAATTACTTTTCTTAGTTAATACTGTGTGTGTTACACAAGCCAAAAACGACAGAAAGTCCGGTGTCATTCAAGAGAGCGCCAATGCATCTTTCTTTAGGAAGGGTATGGTAGAACTGTGTGCTCCTTTTGATTGGAGGCTATTTCTGCAGGCCTTGGTGTGATGCACCCACAGTTAGATGTCATTATTATCATAGGTAAAAACCGAGAGCAGGCCTCACTCCTACTCCAGAGTACCCTGACTTTTAGAGTTTCATACCCCTACAGTGTACTTCTGGAATTTTCTACATTCATGATTAGTAAAGTAGGAAACACATATTTCCATGGCAGAAACGAAAAAGAGATGATTCAGATTTCAAAATACCAACTTCCAAATCCATTTCATTGCCCTGCAGAAATGACTAGCTTTGGAAGTATTAATCATTCCCCACTTCTTATGGTTCAGTGTTAGCTGCTCAGTCTAACCAACAAAATAATTGAGGGGCACCGTTTTTTAAAGAAACATTAATTATTCTCCATGCCTTTCTTTTAGTGTGCAGATGTGGAGGATGAAGACTGGGACATATCATCCCTAGAGGAAGAGATATCTTTGGGGAAAAAATCTGGGAAAGAACAGAAGGAACTTCCGCCTGTGAAAAATGAACCACATTTTCCTCATGTGCTAAATGCCTGGGGCGCATTTAATCCTAAGGGGCCAAAAGGAGAAGGTTCGCTGCTTTCTCCTCTAACACAAGCTCAGTCCCTTTTCTTATTAGTTGTGCCTCATCTTTATAAATATCTGATTAACTTATGCTAGCATATCATCAGACAAAAAGAAAGCTGTCAATGCTTTATGTTATTTAAGTAAGGACTGGATATGTATAACTTACTGATTCATATATATTTACTTATTTTTATTTAATTGTAGGACTAATCTTTACATTATGTAATGTAATGTAGTCTTTACATTAAAAAAAAATTTTATTTTTATTTTGAAACAGGATCTTACTGTCACCCAGGCTGGAGTACAGTGGTGCAGTCATGGCTCACTGCAGCCTTAACCTTCCAGGCTCAAGCAGCCCTCCCCGACCTCAGCCTCCGGAATAGCTGGAACTACACGTACATGCTATCATGCTCAGCCAATTTTTTTATTTTGATTTTTGTAGAGACAGGGTCTCACTAGGATGCCCTGGCTTAAACTCTTGGACTTAAGCAGTCCTCCCACTTTGGCCTTCCAGAGTACTGGGATTACAGGCATGGGCTACCACTCCTAGCCCCCAGATTGTTTGTATTCTTTAGGTTTTCTTTTTTCTTTTTTTAGGATATGGGGGTCTCACTATGTTGCCCAGGCTGGATTCAAACTCCTGGGCTCAATCAATCCTTGTGCCTCAGCCTCTTGAGTAGCTGAGACTACAGAAGTATACCACCATGCCTGGCTTTATTATTATTTTTGAAAATGTCCATATACATATTCTCTTCATGAAGATGCCTTTTAGGAATTAAAATTTCTGATCATATACCTGAATGAGACCATTCTTCTGGCAAGTGTTTCTGTATTAGTCTGTTTCCCTATTAAATATTTTTCTTCATTTTCTTCCAAGGGAGGTTTTTCTTAATAGCATTGTAGTCAGTGGGATGAAATACTATGAGATGAGATGACTTGAAATGATTTTCATATTCCCCAATTTAGAGCCTAGATAAGCTCAATAACTCAATATTTTTTAAAATTAGAAATGTGTAATTTTTTGTCAAAGTAATTCTTGCACACATTGAAAGCTGAGTTGTTCAGAAGGCTTCTCTATGCCATCTCACCACCTTCAGTGGTGGTACCTCTGTGCCTCTCAGTAATAGCCTTTAACCACTCTTTCTTGATCCATTGACTTTAGATATTAACTGTTGATGGCCTGCAAAGACAGATGGGGACTTGGCTCATTTTTACCACCCACTACACCTCTCATGCCTTCTTCATTGTTTTTGTATTCCTACTTATCATTTTATTAACTTTTTTTTTGTAAAGATGGGGTCTCACTAGGTTGCCCAGGCTGATCTCAAACTCCTGGTCTCAAATTATCCTCCCACCCCAGCCTCCCAAACTGTTGGGATTACAGGTGTGAGCTACTGCACCCAGCCTGTAATTCTAAACTAATACCTGCACATCTCCACCCTTGCTCTTTCCATTTGCAGCAGCCTCTTGCCCCTTTGTAAGATAAGCTGTTGCTGCTTCTGTCCTTCACACTACCTTTGCTCTCACATTGTCCAGTGATAACATAGCTGTTGCATAATTTGCGTCGGTTATCTGTGCTGTCTGAGTCAACTCTAATTATTGAAAAGCAGGAGACTCTGTTTGTATTACAGTGACTCTTTACATGGCCAAGAGGATACCCTAAGGACATCTCCTGTCTCTTTCCTCCAACACTATAAATCTGTGCCCCTGGAGAGACATATTTCTAGAGTCAAACTTGGGTAGAATTCTCTGCACTCTATTTCACTGGCTCAGAATCATGCCACTAAAATTGACTTCATTGTTAAGGCTACCTTAGAAAATCTGTTTTTAACCCCTAATCTCTATTTGGCTTGTTAATTTCATCCTTCTTTATTTACCATCTATTCACTCAGAGTCAGTAACTACAACACAAACGTACTGAGCACCTTCAACACCCAGGCCCTGAGCTGAATGCTGGGGAAGGAGTGGGAAGCAGGATGTGGCCCCTGCTGCCCTGTAGGCTGCAGGGTGGAAGCTTGCATCTAAGGGTCCTGTGAGTGTATCCTAGAGATGCGACTAATTCATGCTTGGATTTTAGAGTGGCCTCATACAAGCTCATGGGGGTTGGGAGATGAGGATTCATGAGCAGATTTAGACACTGAGTGATTGACAATATGAAATTACAGATTTGAACAGACTTCACAATGTGCCTGTTTAACAGTTGAGGCCTTCTCTTTCTTCTCTTGCCTGTCCCCACCACTTACAGGACTTCAAGATAATGAATCCAGCACATTAAAAAGCAGCTTAGTAACCGTGACTGATTGGAGCGACACTTCAGATGTCTAATTCCACATGTCAGAAGATTCTTCCAGAAGCCAGCAGTATTTCAGTATGACAGTGTTTCAGTAACTTGCCTCCATGACTCCAGTGCTTCCGCCCTGTCGTGTCCCCCACAGCAACACAGGGTCTAATGCAAAGAACAACCATCTCTTTAATGTCACCTGATACAGTATTGAAAATCAGATCCTCAACAGTGTTTTGAAGCACCTATAGGTGTTTAAGACTTCTGCTGCTTAAAAATAACATGTCATCGAAGTCATAAAAAGTTTTTTCTTTAGAACGGTACTCTAGTGTTAAGTGTATTTTTTTCCAACTATTTTTTAAGTGATTTTTTTTAAGGTTACAGCAGGTTTTGGTTTGAATTACTAAAACTTTAAAAAATATTTTTCTTATGTATACTGTCGCATTGCAGGTGTTTATATTATAAAATTCTGTTAGTAGTCTAAACACTAAAATTTTAGTTTAGTCCACTAAAATTGAATTATGGGAACCACTAATCACTACAAGTTAGTCTGGTTATTTTTCATATAGAAGTAAGCTTAATCCGGGCGTGATGGTGTTCACCTTTAATCCCAGCGACTGGGGAGGCTGAGGTGAGAGGATCGCTTGAGCCCAGGATCCAGCCCAAGACCAGCATGGGCAATAGCAAAACTCCACCCTCCCACCCCCCAAAAAAGTAAGTTTAGAATTAGAATATAGCTAGGGCTATATTAAATACATTTTCCTGAAGTACATTTATCACATTCGGCTTTGAGCTACTGTAAGCATGTTACTATTAAATGGTTGGTTATTTTATATAGCATATTCTTTATCTTGGATATTTTCTGAATAAAGAGTAGTTAAGTGCCAATTAATTTATCAGACTAAATAGAAAATATTTGAGTCATTACTGAACTCACATATGTATTTTTTTTTACTTTTTAAAATACCCAACATGTATTATAAAATACCTCAAAAGTAATTTAGTTATATTCTTAAACAATGACATTGTCAAAAGTCAGAAAGTTCATATAAACTGTTTTTTGCATTTCTATAACTTGGTGGTACTATATTCTCTTTGCAAGAAAAAGTAACCTTTTAACAAAAAGATCTGTTGGGTTTTAGATCTCTTTTCGTTTGTCAGCCTTTTCAGTAAAGCCCTCCATTACATCATTGTGACTGTGGCTGTGTTATTAGAGATGAATTCTGAGTTAAATTTATACTTATTAGGGGTCTTACAGAGGGAGAATCTGGCCTTGATAGCTATGCCATATGACATCCTGTCCTAATGGTTAGGACAAATCTTTTTCTGTTTCCACCCACCCTGGGGCCCTATCTACTTGTAGCCCATTCCTGCCTTCTAAAAAAATCCTTCTGACTTCCTACAGAGGCCATTTCATGCAGATATACTCAATTTATATGTATGTTTCTAGAAGCTTTAGTGAAGGCTGAATCAAAGTTTCATGTAGTAGGACAGAGAACAGCAATCTACAAAAATACACCACACCCAAGATGGCCCATGTGTCACTTTGTTCATTCAGTTATTTATTCAACAGATATTTACTGAACCACTTGGTCTGGTTTGGTTTTGAACATTCACTAATTCATTTAATTACAATTTTGCAATCTAGTTATTGTTATAATCCTCATCCTAAAGACATGAGAAACTGAGAGTTATTAAATAACTTCCTAGAAGCCATACAAGTACAAAGTGACAAGGGCAGGCATTAAGCCAGGCCTCGATTCCATGTTTTGTGTCTGCCATGTCTACATTCCTGAGCAGAAGGGCTTGGGGAAATGAACTTTTGCTGAATAAACCCAGTATTTAAAGTAAGTCACTACATCTGTGTCTTAAAAGCCCTTCCTTTAACTTACTGGTTAGTTGTAACTTTTTTTTTTTTTGAGACAAGAGTCTCACTCTGTTGCCCAGGCTGGAGTGTGATGGTGCAATCTTGGCTCACTGCAACCTCTGCCTCCCAGGTTCAAGCGATTCTCCTGCCTCAGCCTCCCGAGTAGCTGGGATTACAGGCACACACCACCATGCCTGACTAATTTTTTGTATTTTTAGTAGAGATGGGGTTTCACTATGTTGGCCAGGCTGGTCACGGACCCCCCATTTCAAATTATCCGTCTGCCTTGGCCTCCCAAAGTGCTGGGATTACAGGCGTGAGCCACTGTGCCCGGCTGTATCTTGATATTTGTATAAAATTTGGTTTGTTCACTTTTGGGGAGAACTATTCCTTTATGTTGCCCCTTACTGATGCCCAGCTAATGTGTTTCTGGTTATTATCAGATCTTCATCCCCCATCCTCCCTAAATTCTTCAGTATAATCTAAGCATTATCTTCATCAGCTCAATTTTGAATAACAAATTTGTTTGAAATGCACACCCACAACCCTGACCCACACTGGCCTGTAGGACCTTTACGTCTTTCAGTTAATTTGTATTTCTGCAAAAGCTATTTTAAAGGATTATCAAGGTTTAGAATTTAAAAATTTTTTAACACACTTGTTCATTTCCTTTTCTTTCCACTGAGCATCTCTGAACAATGTGATTTTCCTTTTAAGTCTTTCACACTTCAGAAAAATACATTTACTCATGTTGTGATTCATATCAGACAGTTTCTTACTCAAAGAAACACAGATACCAATTCTTATTCATACTTCGAAACTGTATTTTACCCTAGTCTACCTCGGTTCAAAGGCCTAGTTTTGACATTACTGTGGCAAATTACTTAAGTGCTCTGCTTTCATTTTCTTCTCTGTAAATGTGGGATGAAGACAGCATGCATCTCCTAGGATGCCTGTGAAGAGTGAGTGAGACAGGACATGAAAGGTGTGTATTAACGGTGATAACTGTTGCCCTTGGGAGCATGTTATATAGGGCTGGCTCTAGGAAGAAACCTGTGTCTTTTCTCAGAAATCCCTGGAGCAACTTAAATGTCTTTAGAAGTGACAAGTCTCTCAATTATACCCAGTTAGTTCCATAAACAGGTTCTGGAAGACACACTAGAACTCAGCCCATCAGTTTTGAGTGAGGCACGTACCTCGTGGGCTTGGGGTGTCATTAGCCCATTTATGCCTGAGGTTGCAATGTTTTGAAAAATATATATATATATTCTTGAGACCAAGTCTTGCTCTGTTGTCAGGCTGGAGTGCAGTGGCACGATCTCACCTCACTGCAACTTCCACCTCCCAGGTTCAAACAATTTTCTTGCCTTAGCCTCCCAAGTAGGTGGGATTACAGGTGCATGCCACCACGCTTGGCTCATTTTTGTATTTTCAGTAGAGACGGGGTTTCACCATGTTGGCCAGGATGATCTCGATCTCTTGACCTCATGATCCATCCGCCTCGGCGTCCCAGCGTGCTGGGATTACAAGTATAAGCCAAAGAGCCTGGCCAATTTTTTGAATTTTTCCAATCACACCTTGGCAATGACCTTGAGCAGTAGGATATAAATAACTCCCACATGCTTAGTGTTCTAATAATGGAACACTAGGCATAACTGGATTTTAATTGGCTCCACAATTAACCACAACCAATATCTCTATCTCAGCTCCTGTTGATGCCCTAGCTCAGGGCTCTGCATTCTGTGCCATGGATGCCTCAGCCCCTTAAGGTGGATGTGCCACATGATGGTCAATAATATCTTTGTTCCATTAGCCCTTCTTAGAGCAGTCATAATGAATTAAAATCATGACAGACACATGTAAGAAACTAGAATTTGCCTGTATGCAGCCAGTAACATGTCCATTTAACCTGGACACCTTTTGAGGAATAGTCTCAGATTGTCCCCTGTTTACAAGACATTGTTCCTTATATATCTGTTTAATCTATGAATGAAAAGAAACATAAGGAGCGGGTAAAGACTTTTATCTATGAATGATTAAAAAGGCTAGAGTATGAATATTTCTTGAATCTTTGGTACTAAATGCTTTTCACGTTCTATATAAATGTAGAAAACATTTTACAAATCCTGTAAATAACCTGTTTATTTTTTATAGAAAGCCACAACAGAAAATGATTAGTATATAACCATGTAAGAACATTTACATCCATACAATCAACAAATGCTTCAAATGCATGTTTTAAAAATAGTTTGAGTGTTAATTATGGGAGGGCTTTAATGGGATCATTTTGTGAACAGTTCGCTTTTATAACAAACTCAGGATGCAGCTTGCCAGCGAGCTCTTAGACATACGCATTTTTATCAAACTGTTTTGAAGGGTTTGTGGTTTTAAAATCTTCTCCACCATGATACTTTGTCCGAGAAGACATGACAGATGTGGCCCCATTGTATGCGTATCTGAAAGGTAAAACATAGTTTGGTAGATTCTATTCTACACATAGGGCAAACAAAAAATGGGAAGAAACTGTTTCACCCCATCTCTGGCAATATCTAAATAGAAGTCTTCCTCTTCCATATCTAAATGTAAGTCTTCCTCTTTCTCAGATAGCTTTCTTCTCTCTTCTTGCCCCAAGAAGTATTTTCAGTATCATTTCTGAATAACCAGTAGGAGGGAGAATCTCTGCAGAAGAATCTCATGACTTGGCCATTTGTTCAGTTACTCTCTTTCAAAACCATCTTTTAAAACTCATCTTCCTGGAACCTAGGAGACTTAGTAGAGGCCATCAACATTCCTGCCTACCTTGAGGAAAACTATGTTGATGAGGCTGAAGGGAAGAACATGTCCTCATATTCAGACCCTTATTTCTACTGACAGAATTTGCTTTGGAATATAATAATGGTAAAACTTTAAAAAATGAACTGTACTGCCAATCTTCCAATCCTGGGCTTTGGAGGTTTCTGAGAACCACATGAGCCATCTGTAATTTGTCCCGCATGTAGTGATTTAGAATAGCATTCTACTTTTTAACAGGTCATTTTTGTCTCTTTTTCATACCTGGGTGTTTTGTTGTTGTCAGATATTGAAAAGCAAAATATGATACCACCAATTATGCACAGCGAGGCTCCTGCCCATCCAATAAACAGAGCGGCTCCTAATTCATACCTGTGAGAAAGCATTACACAAGTATTACAGCTCACTTATTTGGGGAGTAAACAGTATTTAACACTGCTAGTCAACATTTACTAAATGCTCATTATGTTTTTTTGCTATTGGAAATTGTAAAGGAAATAATAACACCTTGCGTTTGTAAAATGCCGTAAACTCTCCCCAAAGTGTTTTTATAGCCACGAAACCAACATTGTGAAAGGAAATGAGGGCATCCACGGGGGTAAGGTCAAAGCAAAAGCGGTCACAGCCAGGGCCTCCTGACTCAGCCAGCACCTTTCCTCTGCACTCTGCTTAAAGCTTGCCAAGCTTTCTTTATTCTGCTCTGCAGGACAAATCATTTAGGCAGACTGTAGTTAGAACGAAAGGTTGCTTTTGCTTTTCATGTTAGTTCAATTTAGTAAATGTTTGTTGAGCACCTGCTATGTGCAAATCGTCACTAATCGCTGCAGTCTAGTGGGGAGATGAATCAATAGCTATCATTTAGTGATAAATTGCTATTAAGCATCTGCCAGATGGCAGGTCACAGTGCTCTGCTAATGACTGCAGCAGGAGCAGATGCAAAGATAAACGAGACAGTCCTTCCCCTGGGAAGGCCATGAAACAAAGGCATGAAGAGTGCTACTGAGAACAAAAAACAAGATCACCTGCAGTCGTGGACTAGAGGAAATCCTTCTAGGGGAGGTGTAGTCACCCAGAGAACAAGGAATGAGAAAAGTACACCAAGGCCGGGTGCGGTGGCTGATGCCTGTAATCCCAACACTTTGGGAGGCCAAGGTGGGAGGATCTCCTGAGGTCAGGAGTTAAAGACCAGCCTGGCCAACATGGTGAAACCCCATCTCTACAAAAATACAAAAATTAGCTGGGCCTGATGGCAAGTGCCTGTAGTCCCAGCTACTTGGGAGGCTGAGGTGGGAGAATTGCTTGAACCCAGGAGGTGGAAGTTGCAGTGAGCCAAGATCACACCATTGCACTCCAGTCTGGGTGACAGAGCAAGACTCCATCTCGAAAAAAGAAAAGAAAAGAACACTCAAATGTCAGGGACTGTGTGTGTTCTCATGTTTGTTTATCTGAAGAATAGTTTGGTTTTGGGTTTTTGTTTGTTTTTATAAAGAGTAACTCTCATTCGGGTCCCACAAACTTCTATTGCAAGGCAAAATAAATCCAGGTGCTTTATAAAGCCAGGGTCAGAGGATCTGTTTTGATCACACAGACTCCATAGAGGAGATGAGGCAAGGAGAGTAAGAGGTCAGGGGAAGGCAAGACAGGGCCCAAGGTTGGGTTCCTTCCACAGGGTGTAGGGGAGCCAAGTTCAAGGGCCAAGGCCAGGCTTTGGTATCAGATTGAGGCCACCAAGTGCTGCCTGGGGTCTTCCTGAGCCTTGCTGCACACCCTCCTACTTGCAGTGTCACTGTATGTGAACTCTGGCTCTGCACATGGGCAGGCTTTCTGGGGTGGTCCGAGTCACAGGCAGAGTGATATAACAGAGTGGGCCCGTCACTAGTCAGGGAAGCAGGAAGCAGAGTGTATGTTTAATCAACCATGCATGGTACCCGGCACTGGCATCCTGTTTTAGTGATCCTCAAGATTTTAAGACACATATCACATCTATCAGGGACATGTGATTCAGTTGTGCATTTTTAATTGGGATTGAGTGACATGTGTGCACAGTAAATGCTGCTCTGTGACCCTTTCTTTACTCTTGTGTTGCCTTTCCTGGGACATCAGGGTGATTGATGGGGCAAGGAAGAGCAGTGACAGAACAACTATGGGGAAGCCCCTCCTCCTGCTCTGGAGTACTAACTGCTCTGGCATCCCAGAAACTTCACCAGGTTCCCTTAAGGGGCAATGGCAGAGACAGAGGTGTAGTGGGGAAAAACACCTTTGGTCTCCACGTGCGTGCATGTACACACACAGGGACGCGCGCGCGCACACACACACACACACACACACAAGGACTGAGTAGGGAAGTGCACAGGTGAAAAAGAAGAGTTGGCAGATCAGGAGTGTTGACCTGGGAGTTTCAGAAAAGATACTTTCATTAAATACTGTGTTACACATCTATAAAGATGCCCTGGATTTCTGCAGTCAGTCCTGCTTTTATGTTGTTTTAATGAGATTATGCATAGACAACAAACAGCGTGCCTGCCAAACTGGAAGTGCGCATCATTTGGCCCCTGAAACACCTGGAAATCCTAAAAGATGGCATCAGATCTGTGTGCTGGCAGCCTTTTTACTGCTGACAACTAAATGAATGCGCTCTACTGAAAAATTCTGCATGAAGTACACTATTACAGGATGATTATAATTGTATGACACTTTCTATTTTTCTCTATCTTGTCTCCTGAAACTATAGCTTAATATTACTCTTGGTGTAAATATGCCATGGAAACATGGTCTGAGATTTTTCTGAAAATACTGAGCTTCACTAAAATAGAATGCCAGTGCCAGACACCATTGTTAATTATAAATAAATCTCTAAGTACTAACAGTAGTGGCCAGTTGGAATGAAGATGATAGAAATCATAAGCATAGCTTGGCACAATGAGTTCACTGAAAGGAACGTTACAAACACAGTGTTGCTACAAATCACAGGATAAATTACCCAGGCAGATGACGAATTGGGTCTACATTAGTTTAAATCATATTGAAACTTTCTGGAGAAATTCGAGAACCATGAGTTTGGCTTATATTAATAAGCCTTTAATACCTTTTTAAAATATGTCCTTTTTATGTATTTTTTTTTTGAGATGGAGTCTCACTGTGCCACCCAGACTGGAGTTCAATGGTGCAATCTTAGCTCACTGCAACCTCCGCCTCTGGGTTCAAACGATTCTCCTGTCTCAGCCTCCTGAATAGCTGGGATTACAGGTGTGCGCTACCATGCACAGCTAATTTTTGTATTTTTAGTAAAGACGGGGCTTCACCATGTTGGTCAGGCTGGTCTCGAACTCCTGACCTCAGCTGATCCACCCACCTCAGCCTCCCAAAGTGTTGAGATTACAGGAGCAAGCCTTTTTAAAAAAATATCTTAAGTCACTACATATTGACTCTATTCTAAGGAAAAATCATTTCCATTTGAATTTCAGGGCGAATTATGTCAGAGAACAACGTTTAATAGTATCAATTTAGAGATGATTTCAGAAACCACATGTCTACCCAAGTATTTTTTTTTTAACAATTTCAATGTGAAGGCTCTTGTGACATGCTCTGTCTCTTTTAGAGTCTTTTCTTTCTGTTGAAAGACACATTTCACAAACTTAACAGGGACTTCAATTCCACCTCTCAGTGTATATCTGGCAAAAACTGATGTGTATTGAAAGACATTAATGTAATATCCACTCCAGTTTGTTCCCAAGGCACGTACTCTTTCACATTGATTAGGAGACTTATTTAGTCTCTGGAAATCTTTCTTCCTTTTTGGTAACACTAAGAAGCTGATTTCAACACCTTGGTAAGATTATCCAAATTTCAGTTTCTCTGTTGCAGGTCTTTCATGAGTAATATCCTCCTGGCCCTCAGCCAGCCTTCCTACTCAGTGTGCCGTCTTTATGACCAACACCAAAGTTTCTTTATTATTCTGAAAGGCTGCAATTCTACATGACATTGGATCGATCCATATCCATGATTTGCGGGTTGAGGACGTAACTTCCATTTATGGAGGAAAACGTTGTTTTTAGAGGATCTTGGTTGATGGACTAATCAAAAGCTGTGCGTATTATACTTTAATAAAGTCACTGAGTGACTTTAGAACCGAGGAATGAGGAACAAATTTACTTCTAACAGAAATTAAAACACAGATAATCATGTATAATTTTCCCAAAAAGGAAACCGTAAGGATCTAAGGTGAAGATTCTCCACCAGCTGAATGTGGTACTGTAAGCTGTTGCCCATGGTTCTCATTTCCTGTTGAGTGGCTACACCACAGCTGCAGACCTTCATTCTGATGCGTTTCATACTTCAGTTCATATTTTAGCCATGCCTTTAGAGTAATCCTAAGGAAATGGAATGCTGAACAACTCTTGTTTTCACTTCCTACTTTTGTCTTCCTGTCACCTCAATCCCTATTCTCATGTAGGTTTGCCATCCATGGGGAGCTGGTAGAGCCTCCTCTAGTTACCTCTATAGAAATGACATGCCAGGTATTATGCTAATCAGGTGTTCAGGGCAGATAAGAGGGGCATGGCCCTGGCTCACAGATCCAGATTAGATAGTCTAGTGGGGATAGTCAGACATTAAACCAATAATTACAGTAAAGTGTGATGAAACAATAGAATTACAAGAGCATGTTTTTGCAAGGTAAACATTACCACAGTTCTCCCAAATACACTCATAAGTGGTTCAAGTCAGTGTCCACGCTAATAATAGCTACTGATACTGTGAGGTCATTGTACTAGGACCTTTCTGTCCTAAGACTTTTTTTTTTTTAATAAACACTACCATATTCAATCTTCATCAAAAATCTGGGAGATAGGTATTACTATCCTCATTTTACAAATGAGGAAACTAAAGCTCTGGGAAATTAAATGACTTGTTCCTTCATGTCTCAGCTAAGTAAATAGTAGACCCAGGATTTCAAACCCATAACTGTGATTCCAAACTGAAGCTCTTAATTGGCGCCATCATCCTTTTATGTACACTTTAGCTAAGTAAAAGATTTTATAAATATAAAAAACCCAATCAATGCAGCATATTTTTAGTTGTTATTTCAGAAAGAGGGGGGTTTTCTCCCTCCCTGGCTCATTAAATTCTCAGTGGCTCAAGAGCTTCAGGGCATGGAATTTTTTTCTGAATGCCCTTGGGCTGCCTTTTCATCTGGTACAAAAAGAGGTGAGGATGCCAATTAAAATCAGGGCATGCTGGAGCTGAAAAAGGAAAGAGCAGCCCCTCCCAAAGCAAAGCAAGATCAGTTTTTAACAAATAAAAGCACCTCATCCTTTTTAGATCCCCAGAGAAGTGAAGTAACCTTGCAGAAGGTCACAGAGCTAGAAGCCAGGTCTTTTGCCATCCTTCAATATTGTGTTTTTTACAAACACACTGTCCTGCTCCTCATTTTCATCAAGAGTAGGAACAGCCAAAAGACATTTTCCAATTACCTTAAAACAACTACATAAGTTTTTTTCAAAGAGTTTAAAATCCAGAAAGTACACTCATATATTATCAAAGTTAACATTTCAAAATTGAATTCTATTGTTGTAACATAAAACTTTTTCTTCAATGCATTGTCTTACATTAAATACAATCCAAAATCTATATAACTGCATGAATTGATTTTATTTTTATACAAGTAAGTATTCTAAAGTAATTATCTACATTTCCCCAAAATACACCTCATTCTTTTGGGGCCCCAGTTATGTGGGGTGCCCACTCATCCTGTGTATCTCTCTGAGGCTGCCATGGTCCAGCCTCCTTTATGACACTCTCAGCCTCCCCCTCTGCTGGGTTCTCTCCTACAGTCTGGCAGATGCCACAGGACTTTCCTACCCAAGGATCCAACAAGACTTGAGAAATAGTGGCAGGTGCCTCCCAAATGGTGGCTAAAGTGGGATGGAATAATTTAAATTGTAAGTGTCTCCTTATATATGGAAACTTCATAGAGAAGTCTTATATTTAGGAAACTCAAAATAAAGACATCTGGGAGGGGGTACCTATACAAAAAAACTGCTTTTCTGTGGCTAGATTATAACAGACACACACCCATTGTCCTTCCATGCACTGTGATTTCCATCAGGGTAGTTCAGAATTCTACAAATTGTATGTATCAATAACGGGTGGCATTTATTGATTACCTACCATGTGTCACTGTGGTGGATGCTTTATAGATGTTTTCTTTTTATTTTCTAAAATGAACATGTCTCAAGGATTTTATTTAGCTCAGTAACTAATTAGGGAAGCAAAAATATTAGGTCTGTGAAAAAGTAATTCAGGTTTTTGCTATTAAAAGTAATGACAAAAACTGCAGTTACTTTTGCACCCACCTAATACATTACAAATTGTCCAAAGGTAAATTCAGGAAATATATTTAGGCAACCAGGAATGCTGAAATAAATTTATAAATAGATATAAAACTGGTCTACACATATATATGTATATTTAATTATGTACATATTTTATTCCTCCTAACTGAAATTTCCTATCTTTAGACCAATATTTCCCCAATATGTTATTTTCTTTAATCCTCTAACATTCAGAACAGGAAATACTATCTCTGTTATCCAGTCAAGGCAGCTGCATCCTACCTAAGATCACAGTAAAGCAAGGGCCAGGGCCAGGGCCAGGGCCAGGGCCAGGGCCGGAGCCAGGATCTCAGCAGAGTCAAACTCTAAAACCTGACCCTTCACTTCTCCGCCACCTGCCTAACAGTGTGTAAAGTGATCAGTGAGTGTCTACATAGGAGTTCTAATTCCTGCAAACTATTCACAGAAATTTAAACACCATCCACAGTAGGACTAAATCTAATGTTAGCCAAAGTAAACTGTAAAAGGAACATCTCATGTTCCCAGAGTCACATAGTTCAATTCAAAACCAAATCTGTTGCTCAGCACCATCCATGCCATTAATCTCTATTGGTGTGTGGATAATTGGGGAGTTTGCTTGGCCTTGATCTTACGTGAGAAATGAGGCGCTGAGTCATAATACTCACAGTAGTCACAATAACAGGTTTACATGCAAACTTTGAAGTCTGAATAAACTGGCATCACAGAGAGGACGGTGCTTCAAGGTGGGAAATTCCTAAAATAACAAATACTGCCCTGAGATGCCTTAGGGCATTGCCAGTATTGCTAAACATGTGTCAAGAATCCGTGTGTGGATGTGGGTATACATGGCTTTGTGCTGAAGTAAAAATATACACACGGGCTTGCAACAAAAGAAGCTTGGGTCAATCAAAAGCGTACCTGACATTTCATTCAGTCTGAACACATTTTAGAATTGAACCAAGAGTATCGATCCAGTTGACAACTTTAAATGATTACTTATCTCTAACTCAATGCTATAACAGAGATAACCAGTAATTTTTAAATTACACATGCCTTGATTGATTGATTGACTGATTGAGGCAGAGTCTCAGTCACTCTGTCACCCAGGCTGGAGTGCAGTGGTGCGAATTGGCTCACTGCAACCTCCACTCCCTGGGTTCAAGTGATTCTCCTGTCTTGGCCTCTTGAGTAGCTGGGACTACAAGCATCCACCACCACACCCAGATCTTTTTTGCATTTTTAGTAGAGTTGGGGTTTCACCATGTTGGCCAGTCTGGTCTTGAACTCTGGACCTCAAATGATCCACCCGTCTTGGACTTCCAAAGTGCTAGGATTACAGGCATGAGCCACCCACACCCAGCCAAGCCTTATGCTTTCATGCTAGGTCCCCTTCAAACGTGCCTTCTACTTCAGAGCCAAGTGTCTTAGAACAATGATCTCTTCTACTAGGTTTCCAACATTTCAACATACATTTCTCTGTGGCTAACCTTAACAGACTACATAAGGTAATGTACTATACATTAATATACTCTGCGTTAGGGTCAGCATCCCTAAAAATAGTAGCTAGCATTTAGTAAGTAAGTGTTTACCATGTACTAGCCTGATTCTAAACAGCTGAAGTGTACTATCTCATTTCATCCTTACGACAACCTCCTACTACGTATTATCCCCATACTACCGATGAGGGACACCGGGTACAGAAAGGATAAGTAACTTCTTCAAGGTTACACAGCTAGAAAGTGGCAGAGCGAGGGTCTACTCTCAGTGGCCTGGATCCAGAGTCCTTGTTCTTGAACAGAGTGCCATGCTGCCCCTCCCTGTTCCTTTAAGCCATCACCACAAGCACATTCCCTTTTACTATTCTAGAACAGATGCAGATGGGCAGACAGTCCTACACTACTGCAGATTTACCAACCTTGCTAAGGGTCATGGAGCTTGGGTCAGCTACAAGAGATTCCAAAGCGAGCAATGCGTGGTTTTGACTTTTAGATACTGATGGTTTTGTTTAGGAGAGCAGCCAATAAATAAATAAGCAGGTGCAAACCACCTGGTAGGGTTAGGATGGAAGGAAGCATGAGGTGGAAAGGGAGCACCCAAAACAGGGACACCCCACCCAGAGTGCAGGTCCTGAAGGCTGATCAGAGGTTAGCCAGGATGTGAAAAGGAGAGGAGCAATGGGGATAAGAACTGAATTACCAGAAAGCAGGGCACACTGGCAGAAATCATGATACAAACTGGTCTGTAAAAACAAAAGTGAGCAACAAATATTTAGTTCCCAAGCAGATTTTTAAGTCATTCTAGCATAACAAAAGCATCAAAGTAATTCTGGTGATCTAAGGTGGCCTACCCTACTTCTGAACAAACTGAAACCACTGAATAACATTTTCTTAATATTTAACAGTTGAAATTTAACAGTTGAACTCTGTTTTGTTCTTACCACTTGGCACTTAGCTAGAATCTCCTATCTAAGAATCTGTGAGATCAACGTTAGTTCATCCTCCAGATAACCTCATGAATGGAACAAACTTAAATAAACAAACATTCATAATGTATTAAATTATAATAAGGACAGAAGAGAGAAATTAAATATTTTGACAAGGTCACCTGGTGAGGTCAGTATTCTTTTCAACCTCACCCAGGAAAATCTGTATAATCTAGAAATTGACTTTTTACATTGTCTACTGTCCATTCAACTTGACAACAAGAATGAGAGAATTTGTCTGAAAGTAGGTAGTTGTTTATTTCTAACTACTAAATTGCCACAATGGTGAAAAGATTTTGCCTACTTAAGTTTAAATCCTAAAGTAGAAACCAAACAAATGCCAGGAATGAGAAGTGCAATGTGATTTTGAAAAGTCTGGAAATAAGGCCAGGCGCGGTGGCTCATGCCTATAATCCTAGCACTTTGGCAAGCCAAGGCGGGTGGATCACGAGGTCAAGTGATCGAGACCATCCTGGTCAACATGGAGAAACCCCGTCTCCACTAAAAATACAAAAATTAGCTGGGCATGGTGGTGCGTGCCTGTAATCCCAGCTACTCAGGAAGCTGAGGCAGGAGAATTGCCTGAACCCAGGAGGCGGAGGTTGCAGTGAGCCGAGATCGCGCCATTGTACTTCAGCCTGGGTAACAAGAGTGAAACTCTGTCTCAAAAAAAAAAAAAAAGAAAGAAAGAAAAAGAAGAGAAAAGTCTGGAAATAAAAAAGTCTAGAAGATAAGATCCCAACACGAGAATAGAGAATATCTGGTCCAAAATATTAATGGTAAATCTCATATAAGAAAAATAAGTCTAAGTCTAAGACAATTCTACTTCCTCAACCAGAGCAATTGGTTAAATGGTGTCACTTTGCATGATTTGAAAAGAAGTTTCTTAATGTTGATCAATTCTTACTTGGAATAGTTTCTCTAAGGCAACAAAGCAGGACATTCAGAAAGTTAGTGGTCTGAATAAAACAATGGTGGGAATAATGCAATTACATTTCAACATCCTGGTATGGTGAATCATGCTAAGGAGTACTATTACTACAAGCTTGTAGGAGATTTTTCTTTTTTAATTTATTAGCTTTCATTTTAATAAAAAGGAGGAGGTCGGCTTGACACAGCCTAAAGGGAAAAGTTGAAAAAGTGTTTTCAAGGCTTCACAAGAGCTCACGCGGGAGTCAGCAAACATAACCATAAAATGAAATGAAATAGAATGAAAGCAAGCAAACAGAAAGGAAAAATGGGGAAAGAGCAGAACTCAATGAAACTCTTTACAGATTGCAATTCTGTCAAATGATTGCAGCTTGGAAGAAAATTCTTCCCAGATATGTGGTGGGAAAGGAAGGGCATTTAGAGGAACTAGCCACTGAACACAGAGTGCCATGCTGCCCGCCGCGGGCCTGCAATCTTTACTCCAGCTCCATGCTAGAAGGCACTCATTTTTTCTCATCAACAAAGCTCCCGTTGAGTTCCTTGCAAATAGCAGGAACATGTTTGATGAGCTTTAGTTGTGTTTTCCTAACCTGGGCAACCAAGATGGGCCTTATATGGAGTTGTCCTGGAAATCTACAAAGAAGATCCAATTAATACAACATACTAATCTGAAGAAAAATAACAGCAGCAGCAAAGCAAGAACAACAAAATCATGCTCTGAGGTCTAAACTGTTTTCCAAAGTTTTAGGGTTTAGGTATTGGAGAGCAAGTATTTGCTCACCAGAAATTTAGACTGGAACCTGTGGCAAGTAGCTGTCTCTCACTCTGCTTCCTAAGGGCCCAGATCCACACACTCCTGCAGGGAGAGACAGTATTTAGTGGCAGCTAGTTTTTGTAAGATTAATGTATGATAATGACAGAAGAAGAGAGCCTTCTTGCTCCATCCTCTGGGAGGCTCCCTCTATCCACTGAGACAACGGGAGGCTTCTCTGCTAATTCTGAAAGGACAAGGTCTCCAGATTAAGAATTTCACTTCTAGGTACTGTGCTAGGCAAAGAAGACAGAGCTGTATAGATGTTTTCTGACCTCAAGGAACTTAATTCTCATGCCAGTTGATTAAGACACCAAAGAATAGTCAAGAACATTCCTATAGTGGCATCCTCCACATCCTAGCCACCCACCTAGGGCTGGCCCCGCCACAAGCTTTGATTCTACGTATTCCTAAATTCATGTACAAACGAAACCAGAAGCATCAATTATCAAATTCCAGCAAATGCTAGTCCAAGTGCTATCCTGAGAACAAGCCAAAATAAAATCTCGCTTTAAAGATGATGTCATTTCAGACCCAGGAAATCAGTTCATTTTGTGATGACAGCTGATTTGTAGCTTATTCATCTTCTTAGTTTTTATCCCCTCTACTAGAAGGTGTTGATAAAGGGAAATCTAATGAAGTAATGTTAGTTAATTTATTAGTTCTTATACAAGCGTGTTTGGTTTAAATGAGTTCTTTTGGGTGTCATGTCATTTTTGTGCCTCTCTCTGTCATTGGGGTAATCAGAATCTGATGGCATCTACAATTCTCAGGCCTTGATAATTCCTTGATCCAGCTGGATTTTGTTGGAATCATGGAGGACCTTTCTTTGTGAAAGGCACTGCCGGGAAAGCAGAGATGAAGGAGAGAAAGTCCCAATCTCAAGGAGTCAACTCATTCTCAATATCAGGTTTCTTATAGTCTCTCTTTTCTATAGACCTTGATGCAAAGGGGCTGTTATTTGTTTTTTTTTTTTAATTAATTTATTTTTTAGAGGTGGGATTTCACAGTGTTAGCCAGGATGGTCTTGATCTCCTGACCTCGTGATCCGCCCGCCTTGGCTTCCCAAAGTGCTGAGATTACAGGCATGAGCCACTGTACCCAGCCCAGGGGCTGTTATCTGTAAATATTACCAATATATAAGCAGTGCTGTTTTTCATGACCCCTGGTTCTTATGCTTTTAATTACATAAGGTAAATTGGTGAATTATAGGTGTTATATTTTTAAGCCATCTCAGAAAAGAGTTAATAACGGCATCTATAAAGATAAGCCACATCTTATATACTATACAGAATTTAAAAGCAATCTTAATAAGAGTTAATATAGTACAACAGGAGCTAATATAAGGTGCTTGCTCCGTGTCAATCACATCTATCTATTTATATATATTGATATATATCTCCTCTCAACTTTCACAGCACTTCTATCAGAGGAGTACTATTATTTGTTTTACACAGAGAATACAGACTGAGAGAGAGAGAGACTGGGCAGAGACAGAAAGAAAAATGCCAAGCTATGAGAATGGAATAGCTCAGTGTAGCACTAAGAATTTGAAAAAGAGGAAAACCTCTCATAGCACCTAATGACTTTACTGAGTTTAACCAAAATCTGAAAAGAGAATATGAAATTCCAATGGCACTAAACTGAATTAGGTAACTGACTGAGCTACAGCAAGCACAGAAAACAGTCATACGAAGATAGCTTTAAGTTATTGTTTGTATACGAATTAACCTTGATCATTTGAGGAAAAATTCCAATGATTTTTAAGATATAGACAAAGATATCCTTAATAATTGTCAGGAAAATAAAAACAGTAACATAGAAAAGGTAATACACAAAAGTCAACGATGTGTTGAATAAAATAAACCATGAGAAATACAGGTTTGTTGCATATTTATGATCTCAAATCCTAAAACAAAACTATATCATTTAAATACAATATTTTACTTAAATATCATTAAAATATTTCTAAGTTTCAGAAATACAGTCTTAGTTTCCATGTCAGTGTTTGCTGCCATGTGCATCTGTGCAAATCTCATTTGAAAAAGAAGTTAGGAGAAAATTAATAAATCAAGACATGCTTTTGTATCACAGGCGGGGATAAAAAAGTTATATTGGGGTCTAAAACATTTGTTTTTGTTTCCCATTTAATAAAATATCTGAATAAAACCTATTTTTCAATGTCTAGAAAAGGCTGAGCATGGTGGCTCACACCTGTAATCCCAGCACTTTGGGAGGCTGAGGCAGGAGGATCACCTGAGGTCAGGAGTTTGAGACCAGCCTGGCCAACGTGGTGAAGCTCCATCTCTACTAAAAATACAAAAGAATTAGCTGGGCATGGTGGCACGTGCCTTAATCCCAGCTATTCAGGAGGCTGAGGCAAGAGAATCAATCGCTTGACCCTGGGAGATGGAGGTTGCAGTGAGCTGAGATCACACCACTGGACTCCAGCTTAGGCAACAAGAACAAAACCTCTGTCTCAAAAAAAAAAAAAAAAAAATTATCCGGGTGTGGTGGCACATACACGTAGTTCCAATTATTCTGGAGGCTGAGGCAGGAGGATCACTTGAGCTCAGGAGCTCAAGGCTGCAGTGAACTATGATCATAGCACCCACTGCAGCCTGAGTGACAGAAAGAGGCCCTATCCCTTAAAAAAAAAAAGTACAAAAGAAACCCCCTTCCACAGTATATGCAGCATATTTCACAAAAATTACAAAATAATGGAATATTACAAATCATGCATTTTAAGAGCCAGTGTTCTGAGGTTCAACTGCCTGATTTAATTGACAGTTCAACCAGCCTGCTCGTTTGGTCCAACTTCCCTTGAATGCATTACTTGGCCTCTTTCCTCCATTAAAAAAAAAAAAAAAAAAAAAAAAAAAAAAGAGTACCAAGAGGACCTACTTCATAAGGTTATTGTAAGAATAAAATAAAATAACATAACAAAATAATATTCGCAATGCTCTGGTTGGCACCTGGTAGGGACTCAACATGGGCTATTATTTTCATTGTATTTCACGATGTAAGCATTTACTATTTATGCATAAGCTACACTTAAGACAGAACCAGAAAATCAATTTCCTGAAGATTCCTAAAACCACCAGAAAGAAAGTAAAGCCCAGCTGACCAGTTCTTTCAGTAATATACTTCTTAAAAATTCTACAATATTTGACCTGAAGACTAAAATAAAATTCCGGCCTGGCTTCCTAAAGAGGGATGTAGATACAGTTTCCGGTAAGACAAAATATTTAATATATTAATTCTGACTTGGTATCACTGGGGTTTTCCCAGTCCAAAGAAATAAGCCTAGGAAAACTATGAAAAGCAACAGCCAATAGTTTAAAAACAACACCAACAAGCAAACCAATCTGTTAATTCCAAAGCATTCACCTGCAACACAGACCAGTCACATCTGGGTAAAGTTGCTGTCCTCCTACAGCATTTTTTAAAAACCTTGCATTGTGTACAGTTTCCTTATAAAGGTTTATTAGGTGAAGCTTGTTAAGACAGTAGTTAACAGAGCAAATTTAAAACACCCAGAAACTAGCGTCTGGCAAATATCATTTTGAGTAGACAACAATCAAGGTGAGCTTTTAATTTTCTATTCTCACATTGCATCATTCTTTTCTCCCTGTCTGACCCTTTCACTTTACTTGACCTCAATTTTATGACATAAAGCAGAGATGATGAAGTTTATAGTTCTAAATTTGATGCCTTGAACTATTTAGAGACAAGACACCATAACACTAGCAACATAATTAAATGCACCTTTTGCCTATGTGGCACATTACACATTTAATCTTGAATGATGTCATCGGTTACCATTTATCAGTATGTCTCACTTTCAAAAGCCATATAGGAAATTCATGTCTCTTAGTTGAGAATAGTAATTTACATACATTTCCTGTGAGCTAGAAACGAACTGAGAAGAGTACTTACTTTTGCTCCACAAAGAGAGGATCAAAGAATTCTGTTGTGATTTTGTTTGCATACAGGGAACAGCCAGTCATTGAGCACAGCCCTAACAAGTATCAGAGGGAAAGCACTATGGTTAGTGTGATTTCGTTAACATCATCAAGTACCTTGTTTGAAAGAAAGTTACTATTTACCTGACAGTATGAACACAATCCCAGCCAAACAAGCAATCTTAGCTTTGGCTTTATCGGAACCTCCAACTTTGGTACACTTCATTCCAAAGAGTGCAAATATGGAACCAAAGAAGCCCAGGCTGACAGCAGCGATCATAAGTCCTCTACATGCCTGGATATAACCTGCAATTAGAATAGATCATTTATGTTATATAAAGCATGTGGCTGTCCAGGAAGAAATCCTCATTTACATTGTCATTCTGGATGTTTGTTTTCCGAATAGATAACTGTAATGGTGAAAACATGTGGCAAGACAAGCAAGAAAGGACAGCAAGTTAATCTAGCAGCAGTGCCTATTCTAGGTCACATGCTGTGAAGTGCGGTTTAGGCACAATCCTCAGGGTAGATCTCTGAGTTTATCATTCCCATATTCCCTGATGAGGAAACTGAGGCACACCAAGGTTATGTGACTTGCTAGGGGTGAGTTCGAAAGTGGCAGACATGGATTCCATCCCAAATCAGACTACAAATTCCATATAACATTGCCTTTCACTGTGAAAAGCATCATCTGCCACCATTAGAACTCTCTAGCTCCCCTGCTCATTGGACCTTAAAAGGTTGTTTTAATGATTTTGACATTATCAAATTATAAGATTTATAATTGGGCAGCAGAAAGAGCTCCAAAGAGTCAAACCTCCCAATACTAGTGAAAGCTTATTAATAGGAGACTAACTGGAATATCATCATGGACCATGGAGGGTCTAAGCCAGGAAATATCTTAGTGAAGTACTATTGTTTTCAGGGCATACATAATAAAACTGGGTTTTAAAAAGCACTGTTTTGTAGAAGAATAATTTATAGTGATTAAATCAACTGTTCTCCTATAAATGAATGAATGCCTTTAAAGTACCCTAAAAAGTGTCCGGGTGCAGTGGATTACGCTTGTAATCCCAGCACTTTGGGAGGCTGAGGCAGGCAGATCACGAGGTCAAGAGATTGAGATCATCCTGGCCAACATGGTGAAACCCCATCTCTACTAAAAATACAAACTTTAGCTGAGGCAGGAGGATCATAAGGTCAAGAGATCAAGACCATCCTGGCCAAAAACATGGTGAAACCCCAACTCTACTAAAAATACAAAAATTAGCTGGGCGTGGTGGCACACACCTGTAGTTCCAGCTACTCGGAAAGCTGAGGCAGGAGAATTGCTTGGGCCTGGGGTGGCAGAGCTTGCAGTGAACCAAGATTGTGCCACTGCACTCCAGCCTGGGCGACAGCAAGACTCTGTCCCACAAAAAAAAAACTACCATAAAAAGTATGTTCTGTCAGTTCATTTGTTCATCCTTCCTGCGCTATTCATTTTCTTAGTCACATATTTTTATTTGCATAGTCAGGGTACAGGGTAAACTTCAGTGTGGCTTTTTTCCAGGTTTTTACATTAACAGGGTTTAAACTAATACACTTTTCCCACATAAGCCATTTTCATTTCAGCCTGAAACAATGCCATATTTCAATCTAAAATAGTGATAGTAGCACATACTGGGTGTAAGTAAATGTTTGCTAAGCAAATGAACATATATACCTACATCAGGTTTACATTTGGAATTAAACTTTTTAACTAGAAAAAACCTCTTATGTGCCAAGATACAACAAATTATTTATTATTGGTGTTCAAGCAAAGCCATAATAAATAAAAATTCCAAGACCACGATAATCATGAATTTAGGGAATAAATACTAATGGCCTCCAGTCCATGTTTCTTTTTTTCTTCTCTCTTTTTAAGACAGGATCTCACCCAGGCTGGTGTGCAGTGGCACAATCATGGCTCACTACAGCCTCAAATTCCTGGGTTCAAGAGATCCTCCGGCTTTAGCCTTCTAAATAGCTGAGACCATAGGCACTTGCCACCACCTATGGCTAATTTTTAATTTTTTTCAAGAGACAGGGTCTTGCTATATTGCCCAGATTAGTCTAGAATTCCTGGCCTCAAGCAATCCTTTCGTCTTGATCTCCAAAATGGTTTGATTACAGGCATGAGCTGCCGAACCTGGCCCCAGCCTGTGTTTCTTTGGAAAAGAATGAAATTGAAGTTTTACTCCTATTCCTTGGACCCATTTTTGAAGAGCAAACCGGAGCTGCTTTACTTAGTTGTAAACACTTTAACCTCTCACAAATGCAGACTGCAAGGACAATGACCGTCTCTTGTGTCGTGTGAACTATTTCCACACAAAAAAACCATTTCACCAACACCGTGGCTCTCAAAAACAGCAAGCAAATTTATTTTAGCAAAACAGGATAATGGAGGCTTCTTTCGTAGCAATCACCGTGCTGCAGGGCTATTTGGGTCTCTGCTGCCAAGTGCTGAAGCAGCTCTATTTTAAACTTCAGTCCTAAAGCTCCCCAGCCAGAGCCCAGACAGCAGGTAAAGGCAAGACAGAGAGAGGAAGCCCGTCAGTCCCTCGCAAGATTCAACAGAGCCTGCAAGGATAACCCAAACTGGTTCATCACTTCCCACCAGGGCGACTGGAACAGTGTGGCTTCATTCTTTTTGTGAAATTCATTTTAATCTATGATTTGGCGGTTTTATAGCTGACTCCGGCTGCAGTCATTAAATAAACATAAAATGGGGACTCATCTATTTATACACACTCCTAGAAAACATTAGCATGCACCATAATTTGCATTTCCTTTAGTTATCTTCCATGCTTTGTTAACAGAAAACGCAAGTTATTGGGAATTTACCAAAGGTTAAATTCTATAATCTGGTCATTTAGAACACGGAATGCATTTCCCAGATGATAAACAGTGGGTGGAATCCCAGGCATACCCATTCGACTCTTAATATGACAGGGAAAATAACAGTAGTCTTTAAACTCTATGTAATCACCACTCATAACATTTTTCCCTAGTTTCTCACTCTGAGGTGTCCCATCCCAGCCTTGGTATTGGCAGCAGGACCCGCTTTGGTCTCTTGACACAAGCACGAGAGGGGAGGTGGGCAGGGCAGATTCTGATCTGGTCAGGTCCTTCTTTTGTGCCAACTAGAACCCGGATTTGGAAGGTTGAGGTACATTTCTCCAGCATGGACAGTGGCAATAACTTGCTAATTTTGGGCATGCACAAAGAAGGCAATTTACACCGGGCATGGTGGCTCACACCTGTAATCCCAGCACTTTGGGAGACCAAGGTGGGTGGATCATGAGGTCAGGAGATCGAGACCATCCTGGCCAACATGGTGAAACCCCCATCTTTAAAAAAAAAAAAAAAAAAAGGCAATTTACAAGGACAATCATTGGCCCCAGATTTTCTGAAATGGAGAGCAAAGAGCAGGGGATAAACTCCCCTGCCTGCCACAAATGTAATGGAGTTAGTTGCTGGTAAGCCTGAGATTTGTAAATTCTCAAGTGTTCTAAGGCTACCCGTCCTTACAACACCCGCAGATCAGGCCCAAGATGATTCAACAAACCCTTTCAGAGTTTATCTTTTGCAAAGCAGACCTGGACAGCCTGGCTTTCTAACAGTTCCTGAAGGCAAAACTTATAAGTAACACCATCAGGAGAAGTGGTAGTAAAAACCTAGTCAAGGAGGCCATTATTTTTGACAGGTCTAATTTACTGACACCGTTAATAGCTAATTAACACATTAAGGTGCTGAGGCATGAACATATTTACTTAGAAGTTCTCTGAAGTATAATTTATAGTTAGTTCTCCTGGGAGAAATGGCAAGCATTCCCGCTAGCAAAAATAGATGGGCATACACTAAAAACAAGCTGGCTGAAAATCATTCTCAGCTGAAGTTCAAGTGGTGCTTTGAAAGGTGGATGGGTTAACAATAAACAGAAACCACAAGCTCATTCAGCTGTGAAATTTCCAAATAGTAAAATAAAGCGACTTTAAATTAATGAACTCTGTTGGAGGGAAACCTTCAAGGTGTTCCATAAAAGTTAAGTGTTTTCCAAATGATGTGTACTTTATTTTGCAAATCAGAAAAAAAAAAAAAAAAAAAAAACAACGAAAACATCCACTTGGTGGAGACAATTTGCTAATAGCACCTGTGCTAATTGATGAATGGGGGGTGGGGAGAGGAGGGAAGAATGTGCTTTTCTTCTCAGGGTAGCTTTGTGTACTTCTGCAAATCCTTTGAGAGAACAGTGGTAGGGGGAGGGCAGGAACTCTTTTCAGCTCTGGTGCTTCTATTTACTGGAGGTATGCCCGTGGTTATAGGACCTAATCTCTCTGAGGCTCAGTTTTCTCATCTGTAAAATAGGGATAGCAGCACTTCCTACACAGGATGAATAATATGGGTGTCTGCTGAGTAGTAAGAAAGTCATCAAAGCATCCCTTCCTATTATAATACTACAGTGGATTCCAAGCAGAAATTAGAGCTGGGCTCTTAACGTGGCCTAACATTAAATCTAGACATTTAGCTTTGGTAAGCCTCATTTTCCTTACAAGGAAAACAAGTGGCAATGATACCCCTAAGGAAGGGGAATCAGAGATTTCTTCTTACAAGAAACTCAGGGCTGGGCATGTTGCTCATGTCTGTAATCCAGCACTTTAAGAGGGAGAGGCAGGCAGATCACTTGAGGTCAGGAGTACGAGACCAGCCTGGCTAACATAGTGAAACCCTGTCTCTACTAAAAATACAAAAAGCAGCCAGGTGTGGTGGCGGGCACCTTTAATCCCAGCTACTCAGGAGACTGAGGTTGCAGTGAGCAGAGATTGCACCATGGCACTCCATCCTTGGTGACAGAGTGAAACTTTGTCTCAAAAAAAAAAAAAAAAAAAAAAAAGAAATGAAATTTAGAATAATGACTTCATCATTTGACGCCAAGAGTTCTTCCACCTAACACAAGACGGGCAAGAGTCACGAGCCTTCTTGCTCCCTTCCTGGATTCTCTTCCCAATCTAGAGCTCATGCCTGGCTTAGGGGAGCACTGGTCTACTAAGGCCACCATGGCCAGCATCCACCAGATGCGGCTGCTGTGGGAATGCAAGGTAGAGAGGACAAACAGAGGGGCCCTATTCCTCAGAAGCTTCCACTTCCGGGTGGGGAAATCAACTCCCCTCCATAGGAAAACACAGTTGTGTGATTTAGCCCTCTAAAATGTTATTCTGAGAGATACAGAAGAGCAAGTTTGTTGTGCGGGAGGAAATGCCCTCTTAAGCCACAGAAGGCAAAGTCATCAAAAAACAGACTGATAAATATGATTATATTACAGATTTCAAAGTCCTATATGAGAAAAGGCATCATAAATTTCAGAGAAACCACCATGGTGTGAGATTGCAACCTGCATAGCAAATCAAGGATTGACAAATCATCTAAACCACGAAGAAACAGAACCATGGGCCTAAGATATGGACTTCAACTCACAAAAGAGAAAAAAACAAGTGGTCAGTAAATATATAATAAAACGGGTTTTGACCATTTTTATAACCAGTGATTTTAATCATGGCAATCAGGGAAATGCCAATTAAAGTCACAAGATAACCGGGGCATGGTGGCTGACACCTGTAATCCTAGCACTTTGGGAGGCCAAGGCAGGTGGATCACCTGAGGTCAGGAGTTCGAAACCAGCCTGACTAACATGGTGAAATCCCATTTCTAATAAATACAAAAAAAATTAGCCAGGTGTGGTGGCACATGCCTGTAATCTGAGCTACCTGGGAGGCTGAGACAGGAGAATCTTATACATGGGAGGCGGAGGTTGCAGTGAGCCAAGATCGCGCCATTGCACTCCAGCCTGGGCAACAAGAGTGAAACTCCTTCTCAAAACAAAAACAAAAGATAGCAAGATAATATGTCATCTATAATACCGAATAAATGCAGAGTGGTGAGAATGGGGAGAAGCAGGTATTCCCATACACTGTCAGTGGAAAGTAATTTGGCAGTATGAACTGAATATTAAAATGCACGCGTATTCCACTGCTCTGACAATACCATTTGTCAGTGGAATGGAGTCTACAGAAATATATACACGTACAAAGAGGTAAATATAAAGATCTTCAGTAAAGCACCATCAACAAAGAAAAGTTGGAAAAGGTCCAGTGTCCTCAATGGATCCATGGTTAAATAAGCCATTTTATGCAGTCTAATGAATATACCAGGTAGCAGTTACACAGTCACTTCTCTAAGTACTGACTTGGAAAAATATACTCATTTTAAAGTATATAGTAAAATATACAGAAAAATATACTCTTTTTAAAGTATAAAGTATATAAAGTGTTGCAGAACAATCAGTAACGTCATGCCATTATGTTTTTAAAAGTCATTTTTTAGTCACATGAGCACACAGGAAGGCCATTTTGCAAGTTGGATGGCATATAAATGTCACTGTCTCTGCTCTCCTCTCAAATCAGGACTTGGTAACCGAACTATTCCTACTTCCTCTTCACTCCCGGATCTGCCCCCAAACAGGTACGGCCCCACCTCCACTCTCACTGCAGACACCGAAGGAAAAGCCTTATTCTGCACTTAATCTTCACAGAGCATTTATTTCCTTCTCTCCCTTGTCCCCCAACTGCCCTACAGAAGGAAGTGTACCTGCCTGGCACACTATCTCAGGGAACAATAGAGTCACAACCATAGAGTTACAACTGTTCAGAAGACAGTAACATATTGCTGAATACAAACCACAGAAACAAGAGAATGCCTGTTCGTCTACCTGGATGCGTGCTCTACAGACCTCAGGAAATGCAACGGTAATGTCGGGGAGTAAACAGTGTTCCGGCTGCTGATTTGACCCAACAGGACATGGACTTGGGTGCCAACCTTCTAAAACTAGTTGTGTATTCCTTATACACAGGTTCCATCAAATACCACGTTGAGCAACAGTTTGCTTTTCGTGGCAAACCCCGTCTTAGAGGAATCAACTCTTTTCTTTCATTTACCCAGCTATGCAAACAAAAACTGCCAAGTGCGGTAATAAAAGAAAAAAAAAAAAAAAAAAAACACCTCAAATCTAGAAATACATAATGTAAATAACTCCTCTTAAGTTTCTGCCAGGATCCGTTTGTTGTAAAATCCTGGAAGCAAAGAGCCTAGAACTTGAGCAATCACTGGGACCGGGATGACACCGGCTGTTGTCTTGAAACTCAACAGAGGCAGAGTTCTATGTGAATATCCACCAGCTGCTACCAGCTAAGGCCTGGTTAAGCGGAGCAACGCAGGTGAACATCTACAAAGGAACAACCCTGGCGTACAGCAGCAGGCACCGAAGACTCGGATGCAGAACTGGTCAGCTCCCGGCGCCACGCTCGCATGACCCAAGATTTCCTACCCTCTGCGGACTCATCGCAGCATCGCGAGGGCTATTTATTTTCCTAAATCTCGGGGGAAGTGTTTGTAGTGTTGCCTAGGCAGACAAGTTTGTAGAAGTTCTTTAAAAGGAAACAACAAAAACAACAAACCCTGCAATATGTTTTCCCCCTTCCACCCCCTCAACCCCCGCCCCCGCCTACTTTTAAAAGAACCAAAGAAATGGCTCAAGGGAGATCAGGACAAGCGGATTTGGCTCGCAATGACACCATTTTTATCTGAACCCAGCCTTGCGGGGGTAGGGCGTGGGGGAGATGGAGGAGACAAGCCCCTGCAGCTGGAACTCTGGGTCCCAGCAGTCCCCAAGATATGGCGGGGTGGCAAGGGGGTGCAGCCGCGTCCTCTACTCTCGGGACGGCAAAGCTCCCCCATCCCCAGACACCTGGGAGTCTCCAACCCGGGCCTGTCTGCGTGTCCGCCCTCCCGGAGTCCCGGGCTCGAACAAGCGCCCCGCGGGACAGCCGTCAAGAGAGGGCGGGCACCAGAGACCGTCCCCGGCTCCCTGAGGCCCAGTGGGGAGAAGGGTCGGGCCTCGGAGGAGTCCAGTCCCGGGGTCCCACCGGGGGTCTAGGGCGCGAGAGGGCGCCCCACGGGCTGGCCATCGAGGAGGGAGGGCCGAGGGCGGGGGCCGCGAGGATGCAGACCGTCCAGCGCCAGCATGGAGGGGAAGTCCTTGCAGTTGGAGACGCCCGTGGAGTCGGTAACGCAAGTCTTCCACAGGTTGGCCCAATAGGTGGCAGTGGTGATGACCGTGCCGTCGATGGTGGACACCTTCCAGTAGTCGGTGGGCAGCGTGGAGGACACCAGCACCCAGCCCGAGATGGAGACCATGAAGGCGATGATCTCCGAGGCCGTACTAGCCATGCCGCCAGTTGCAGCCGCGCTCGCGCTCGCGCTCCCTCTCCCGCTCCCACTCGGCGCGGCGACCCCCGCACTCCCAACCCCGCGGCTCCGCCTCCGCCTCCGCCCCTGTCCCCGCCCACCGCCCCGCCCCGCGAACCAGACACCAGGGGGCGCGCGCCACCCCGCACACCCCGACCTGGGCCGCGCGGGGCTCTGAGGGCTCGCGGTCGCCCCCGTGTTCCCCCACCTGCAGCTGGCCCG
Organism: Callithrix jacchus; assembly: GCF_049354715.1. Taxonomy (NCBI): domain Eukaryota; kingdom Metazoa; phylum Chordata; class Mammalia; order Primates; family Cebidae; genus Callithrix; species Callithrix jacchus. The sequence continues at coordinate 11,297,661 of NC_133502.1, read as the reverse complement.
CGTGCGTTCCCCTGCGCCTCAGGGCCGCGGAGAAGGGCTACGCTTGTTGAAGCTGCTCAGGTTCAGACTGGCAGCCGGGTGTGGACAGCCTGCTGCGCCCCCACCTCACCACTCCGACACAGCCCTACCCAAGGCAAATAGCTTGGCTTCCTGGCTGCCTAGTAGAAGCAGAGCAGGCAAAGCCTTTTGCGTGTCCTGAAAGGACACGGTTTGGTAACTCAGCCCTCGGTTTGCTGAACTCTCAAGGTTTGCGTGCCACGCTTGTTTGGGTGATTCTGTTTGACTTGTCAAGGATGGATCACTGCGCAGATTCCGGGCTGGAAACCGGCCTTGCCCTAAAAATTCTGCAGTTCTTTTCGGCCTGGTGGTATGCGGAAAATCATGGTGAAGCGGTGTGTGGCACAGGCCTAGAGTCGAGATAGCAGCATATGGGGCATCCTGACAATCCTGATCTTGCTGGTGTACTCATACTAACTAATGCGCTACACAGAGGGCATTCGTTTAGCACATTTTCCCTGTAGGTCCCTTCCAGCTCCCAGGTCTAGAGTCTATTCTGTGAAAGGATGCTGCCATCACAGTGGAAACTACTATCTTGACTTTTTAAAAACAACCACCTCCACCTCTCACGCCTAATTGAAGTATAAACTCATTCATTCTTTCATTGCTGTCTCAAGGTAAACATAAAGACTTCTGACTCCTGAAGCCACAAATCTGGGCATAAATGAGAGAACAAGGTCACTGGGGTTATTATTTGACCATTTAAAAGGTTCTTGCAGTTGGCCAGGAGCAGCGGCTCACACCTGTAACCCCAGCACTGTGGGAGGACAAGGCAGGTAGATCATGAGGACAGGAGATGGAGGCCAACATGGTGAAACTCCAAGTGTACTAAAATACAAGAATTAGCTGGGCGTGGTGGCACCCGCCTGTAGTCCCAGCTACTCAAGAGGCTGAGGCAGGAGAATCGCTTGAACCTGGGAGGCAGAGGTTGCAGTGAGCCAAGATCATGCCCCTGTATTCCAGGCTGGTGACAGAGTGAGACTCCGTCTCAAACAAACAAACAAAATGATTGCAGTTCTTGGTATGAGTTTTCAGGGTTCACTTGTTGCCAAAAGTAAGGAAAGGTCTAAAACCTATCAATCAGTCTGCTGTGATAAATCTCGTGCTAACCCTCTGTGTCACCATCTTTAGGCAGAGACACTCTGGTTCAATGTGAAGAATTTCCTAATTTCCCTTTGTCACTTTTTTTTTTAACTGAATGGGTGCCCAATGAAATTAGAGGTGACAAGGTGACTGGAGAAAAGAGGAAGCTGGAATCATCAGAACTTAGGTTTGGAAGAACCACTGGAGACCAGCAGGACACATTCCACAGGCAAAACAATTACCCTGTCTATTTCTAATGTTCAGCCCATGCTCTACCCTTCAGGACCAAACTTTCAGTGCATGGCCACATATCTATTCTGTTTTTTCATGTTGTTTTGCAGACTTTTTGAGAAAGTTTTCCTTCTAATTGAGCCCAAATCGGTTTCTCTTCAGTGTCTACCCAAATGCTGTCATCTGTGCTCTGAGAACACAGAGTAAGTCCTACTCCTGCAGCGGTTCAGCGGCTGGCAGGTGGTGTGCTTCTGTGTGCTTGACGGTCCCACAGCTTTCATGAATGGGTACAAACGTGACGATGCAGACACGGTTACCCTACTGTTCTGCTCTGAAACCCAATTTGTCCTGATGTATCATGTTAGGTTCACCGGTTAAGCTAAACTTAAAAACAGAGTTTGACAAGTTATCTTCTTAACCTCTCCTCATCCTCCTTGCTATGAAAATCAGTCAGCTTTGAGCAATGGCTACAAAGCATTCTCTATTCTTTTGTATGGTCTGCCTTTTAAAATTGCTTTTATCATCTAGTCTTTTGTTTTGTTTTGGTTTGGTTTTTTTGCCCTCCAGCATATTCTGCTATTATTTCTATGCCATATTTCTTTTTGAATAATCTGCCTATTAGTGACCCAAATACTATTTGAAAAACACAAAAACTCATTCACCACAATATTTCTTACTAAGTTTTCTAAAATACAAATTACACAAATTTCATACTTGATTTCCTGGCCTGATTTGATAGTCCCTTTGTTTACTGTGGCTTGCCTGTGGTAAGTACTCACGAAATTGGTTATTTCTTTGTTTTTACTAGACAAAACGCTGACTTACTTTTGACACACAAAAAAGTGTAGTGCTGTGACCTTTAAGACTCAAGCACTTCCTAATTTATCAAGTAGTTGGCTATAAATTCCACTGTTTGGATTCAAAGGCACATTGTTTTATGAAGAATGGTTTGGTGTTTTAATCAGTCTGCAAAGTTTGTTGTCTATTGTTGTTTAAAAATTCGTAAACCCAGATCACCATTGCAACATAGCATCCAGAGGAAATAAATTCTCAATTAGAACTTGGAACACTCCTCTCTCTGCTACACCATCACACCAGTGAAGCCAGAGTCTCTGGGGGTGACCATAGTGGCAGTATTTCCAAAACGTCTAATACATACTCAGGTTGAGGACCACAGCTCTGAGCGGTTGTGTACATGTGAATAAACAGTTAATTTAGCATAACAAATGGTGGTATGCATCACAGGAAGAAAGAATATTAATCTCATTGTTGAAAACTTGGAAAAAAGAAATATTCTATTACTGTAGAGATTGCGACATGCAATTTCAACCTAAAAGGGGTTAGAAACACCGCAAACAATCCATAAATTCAATGGCAACACTATTAGTTCCTTTGCCAGCTAAAACAGACTAGGGTCGTCATGCCTGCGGACTTGGTCAATTTTCCTTTCTCCTTTCTCTGAGGTTGGACGACCCTAAACTCTTTTCTCTTTCTTCCTTAGAGTGTACTACACAGTTACTGTGGAAAGCTGTATGTGAGCCACGAGTACCTGACCAAAGAATGAAAAAGGTTGACCTTCTTTAATACCTGGATAATATTATGTAGTGAATCAAACATTTATTTTAGGATGTCTTGTATTTTATGCTTCTCAAGCTAGTTTAGTCAGAAGAATCCAAAAGATATTATGGAGCAGCACATAATCAAAAAAAAAAAAAAAAAAAAAAAAAAAAAAAAGAATGTCCAGAAAATAAAAATGGACCAAATAGAGATTTTTGAAAAGAAGTGATGGATAAATGGCTTGTTTTGCTTTAAGATTATACAGTCCCAAAGAACCTTTGCAGTTAATCTGCAAGCCGATTTACAGAGTACTTTTGACTGAAAAATGCTTCCTTATTTTCTTTAGGATTCAGTTCACTGAAATTTCCATTTAACTGTTCATAACAGACTATTCTTAATTTAAATATAAAAGTGAATACATCAAAAAAGTTTCCTTCCTCTAACTTACTCAATGTAACATCTTATTTAACAATAGTTTAGTCTTCACAAAAAGCTGTAGTTCTTTTCCAATAGGAAAACTACTAACTGATTTATAAATTAATAAATTTGACCTGAAGACATCTAATACCCTAAAATGTATTCTGAGCCTTTCTACTTTTGAGGTCTAAGTAACTGGAATTAGCATTGAACATTATTTATTTGGCATTATTATGGTTATTAAGGAGAAATAGAGGATCCCCCCAACCCTGGGGTTGTTCAGTAGGAGTGAAAACCAGTATAACCAACTAAACAGGAGATTTGCAGAAATTCCTTACTTGAGATTCAGTTCACCTACCTAGCAACACAGGTGTGCCTTTCAATAGCTCAAGGATTTGCTAACCATCAAATTTGGTTTCAGTATACATTAGCTCCTTCCTAGATTCCATTGAGGTGGCGTGCTGCTAATCAGGTGGGAAGAAACTGAATTCCTGATGATAAGGTATTAACTAAAAAAAACAACTACCCAGGAGCCAAGTATTGTTACACCACGTTAAAAAAGACATTAATGCTGGAACTAAGATATTACAAGAGTATGTCTGTGTTTTTTTTCCTTCCATTTTCCCTAACATTTCATTTATCTTAATGCTTTATGCAAATCCAATGATATTTGTAATCTACTTAGCATGAAAGCTACAAAGTGATAGGAATAGTTACAGAATGAACCTTTATTCTTATCATTAGACATCACCATTCATATATAAATACATATAATTTTTGGCTAATTATAACTGTACAAACTGTTGCCTTATTTTGGCATTTTGCAACCTATGAAGTTGTACTTTATTAGAATGTTTCTATGGGCCTATTACAAGTCAGTGCCATATACCTTGTGGATTTGTTTCTCTTTTTTTTCTTTTGATATGGAGTTTCGCTCTTGTTACCCAGGCTGGAGTGCAATGGCGCGATCTCGGCTCACTGCAACCTCCGCCTCCTGGGTTCAGGCAATTCTCCTGCCTCAGCCTCCTGAGTAGCTGGGATTACAGGCACGCGGTGGATTTGCTTTTCGTGCATTCATTTGAAACGCAGTCATTCCCAATTCTAAATTACCTTAGGATCATCTAGAGTCCTCTTGAGACCCTGAAGGGGTAAGGTTTGGGCCCCAAGAGGCATACCCTTCAAGACTGGAATGACTCACACTGGGATGCTGGAACCTTCCAGGGCTTGTAGACAGGTTGGGTACATTTTGTTTGTCCATAAGCACTTGATGAGTATCAATTTAACCTCCCACCAAGATCCTGGCAGTATGTTAATCTATATGTTTTGGGCACGTCATTGTATGTCTCTAAGTTACAGCTCCCTCATTTGTAAAACAGAAGAGCTATTTTGGATAGCTTCTGAGACCACTTTCACCTTCAAAAGTCCCTGAGTCTAGAATTCCTAATGAACTCAGTCATTCACAGGCAACATCAAGGAGAGGAGAGAGGCAGTTTTCCTTTGGTGTCTTCACTGTTTTCTTCCCACCCACTGTCTGTCTCCCTCCTTTGCCAAATTTAAAAGGGGCATCTGTAGAGATGCGTATGTGGGAGGCGGTGCATGGAGAAAAGCTAAAATCTCTACATGTAGCCTTATCGTCACTTTTTCCTTCTGTTTAGCAGAAACATGTGATAAAGCATGGTCGTTTAAATCATTTAAGAATCAGGGAGATATAGCAGACAGAGGGCAGACGGTGTAACCAGAATGATGTGAGATAAAATTCTACCTCTGAATGCCCTTGCCCAGCTCACCTAATCTCACTCAGCATCACTTCTTCAAATATAAATGACAGCTTCTTTCAAAGCATTGTGAGGATTAGAGACAATGTATATGAAGGACGGGAACGTAGTTGATGCTTAATAAATAATGAGTATTACTCAGTTCACTCATGCCTCTCATTTCCTTGTGTCCCTTTAACGAGATAAAATTACATTTTTCATAAAAGTGGTATTAATTGGTTAGACTGACAGCAGTAAGTGAATCAGGATGAAGTGTATTGCAAATCTCAAAGTAGAAAAGCAGAAAGTGTGGAGTCAAATGCCAACACGGAAGGGGCTGGTTCCCAGAGTGAGGGCAGAGGGCGGGAAACCAGGAAGTCAGAGCAGAGGTTAGCTCAGGGGGAACCAAGGTGGTGAGAGGTGAGGGGATGCAAAGGGAAGTGAGAAATAAAACGGGAGGACAGTTAAATGTTAAAGGATAAACAGCTGGGGGCCTGTAATCTCTCTCAGCCCCTCCTGAGGCTGAGGCAAGGGGATCGCTTGAACCCAGGAGTTCTAGATCAGCCTGAATAACGTAGGGAGAGCCTCCATCTGAAAGAAGGAAAGAGAGAAAGAAAGAAAGCCCGCTGCCTATATAGTCCCAGTTCTTGAGGACCATGAGCCAGGAGTTCGAGACCAGCCTGCCTATCTCTAAAAAAGTAAAAATAAATGAAAGAAGTGACTAACTACAGGACAAAGTAAGAGGAACAGAAATTGCAACGAGAAAAGGAAGGGGTAGGAAATAAAGATAAAGGAGAGAAAAAGCAGGGAATCAAGGGGAGACAGACTAAATAGAGGTAAGGAGTGAGACAGCCCTGGGACATGAAGCCGAGCAGAGGACACGAAGCTGAGCAAAGGACATGATGCCGAGCAGAGGACACTTAGGTCAGCGAGAATGACTTCCACAGCCCTTGGTTTCCAATGACTAGGTGTAAGGAGTGGGAAGCAATAAAGTCTAGTGTCTGTTACCAAATGGAGATACTTGCTCCTTTCCCTGGTCCTCAGCATAGAGCGGGTACAAAGTTTATTCCAAACTACTCAGAAGTCCCAAGTTACCATGTGGCTCACATTGTGGGGAAAATCAATGGAAGTTTAAAATGAATGATTTCGGGGTTAAAAATGCATATTCTTACAAAAACATACCTATAAGCTAGTGCTTAATTTTGAGAGTTTTTTTTTCGTCAAAATGTAGGCGTTCTCTTCTTTCTATCTAATAAACACTAATCTTGTTACCTTTTAGGTACCTCTTAACAACTCCCTGCAATAGGTACTATTTAATAACAAATCATGCAGTAGGTACTATTTTCATTCCCATTATACAGAAGAGGAAACTGAACCACAGAGCGCTTAAGTCACTTGCTCTGGACGGTGGTGGAGGTGAGGTTTCAATGTAGCCTACTCACTTCTAGAGTCTCCACTCCTTGTGAGAAGTTGCCTCTCACCAGGACAACTCTGTAGTTTGTGTACAGGGTACAGTCAATATCTACAGTGTGTGAACGAACATGCACAAAATGTATTAAGACAATTCTAGATAACTTGATTTATCTATATTTTCAGGAAAATTGCTTCCTTTTTTTTTTTTTTTTTTTTATTTGAGACAGTCTCCTGTTGCTCTGTGGTTTGGATTTCTCTTCTTGGCTCATTGCAACTTCCACCTCCTGGGTTCAAGTGATTCTCCTCCCTCGGCCTCCAGAGTAGATGGGATTACAGGTGCATGCCACCAGGTCCGACTAATTTTTGTAGTTTTAGTAGAGACGGTGTTTCACTATGTTGGCCAGGCTGGTCTGGAACTCCTGACCTTGTGATCCACCGGCCTTGTCTCCCAAAGTGCTGGGATTACAGGCGTGAATAGCTGCGCCTGGCCAAAAATTACTTTTGTAATCAGAAGTATTTGAACAGGGTACCTAGTTTCCTTACTTCATTTCAGTATACGACTAGATCTTGCAGTAGATGAATTGAGGTTCAATAGTATGCTGTTTAATGATGTCCTGAGCAAGGCTCATTCACGATATTAGTTTGGGTCGGAAACATTTTTTTTAAGTCCTCACATACAGTAAGAAGAGTTCATTAGCGAATTCTTAAATCTGTCTTCTGCGTGCTTTGAGCCTGGAACCCCGCTCTCAGCCAAATGGAGCTGGCCCAGTGAGTTGAATTGGAAAGGTCGGCCAGTGAGCCCACCCTTCTTCCCTGCCATCCTGAGTCAGGGACGTTCTGCAGTGTGCATCATTTACTGTGCTATGGACACTCCTTCTCTTGTTTATTTCATTTTCTGGTGAAACCATTTAAAACCAATGGTTTTTAAATAGACATTAAAAAAAACAGTATTGTTATTTTAAAGGACATCAAACTTAGGTATATATTTTCATTCCTAGAATGCTGGAGTTAGAAAGGACCTTTAAAAAGTTACTTAATTCAAAGTGACTTCCTTTTTTCTTTTTCTTTTTTTTTTTGAGACAGGATTTTGCTCTTGTTGCCCAGGCTGGAGTTCAATGGCACGATCTCAGCTCACTGCAACCTCCGCCTCCTGAGTTCAAGCAATTCTCCTGCTTCAGCCTTCCAAGTTAGCTGGGATTACAAGCATGCACCACCCTGTCCAGCTAATTTTGTATTTTAGTAGAGATGTGATTTCTCTGTTGGTCAGACTGGTCTTGAACTCCCGACCTCAGGTAATCGGCCTGCCTCAACCTCCCAAAGTGCTGGGATCACAGGTGTGAGCCACTGTGCCTGGCTGACCAAAAGTGACTTCTCAATGCATATTAAGTCACAAAGTATATGTTGAAGTAGTATATCAATTGGAATAACATTTTGCATATGTTACTAATTTTTTTTCAAAAATGTATAAATCTGAAAACTCATCTGAGTTTGGTGCTGAAGAAAATTGGAAGCAAGGTTTGAAAAATATTTAAAAGTTGAGCCGGGTGTGTTGGCCCACACCTGTAATTCCAGGACTTTGGGAGGCCAAGGTGGGTGGATCACCTGAGGTCAGGAGTTCAAGACCAGCTTGGCCAACACGGTGAAACCTCATCTGTAGTAAAAATACAAAAAATTAGCTGGGCATGGTGGTGCACGCCTGTAATCCCAGCTCCTTGGAAGGCTAAGGCAGGAGAATTGCTTGAACCCAGGAGATGAAGCTTGCAGTGACTGAGGTTGCAGCTGAGATTGTGCCACTGCACTCCAGCCTGGGTGGCAGAGCAAAACTTCACCCCCCCACCAAAAAAAAAGTTAAAAACTACCCTATTTTATCTAGGTTTTCCTCAAAGATATATTTATGCCAATAAGTTATTTACAGGTGTATTTCTAGGAGGCTTCGTGGTTCAGGTTCATGCACGGTCACCTCTACACATGACTTCTGAATAGTAACATAAAAAGAAAGGAAATCACAATGGAATTGTATGCTGATAATACAGCAGACTGATAATAGACACACCTCTCTTTGTGGTTCAAAGCAATAGCTGTTTCTATGTTTGATTTAGGGTTTGTGAAGAATGAATAAAAAGATCTAAAGAACAAAGTTGATGTCATGCTTTGCCTGTATTATCATAACTGCCACACCTCTAGGATTTCTGGCATAAATCTTTCTGACAAAAATGCCTCATGTCAGCTGCCTCCCACCATACAATTCATCCATATATATATAATCCTATAGGGTCCTGCAATGGTTTTTTTTCCAATCAAAACATGATGTGAAAGATTATATTGTTTTGTTTTTTGTTTTTTATTTTTTTCGAGACAGAGTTTCGCTCTTGTTACCCAGGCTGGAGTGCAATGGCACGATCTCGGCTCACCGCAGCCTCCGCCTCCTGGGTTCAGGCAATTCTCCTGCCTCAGCCTCCTGAGTAGCTGGGATTACAGGCATACGCCACCATGCCCAGCTAATTTTTTTTTTTTTGTATTTTTGGTAGAGACGGGATTTCACCAGGATGGTCTCCATCTCTTCACCTTGTGATCCACCCGCCTCGGCCTCCCAAAGTGCTGGGATTACAGGCTTGAGCCACCGCGGCCGGCCAAAAGATTATATTGTAATTTTTTGACATGGTAAATAAAGCAGCCAATGAAATTTGGTTAAGTAACCTGAATGATACTCTGTTTATTCTTGGGTTTCTAGAGTTCATATATGGTAGAGGAGAAAAGCAAATAATAAAATTCTATTATTTCATGTTAATTTCCAGATATGATTGAGAGGATCCAATAAATTAAAGCATAGATATTATAAAACTGGGTATACTATAAGCATTTGCTAAATAGGTGTTGAATTTAATTAGTCAAAAAAGGATATATGACTTAGGTAGAATGTTAAGCATAAACTCTCAAAAACAGACTGTAAATGTCTAATTTTTATTTGCTCTTTTGAGAATAATCTTCTCACATGAAGGAATGCCATATCCTTTCAATTAATCTTATGAATATGAGACTTTGTCAGTTTATACTTTAAACAATTAAATTAATTCTCAAATAATTGCTCCTTTTTTTTAAACAATCTTTTACAATTGATTGTATATACATATATAAATGTGTATCACTAAATAATTGTTCTACAGATAGTTTGGAATCACACAATAGGAATATGAATAGAAAAACATACGTACTAATAGAAAAACATATTGTATTTTCCTAAATATGAATTTTAGGAATGAAATTTATGAATTTTCCCAATTCATAAACTAAATAGAAAACACAAACTAATAGAAAAACATACTGCATTTTCCAAAATTCAGAAAATTTCCTAAATTTATAAAGTTTATGAATTTAGAAAAATGCAGTATGTTTTTCTATTAGTTTGTTTTGCTACCAGGAATAGGTATGTGGTGACTTCACTCACAGATCGGGCTCAGCAGTTTCTTATCCTCTTTTTCCTAGTGACCAATGACTTTGACTTTCAAGACTCTTGTATTTCATTGGCTTAGGGAAACTCAAGCTAAGCTCTAAGTGATATGTACCTCCACACTTCCACCTATTTTAAATGGCACCATTCTTTGTTACTCAGCGCCTGAAAAGCTCTGGTTGACTGTCAGTCTCAGGGCAGAAGACTTCTCAAAAGGTGGATTTGATTATTTTTTCTATTTTTTGAGACAGAATCTCGCTCTGTTGCCCAGGCTGAAGTGCAATGACACAATCTTGACTCACTGCAACCTTTGCCTCACAGGTTCAAGCAATTCTCGTGCCTTGACCTCCCGAGTCAAACTGGGATTACAGGCATGTGACACCATGCCCAGCTTGTTTTTGTATTTTTAGTAGAGACAGGGTTTGAACATGTTGGCCAGGCTGGTCTCAAACTCCTGACCTCAGTGAGCTGCCCACCTCAGCCTCCCAAAGTTCTGGGATTACAGGCGTGAGTCACCATGCCCAGCCTAAAGGGTAGATTTTAAATCCCCATATATACTGGTGTTTGCTTTACCTCTCACTGGACAAATGTGAATGTGGGTCTTTACTATGATTTTTTTTTTGCTATGGTCATAACTATGTATTTATTGTTATTATTATTATTATTTTAGATGGTAATCTGGCTCTGTTGCCCAGGCTGGAGTGCAATGGCACCATCTCGGCTCACTGCAACCTCTGCCTCCTGGGTTCAAGTGATTTTCCTGCCTCAGCCTCCCGAGTAGCTGTGACTGCTGGCATGTGCCACCACTCCAGGCTAATTTTTGTTTTTTTAGTAGAGATGGGGTTTCACTATGTTGGCTAGACTGGTCTCGAACTTCTGACCTCAAGTGATTCACCCACCTTGGCCTCTATGGTCATAACTATAATTATGACCTTTAATTCTCATTTTAAAATTATTTAGTGAATGTAGCATACATATTTCCAGTGCAGTATTTTATTTCTGGCTAAACCTGGCCAAAGATGAACCACATTTGCAGACTGTACTTCAAAATCATGTTGAATTTCTAAGTACATGCAATCATATTCTACATCAAATAATTCCATGTACATGAAATAATGGTGTTTAAATGCTGTCACATCCTGCACCTGCCCTAACTCCTGTGGTTGTTGATAGGGTTTGGAATCTCCTGTAGAATTGTGATTCCCTGTGTTGGAGGTCAGGCCTGGTGGGAGGTGATCGAATCAACCCTTCTCACGAAGGGTTTAGCACCATCCCCTTGGTGCTGTTCTTGTGGTAGTGAATGAGTTCTTGTGTGAACTCATTGTAAAGTGTGTAGCGCCTCCCTCCTCGCTCTCTTGCTCCTGCTTTGGCTGTGAGACCTGCAAACTTTCACTTCATCTTCTGCAATGATTGTGAATTTCCCAAGGCCTCCCCAGAACCGAGTAGATGCTAGCATCCTGTTTCCTGTAGAGCCTGCAAAACCTAGCAACAAACCCTCTTTTCTTTATAAATTACCCAGTCTTAGATATTTATAGCTATGCGAGAATGGACTAATACAGTTGTAAAGTAACGAACATAAAATACATTTTTACATATGAAAAACACAGGGTCAAGCCAGGCACATTGGCTCAAGCCTATAATCCCAGCACTTTGGGAGGCTGAGGTGGGCAGATTAGGAAGTCAGGAGTTCAAGACCAGCCTAACCAACATGGTGAAACCCCATCTCTACTAAAAATTCCAAAATTAGCTGGGTGTGGTGGCACATGTCTGTAATCCCAGCTACTCAGGAAGCTGAGGCAGGAGAATCGCTTGAATCTGGAAGGTGGAGGCTGCAGTGAGCCGAGATCGCGCCACTGCAGTCCAGCCTGGGCAACAGAGCGAGACTCCGTCTCACAAAAAGAAAAGAAAAGAAAAATAGAAGGTCAATTCAGCCTTGGGAGTGTTTTTGTTTGTTTGTTTGTTCTTAATCATTAAACTTGGAAGCAATGTGTAGAAATAGCACTGGACTGACATTTAAAGGACCTGCCATCTATTCTAGCTGTCCCTACCTTGCTGTTGATTTACATTTGATTTGGCCCATTTTTCCCATTGAAAAGGTGAGTGTGGAAAAAAGTGAGTATGTCAAAAAGAGTCTCAAAAGCTCTGCCTAGCTCTAGCAATAGGGGAAGGAAATGACGCAATGGGAGAATATTGTTTCCTCCTCCCCTTCAAACAGTACAAACAGAGGAAAAACAAGAAGGAACGGGGAAGACAAAAAAAAAATTGGAAAGAGAGGAAGGCTCAGGCACAGAGTGTGAAGGGTCATCGTGCACATACACAGCCAGCAAAAGAGACAACCATGGAGAAATCTCTTCTCATCAGTCCAGAGATTTTCCCTTTAGTTCTCAACGTTTGCTCAAGTTTTGCCCGTACTTGCCCCAACTGCCCCAGTTTCTCCTCATTATGCTCACTTGCATATCATTGCCTCTTTTAATTAGAAGCAAAGAACAGTAACCTACAGCCTGTTCATTCTGAATTCCTCCTGCCTCCAACAAGTGTTAGAAAGGAAAGGCAGAATGAGTTTTGTTTATTTTCCGCACAAGGCCTGATTTCCTTTACAATTTTTCTTGGGCATTGGTGCCTATGTTTACTTTCATGGTTGGAATTAAGCATTTGTAGAAGGTCCCTCGTCAGGTTAATGACAGAGCCAGATTTAGCATGCACAGCTGCTGAATTCTCAGTGTGGGCCCTGGGCCATTGGGCCACGTGGCCATTCCACCCGGTGTTCCAAATCACATACTTGTCAACTGTGAGCCACATCCTAAGCCAGTAGTTGTGAACAAGTTTTATTAAACATGACACGTCCACAGGAGCCAAACACCCAAACCTCAAAACTTGAGAAATACTACTTATCTCTTCCAGTACTAAATAAAAAGTGTCACATAGAAGTAAGCTAACATCAGTGTCAGTGGAAAAAAGCAATGTCTACCCCCAACCCCCAACAGAACTTTACTCCCTATGTCAATAACTGAAGCTATTAAGTTAGACCAACAGGCTTGATCATATTTTATAAGTGACAGTGGCAGCCAACATTAGGAATTAACATCACTTCTCATTTCCTGTCAGAGCCTCTAGCTAGCATGTAATTTTTGTTTAGTTTTTTTGTCTGATATTTTCAAAGAATACATATATGCCAAGTATTTGTTATCTAATGCATACTAACAACTAAAAAGTGTTCTTTTGTAATTACTGTAAGCAGTTCTTAAAACTTTTTTTTTTTTTTTTTTAAATACAGAGTCTGTCTCTGCTCTGCTGCCCAGGCTGGAGAGTGCTGATGCTATCTTGGCTTACTGCAACCTCCATTTCCCAGGCTCAAGTGATTCCCCTGCCTCAGTCCCCATCAAGTAGCTGAAATTACAGGTACATGCCACCAAACCAGGCTAGTTTTTGTATTTTTGGCAGAGAAGGGGCTTCACCATGTTGCCCAGGCTGGTCTCGAACTCCTGACTTCAAGTGAACCCCCCACCATCTCGACCTCCCAAAGTGCTGGGATTACAGGCATGAGCAACCATGCCCAGGCAAAAGTAAACATTTGTTAAAGGGTCAAGATTATCTTTTGAAAGCTGAATAAAATACTGTACTCTATGGGATATTACAAATTTCTACAGAAACAAGATAATTATAACTATGAAAATTCTGAAAATAATGAGTGGCTTCTTCATTCCTCAGTTTTTCTGAAAAAAAAAAAAAAAAAAAAAAAAAGGAATATGTAAGTGTTCTCAGGACAATATTCTGGAGAGATAGAAAATACAGTTTCAATAAGAAATAAAGCCATCTCGTAATCGCCTTTTCTTACTAACTTGCCTTTACATATCACTCAAGCCCTCAAATAATGCAACAGCTTTCTTCTGGCTGCATTTTTCTAATTGACTCCTTTAAAACTTTTATTGGATTCATCTTTAAAGCAAATTAATTCAGAGCATGAACTTTTACTTCAATGAATATAGCAAACCTCTTATGTACTAAAAAACTAAATGATAACTAAAAAATGATCATTTCAGAGAAGGTAATATTGAAACAATACTGTATTCCCAAATGTCTCAGTATAAATATTGAGGGTGGAAACAGGTTCAAAATCCAATTGTGATGCCAGCATCCTCACTTTTTCTACTGCATTGTTTTAAAAGTCCAGTGTCTTTGGTTCCTTTGTACGCTCTACTTTTACATTGCTGTCCTCAAGCATTTCATCTGGTTTCTATTCTTGGAAAGCAATAACATGTTTTAGAAATGTAACAAAGTGGGCTGGGCGCGGTGGCTCACGCCTCTAATCCCAACACTTTGGGAAGCCAAGGCAGGTGGATCATGAGGTCAGGAGTTCGAGACCAGCCCGACCAACATGGTGAAACCCCATCTTTACTACAAATACAAAAATTAGCCCAGTATGGTGGTGCATACCTGTAATCCCAGCTACTCAGGCAGCTGAGGCAGGAAAATCACTTGAACCCAGGAGGCAGAGTTTGCATTGAGCCAAGATTGCTCCACTGCACTCCAGCCTGGGTAACAGAGTGAGACTCCATCTTAAAAAAAAAAGAGAAAGAGAGAAAGAAATGTAACAAAGTTCAGCATTATCAAACAATTTGAGTACTTAAAAATCGCCCTCTCTGTGGAGTCTACAGGAATGAAATCTAAGGCGTTAGGGTTGTCACCATAAGCAGGTACAGTAGAACAACGGTGTTGACTGTAGCAGCAGGCCGAGGAAGAGTAGGAGTCATGGCCTCAGAAACCCGGGAAAGAAAATATGATCCAGGCTCTACCCTAGAGAAGAGATTAGATCTTATGATCAGGAAAGGAGGAAGCTGGACAAGATGCAGTGTGAGGATTTCAGAGTGAACACACACATTGACCTTGCAGCTGCATGGGGTGTATGATGAAGGCAGGTTTGGTCACTGACAAGAGGAAATCAATCTGATGAATCAGTTGATTTACCCTATGATCCTCTATATGGAGAGGAGGTATGAATGCTTGCAGGTAATTCATAGAAAAACTTGGTCAATAGTCACAGATTTGTAATCAACGGAAAGCTGGAAATAATGCTTGGCTGTTGTCATGTTGGCTCACTGTGAAAAATAGCCACAGATCTTCTTGGCAACACTGTTTTGGACCGGTGCATGAAAAGGGACTATACATTCCGCTCTGCATTTGCCCTCATTTAGTGCTGTTTGTATGTTGCCACTGGAGGATGTAGCTTTGGGTTCTAGTCCATAGCCACCAGTGATTACCAATTAGCAGATAAAGTTTGAGGGATTCTCTACTTATAATTGGTTTCACTTTTAGGGGCTGGAAGCCAATCCAAATTACCTGGGTGAGTGTTCATGATTACTGCACCCCAGCAAATTACCAGACAGGTAGGTATGATGGAAAATCTGGAATTTGGAATCCAAGCCAGTTAACAGAAGTGAGAATAAGCACAGGACTCCAAATTTGGAAGTGTTATTCTGTGGAGCGAAGTTGTGCCCTGATTAATGTATTTCGAGTGTGGAATTTGGTTAAATGAATTTCTAAGGGAGACTTGTGGTCCATTACTATCATTGAAAAAATGGTTTCCTCTTTGCACTTCCTTCCATTTGCACGGCTCACATTTATGACACCCAACACTACAGCACCTCTTCGTCATATCATCCGTGTCCAAAAATGTATGCAAATTATGGTGGGACTCAAGCTTAAGGAGTAGCTGAGACTGGAATTCACTTGATCCCCTCTGTTGGCCATTCGTACTGCCTCCTGTATGCAAGAAGAGCCGTGCATACTGGGTATTCAATGAATTATGAACGTTTCCAGCTCTGGCAACAAAACAAAAAACCAACACCCCCTCCCAAAACCGATTAGCTATTAACCAACCCCACACAAAGTCTGAACTTTAGGCATTCTTTAATCTGTGGTAGAATGGAAATATATCCTAAAATCAGAAGATTGTAAACAGAGAGGTTTTTCCCCCACAAAATGTTTAATTCTAAAATTTTCTATCGTAATGTGATTTGGCTACCCAGAATAGAAACATGTCAGCTTCAACTTATTTCTTTACTTCAGCAAGCCTGAGCTCTTCTCTGAAACTCCTCTGAAGAAGCAAAAGGCTCTTAATTAGCACACACCCAACAGGACAGAATTCACACGCACATGCAGGAATAGTGTTTCTGTATTAAATCATCGCAGGTGTGAAATTTAAATACCACTAGCAGCAAACACATTTTGTAAAATACCGTACTATATTTCATGAGAAATTTGCGCCCTCTTTTGGATAAAGATTGTTAAGACATTTCAATGTGAACTCTTTAAAAAGGCATTCAGTTGTTTAAAAATAAACAGTTTTATTGTAAGGGCTGTGGGAGGACGAGAAAGAACAGGTGTGAGAGACATTGCAAAGCCAGCATTAACAGAACAAGAAGGTGAAGATTTTGCAACTGCGATGCAAAAATGACATTATGAAGGGCCTTGAATTAGAAATCTATCATTTTCTTTTAATCAAGATGTGTTGGGAAATTGTACCCAATGTTACATTACAAAGTAATAATTTTTAGGGCCAACATTCTCTAGAAAACAGTGGTCAAAGCTCATCTTTCTCTTGAGGATAATTTTTCTTTTTTCTTTATTTGAGACAGAGTCAGTGGTATGATCTTGGCTCACTATAACCTCCACCTCCTGGATTCAAGTGATTCTCCTGCCTCAGCCTCCCTAGTAGCTGGAATTTCAGGTATATGCCACCATGCCCAGCTAATTTTTGTATTTTTAGTACAGACAGGGTTTCACCATGTTGATTAGGTTGGTCTTGAACTCCTGACCTCAGGTGATGTTTCTGCTTGGATAAAGTAGATCTTAAGGACTGTTTTCTTTCAAATTTAGGAAAATAACAAACGTATTTAAAGATGTCTTCGGGGACATTTTGAACATTTTCTTCGTTTCTCTTTTTTAACTGGCCATCTCGATAGCATTGTGTATTACAGTATCACGATCTCTCTGTCCATCATCCACTTCTCCATCCACTGCCATCTTTCCCAGCTTTCCCTTTCCACTGAAACATGACAGGCAAGTCACAGGTGGTTTTGTGCCACCTGATTTAGTGAACAGCCCCCATCCTTTATCTTGTTTGTTTTCTCTGCACCATTTACATAGTTGCCCAGTTCCTTCTTTGTGAAGTGCTTTCTTCTTTTGACTTCCATAGCCCCATTCTTGCCTAGATTTCTCTGCCTGTTCCACGATTCGTCTCCATTTCTTCTCACGGGCTGGTATCCTAGCATTCTGTACTTGGCACTTACCCCTTTTCATATCACACTCTTCCCCTGGACCAACTGGTGGCTCCATAATGGGATTCCCTGACCCAGAATCAGTTCTTCTGATCTCCAAAACCTGCCCATGGGACATCTCCTTTCTCCTGGTGGCTCACAGGTATGGAGACCTCAGTTATGTCTACAACTAAACCTCTCACCCGCACCAAACCTGCTGCTCCCTTCTGTTTTCTCCACTGGACCATGATCATATTTGTTTGTCTACCCACTCAGTCTGCCAAGCAAGTTATGAGTCTTTCTGAGTCATCTTGGGTGGCTCTCTTCCTTCCGCACTCAGTCTTTCTTGTTGACACTCTTTCTGAATGTTTCGAGTCATTCTCACCTCTCCAGGCACATACTATTCTTCCCAATTCATCCCTCTTCACCTCTTCCACCCACTAGCCTGACTTGTCTTCCTGCCCCATAGCTCACCCCTTCTAACCAATCTACCCTATGAGTCCCCAGCTGATTTTCCTAAAACATAAGCCTGATTGTTTCTCTACCCCTTTAAAACCCTTCACAGGCTCCTCATTACCTGCAGCATGAAATCTGTGTATTTTATCATAACATAAAGGTATCCCAGGATCTTCAGCCCATCTCCTGCCATGCCCTACCTTGGAATACTCTGCTGGATATTAGCAAGCATGCATGCCAGTGTTCTTCCACCCAAGATGTCTTTTTTGTTTAATCAGCCTGGAGAATTCCTTTTCATTAACTTTTTAAACAAAACTCCTTCCTCCCTTAGTAGACCAGGCCTGAGAATCACCCTCTCATTCTTCTTCGTGGCTTGCTTCCTTTGTTGCATTTACTGCGCAGAATTGAGTTTGTATCCATGTCCCTGCTGAGCTGTAAGTGCTTTGAGAACAAATACAGATTCTTATTCATCCTCACTGATGTTGTTATATTATAACCATGATTGGCTACCCTTTATTGAATGCCAGGAGAAAAAAGCTCTGAAGTTTGGAGATATTAGGCAAATTGCTCAAAGATATATTGCCACTTAGAGGCAGAGTTATAATTTAATCCCCCCCCTTTTTTTAAATTGTTCAAAACCCATGTTCTTATCAAAATAATGCACTACAACTCAGAGGTTTCCTGGTAATACTCCTACTAACAGTAGTTACGATAACTTTCACTGTGAATCATGCATTATACTAAATGCTTTATATAATAATTAGTTTCTGGAGATGAAGAATTGATTTGGTTTCAAATTTTTAACAGGTTGACATAAAAAAGTTATTTTTTAAAATATGAAATAACTAAAGATATTTACTAAAGATATTCATAAACTTGGCAGGAGTATAGTCAAGCTTAGGTGGACCAGAACCCACAATATCCCTCCCCACCTAAGATTTTATAATTCTACATTTTTTCTCTTTCGATTTTAACAAATCTTTTCTTAAATTTATTTTATTAACACAGTGTCCTGGCAGTAGCTTCCTATGGTTATAACAATCTTTTCTTCTTCTTCTTTCCTATTTAAAGGGAAAATAAAGCCCCAATACTTTCTGTGTGTTTTCAGATGTGACCTTCTACATAGCAGATGCTGCCAAATTGCTGAGGATATAATAAAAATTATAAAGGAAATACAATTCTTTTTCTCATGGAGCTGAATATCTAGTAGGGGAGACATACATTACCCAAATGAGCCCTCAGTGACCATGTAATTATAAACTGAATCAAATGCTCTCTAATAAAGGACCACTGTACTCTGAAGCTGTATAACAAAGAACGTGATCTCTGCTCTGGGTCAGGAAGTATGGCTCTGAGGAAATGGGTGGGGGCTGAGGCTTACTGAGTGAGGCGGAATGCTCAAGCCTGGTGCCTGGGAGGAGAACCTGGCAGACAGAGCCAGCAGTCTGGGTAGAGGGACCTGTGGTGGGACCAAGAGAGATCAGAGTGGAGGGGAGAAGTAGGGTTGGGGCCTTGAAGGTGCTGCTGAGCACGCGGGTCCTTATCCTTACCCTGCCTTGCCTGCAGGGCTGACCTTTGTTTCATTCTTCATGGCTGCCCAGTAAGATCTAAATCTTGGTTGTCTCTGTATCCCACAGGGTAGGCAGAGAGTAAAAGCTCAATGAATACTTCCTAATTTATTTGACCTACAGGTTTTCCCCTCCACCTTCTTATACCTGTATAATTACTAGAAAAGACTCAAGATACCAGCCTGATTTATTTTTTTAATGGATTGAACAAATTAGACATTTATTGTCAAATGGTCCCATAGGAAAACAATTTTGTGAAATGTATTATGGGAGTGTTATATCTCAAGATTATTGAAAACTGGTTCTTTCTTCTAAAAATTTACTTTCATTTTCCCCAACATTTTCTCATAAAACCTTATAAATATATAGCAATGTTGAATTTTACAGTAAACACCCGTATATCATAACCCACACCTAGATACTACCATAAACATTATTTTATTTGCTTTGCTCTCTCTCCTCTCTTTCTCTTCTTCCCCCTTTCCCCCTCTATCCATTGTTTTTGGGTGTTTTTGGAGTATTTAAAATAAACTGTAGTCCTTAATACAATTTCTCCTAAATCCTTCAGCAAGCCTATCACTAGCTGGTTATTGATATTAGTTTTTCTTCTGATGTAAAAATTATATACAATGAAATGTATAAATCTTAAGTGTGTATTCATTGCTTTTAAACAAATGTATACATCTGTGTAAATGAAACAAACCCTTACCTCTCTAGAAAGTTCTCATACTCCTTCCCAGTTGATCCCATGCCCCCCCATTTTTCTTATGTTTTCCACAGTAGACTAGTTTTATCTATTCTAGAACTTTATCTAGATACAATCAAATAACATATACTCTTTTGTACAGGCTTCTTTCATTCAATATATTTTAAGACTCATCTATGTTGTTGCATATAAAGCTACTATGAACATTTTTGCACAATTTTTTTGGTGAACATGTTATCATGGGTAAATATCTAGGATCAGAATTACTGGGTAGGAGGGTAAGTATATGTTCAGTTTTATAACAAATTACCTGACCATTTTCAAAGGGGGGTACTATTTTGTATTCCCACTAACCATGTGTGAAATTTCCAGGTACTCTGCATTCTTGCCAACATTTGATGTTATCAGTCTCCTATTTTAGCCATTCTTAGGAATACATTGATTTCTTATTGTGATTTCAGTTTTCATTTCCCTGACAATTTCATGATGTTGAGCACTTTTTCATGTGTTTATTGCCCATTCAAATACCTTATTTTGTGTAGTGCCTGTTCAAACTTTTTGCTCCTTTTCTATTGAGTTGTTTCTTTGTTATTGTAGAAGCTCTTTCTATACGAGGCCTTTATCAGATAGATTCTTTTTTTTTTTTTGACAGAGTCTTGCTCTGTCGCCAGGCTGGAGTGCAGTGGCGCAATCCCGGCTCACTGCAACCTCCATCTCCTGGGTTCAAGTGATTCTTCCAACTCAGCCTCCCGAGTAGCTGGGACCATAGGCATGTGCCACCACGCCCGGCTAATTTTTGTATTTTTAGTAGAGATGGGGTTTCACCATGTTGGTCAGGATGGTCTGGATCTCTTGACCTTGTGATCCGCCCACCTTGGCCTCCCAAAGGGTTGGGATTATAGGCGTGAGCCACCACACCCGGCTCAGATAGATTCTTAGTGAATGTGTTCTCTTAGTGGGTGGCTTGCCTATTTTCTCAAAGGCATCTTTTGATGAGCAGAAGTTTTAAATGTTGATGAAATCTAATGTGTATACATATGTATTTTTTTCTCTTATGGTTATTGCTTTTTTATAACCTATCTTATGAAACCTTTGCCTACCCCCAAGTCATGATGGTATTCTCCTATTTTTTCCTTTAAAACACTTTGATTTTAGCTGATGTTTAAGTAGGCCTGTGAGCTAACTCTAATTAGTTTGTCTATTTGGTATGAATTAGGGGTTGGATTCATTTTTCCATGTGGCTCTCTGGCTGCTTTAGCACCATTTGTTTTAAAATTCCTGTTGGACTGTTTTGGTGCCTTTGTGGAAAATCAAACGCATGTGTAAGCACAGATCTATTCCTCTATCTTTCAAAAAATGTAAATACTGGCTGGGTGTGGTGACTCACTCCTATAATCCTAGCACTTTGGGAGGTCAAGAGGGGTGTATCATGAGATAAAGAGTTTAAGACCAGCCTGGCCAACATAGTGAAACCCCATCTCTACTAAAAAAAAAAAATAACCTGGCATGGTGGTGGGCGCCTGTAGTCCCAGCTAATTGGGAGGCTGAGGTAGGAGAACTGCTTGAACCCAGGAGGTGGAGGTTGCAGTGAACTGAGATCGCACCACTGCCCTCCAGCCTGGGTGACAGAGTGAGACTCCATAAAAGTTAATACTGGGCAATCAACGTTCAAAAGTTTCCTTTTAAAATACTCTATTTAGTTTTTACATCCTGTAATCTGGATAAGAATTTAATAATGAGGCTATAATGACTTTGATCACCTACTAGAAAAATTGATGCCCTATGACTTATTTAAAGTAAGAATCAATTTCTTTCTCTTTCAGGGGATATAATTTTCATATTGCTAATCAAATGCATTGGCATCCTTATTTGATAATTAATTCGGGGTAGGGCTTGGTGGCTCACGCCTATAATCCCAGCACTTTAGGAGGCCGAGGTGGGTGGCTCACGAGGTCAGGAGTTTGAGACCAGTCTGGTCAATATGATGACACCCTATCTACTAAAAATACACAAATTAGCTGGGCATGGCGGCACATGCCTGTAGTCCCAGCTACTCGGGAGGCTGAGGCAGGAGAATTGCTTGAACCTGGGAGGCAGAGGTTGCAGTGAGCCAAGATCATGCCATTGCACTCCAGCCTGCATGACAGAGCAAGACTCCATCTCAAAAATAAATAAATAAATAAATAAATAAAGTCAGCCTTAAAAATAAAGAATTATATTACTGCCATTATGTCCTAATTTAAAGTCTACCATATTTTGTTTTTTAAGAAAGATGATCAGTTTCCTTTTATTGGAGCCTAATATGGTTGAAGGGGTGTTTCTAGGAAGGAACTTAGTATGTGAACTGAGGTAAGTAACTTTCATCTTTTACTTTTTATTTGTAAAGAAAGAAAATAATTCTTAGTCTATTCCTATTATAATAAGGTATTTTAAAGATCAGTGCATTTCAGGGCCATACTTTAGGAAAACATACGGATAAAACAATAATAAAATATGTGCAAGATACTGATAAACATGTTATTTTCCTTGAATGTCTATGTAGCAGGTATTCTTCTTTGTGTAAAAGCTTGTAACCATTGCATTAACATTCTCCTTTATGAAATTTGGGATTTGATCTTTTTGCCCTAATGAAGATAGACACACAGGGTCCTTTCAGTGAGTATACTCAGGCAGAGTGGTTGTAAGTCCTTCTTGGCAGCCTCCCCTGGGCTTGCCAACCCAGACGGATTTGCCTGCTCTTGAGTCCAGTAATTCGATAGCCTGTTTCCTTCCGGTAGGGATTGCCCGACCACTTACGACCTGCCATGAGTCTTTGTTTCACGCCACTCATAACTGTTGTGGTTTAAACACAAAGAATTTTAACATCTCTCACTCCCCAAAGTAAACAGCAGTTCTGGAAATGTCACAGGCTTTTCAGTGCACAGGAAATGGATTCTGTGAGATGGATTTAAATAACTCATGGTGCAGTTTCACATGGTGCATGTAAAAACTTTTTGAAGCTGCTCCCTCTCCCCATTCCCTAACCCCCCCCCACCCCATCAAAGTGATTAGGTGAATCAAAAGGAAACAAATACAGGTGCTTGAAAATGTGAACCTAATTACACGCTTTCTAGTTGGTGTTCTTGGGCACTAAAAAGCATTATATGCATGTGGCTTGAGGTTTTAATATATGAAATTTATTCACTTTAGTATCTTTTTTGATTTAAATATAATCAACTCAATGTTCTAAATAGTGAAAGTGATCTTCGATAATAATTATATTGCACTTGACTCTAGGAGAATTTACAACGTTTTCTTCACCAGAATTATTAAAAAGCAGTACCAACTGTTCAAATCTAATAAGCTAGTTTCAAGGGAGAGCTATCTTCTGCTAACCCAAGAAACAACAGTGTTAAACCCCAAATTATTTAGGAAAAAAGCCAAATTGGAATCTTAACTGTAACCTGTTCATTTGTATAAAAACCCTGGGTATGACCAGAGATTTTTGCACACTTCATGTAGAGGAACAGGGAAAGAAAAGAGATTATCAGTGTCCTACAAAAGACTTTTGGGGAGTGAAAAAGGACCACTTGTGCATGAATACTGTCTCATGAAGCCAAAAATAATGAGTTACAGGGAAGTCAGGTGACTAAATTATTCTAGCCTGGGGGCAGGCTCACCTAGAAGCTCAGAATTCTACTGCAAAGGACTGAAGTTCCCAATGCCCTTGACAGCACCAAAAAAATAACTTATTAATAAGGCTAATGGTTCTTAACAATTCTTTTCAAGCCCTGTTTTCTATATAACAGTACATTCTTTTGAAAGAAACGTGTTTATTCACTTTAATAAGTTAGAAATCTTACTTCCTACAGTAAAAAATTCCAGAAGATCTGATGAAACACTGCCAATCAAAGGAAAAGAAAGCACGAACTTCCTGATTCAAGAAATAAATGGATCGACAGAGCCAGAAGAGATCTCACTAGCGTCTGCTGAATTTTCTTCTGATTATTTTGAGAATTCCTTTTAAATTTAGAAATTTATAGATAACAGCATGCCTCCCTAAGAAGGTATTAACACACAAAAATTAGAAAAAATACTAGATGTGGGCAGCAGTATCTTACTGACCCAACCAGTTCCACATGAAAAAAAAAAATCGTTGTTCCCAGCTTTGTTTCAGAAAGAAACAAAACACCCTTGATTGGCCATTACTCAGTTATGTGTCTTGGCACTTTTTCTAATTCTCTGTAGACAACCAATTCATGTTATGTTCAAGCTCTAAGAATCAATGACTGTGGTGTCTTAATGACCTACTTAACTTCTCTCTTTAACTTGATGTTACCAACTTATTGAACTTTTATTTTCTTGCCAACCACACATTTAATAAAATTGCCCATTAATGCAGTCCGATCTCCTGCAGTGGCTTTGCTGTGGTATCTGTACTTGTTTCTGCAGCTACGCGCTCCACACGTGACATTCTCCCTTTCCTTAGCTTTACTCAATATGGCTGTTGGTCTTTCAGGAGAAGAAATCATCTTGTTTATTTCTGTTTGATCTTACTTGTTACTGAGACCTTATTTGCATTTATCTTTTGGCAGATGGTTGGATCATCCATCCAGTTCTTTGCTTCCTCTCGCTGATATCCTTCTTTGCTGCACTACATGGGAAAACCAAGAAATATTGGACACCAAAATGTGTGATTCACTTGTGTATTAATCCATTTTTACACTGCTGATAAAGATATACCTGAGTCTGGGTAATTTATAAAGAAAAAGAGGTTTAATGGATTCACAGTTCCATATGGCTGGGAAGGCCTCACAATCATGGTGGAAGGCAAAAGATACATCTTACATGGAGGCAGGCAAGAGAGAATGGAAACCAGGCAAAAGGGGAAAACCCTTGTAAATCCATCAAATCTCATGAGACTCACTACCACAAGAACAGTATGGGGGAAACCACCACTGTGATTCAATTATCTCCCACCTCCTCCCTCCCACAAATGTGGGCATTATGGGAGCTACAATTCAAGATGAGAATTGGGTGAGGACACAGCCAAACCATATCAGCTTGGATATGGTGGCATTATAGAGACGAATACAGTCACAGAGGGAAAGGAAAAAGGTTTGAACAAAGCATGGAAACAACTACTTGATGTAGCCAGAAAACATGCTGTCAGATCACAGCACAGATCCTAGAATCAGGAAGCCTCCAGGTTGCCACCAGTCTTAGAGGTCAGTGGTTCAGCATACATCCAATTCAATGATAGCAGTCGAATACCAAAAAACCTTCCCCTACAGATGTCACACTCCTGTTAGAGTGAATGGCTATAGCTGTCACACTCTGCCTTTGGATGCATAGAATAATATTTTACCAGAAGATGACATGCATTGGCCACATTGGCCAAAGTCCATTTTTCATTTGTTTTTGTGTGTGCTTGTTCGTTTTAAGATGGAGTCTCATATTTGTCGCCCAGGCTGGAGTTCAGTGGTGTGGTTTTAGCTCACTGCAACCTCTGCATCCTGAGTTCAAGCAATTCTCCTGCCTCAGCCTTCCAAGTAGCTGGGATTACAGGCATCTGCCACCAAGCCTGGCTAATTTTTGTATTTTTAGTAGAGATAAGGTTTCACCATGTTGGCCAAGTTGGTCTCAAACTCCTGATCTCAGGTGATCCACCGCACTGGCCTCCTAAAGTGCTGGGATTACAGGTGTGAGCCACTTGTGCCTAGCTTTTTTTTTTTTTTTTTTTTTTTTTTTTGAGACAGAGTCTCACTCTCTTTCCCAGGCTGGAGTGCAATGGTTTGATCTTGGCTCACTGCTACCTTCGCCTCCTGGATTCAGGTAATTCTCCTGCCTCAGCCTCCCAAGTAGATGGGATTACAGGCATGCACCATCATGGCCCCTAATTTTTGTATTTTTTTTGTAGAGATGAGGTTTGACCATGTTGCCCAGGCTGGTCTTCAACTCCTGACCTCAGGTGATCCACCCACCTCGACCTCCTAAAGTGCTGGGATTCCAGATGTGAGCAACCACGCCTGGCCTGTTTTTGTTTTTTCTATATTAGAACTTTAAAGACAGAAAAGGGTGGACTTCTGGTTAAGGATGGCAAATACACACATTTGTATTTGTTTCCTCATGAAATTTTATTAAAAAAACAGTAAATGGATTTATTTTTATTTTTTTATTTTTTGAGACGAAGTCTCTCTTTGTCACCCAGGCTGGAGTGCAGTGACATGATCTCAGCTCATTGCAACCTCCGCCTCCTGGGTTCAAGCAATTCTGCTGCCTCAGCCTCCAGAGTATTTAGAATTACAGGAGTGCGCCACCATGCCTGGCTAATTTTTTGTACTTTTAGTAGAGACAGGATTTCGCTGTGTTAGTCAGGCTAGTCTCAAACTCCTGAGCTCGTGATCTGCCTGCCTTGGACTCCCCAAGTGCTGAGATTACAGGCATGAGCCACTGTACCCAGCCAGTAAATGGATTTCTTAATAATTATTGCTGAAAACCATGAACAATAAAGAGGAAGTAAACAAGAACATACATTTCCTTTATGAAAGCTGGAAATAACATTCATGAATTGTAAGCTGCCTAATAGAATAAAGAGGTTTGGCCCTAAACTGGCAATAAGGAAAACCAAGCAACAAGCCAAATTATATTGCAGAACTGTCACAATTAGCAGGCCCCTGGAAGCTTTGGAAGAAGGTGGCAAAAATGGGTCTAAAACAGGAGAATTTGTTGAAAGTCTATTTAGAAGAAGTTTGACACTCATGTTTCCTACTCAGCTCTGCTCAGTGGGACCAAATCCTCCCTCCTCACCTGAAGAGAAAGCTGGAAGTATACTCCCTGGGGTGGATAAAATTTTGGTTGTTGAACTGGGGGACACCTGTTTCAAATGAAGAAGGGATTTTCATTATCAAAGCAGTGTGATAAACTGAAAATTTCACACTAAATGCTAAAACAGCTCTCCTTTCCTTCTAGCCATATTTATTTATTTGAAATAGAATTTTACTCTTGTTTCCCAGGCTGGAGTGCAATGATGCGATATTGGCTCGCTGCAACCTCCACCTCCTGGGTTCAAATGACTCTCCTGCCTCAGCCTCCTGAGTAGCTGGGGTTACAGATATGCGCCACCACACCTGGCTGATTTTTGTATTTTTAGTAAAGACGAAGTTTCACCATGTTGTCCAGGCTGGTCCCTTCTTGCCATTTTTCTACATTTGGTTTTCAAAACACAAAACATTGGCAGCCAGGCTGAAACTCCATATACAAGAGACTGAGAGATCCATCTCTAGAGAATGGGTAGGTTCATAAGGAACAACTTAAAGGTACTGACATCGAAGTTTCCCTAGTAAAATGGCTTACTACAAATGTCCACTGTGAGCTTCTCAGTGGACCAGTCCATCTACAATCTCAGAGCTTCTAATGAATTCTTAAATGCCATGCTGAAGAACTGACTGGCAGACAGTTGAAGAAATTTCCAACAGCGGGGAGTCAAATGAACAAACAAAGTAACTTGTAACAACTAACATAGAGAAAACCTTAGGAGGGGAGAAAAAAAATCTAACAATTATAATTAATATTTTCAGAGAAATAAAAGAAAATATTGCATCTATGAGATAAGAACAGCTAAAGAACATTATTCAGCATTCAGAGAATGCACACAAAAAACTCTCTTGGAAATTAAAAAACATCATAGTAGAAATAAAAACAGAATGGAAGGTGAGGAAGACAAAGTTAACAATATCTTCCAGAAAGAAGTGCAAAAACATTGGGACTTAGAAAATAGAAGAGAAAGACAAAGAATATAGAGGAATGATCCAGGAGATCCAACATCCAAATAAGAGGATTTATTGACCAGAAGAATCAGTGAGGGAAAATCCTCACTGCATGGTAAAGTGCAGGTACACAAAGCTAGATGCAAGTTGTTTAGTCAATTTTAGTAAGTTTACTCTGCAATCAATAACAACCCAAGAATCTCAGTGGCTTACAACAGTGAAAGTTGGGTTGGGCATGGTGGTTCATCCCTGTAATCCCAGCACTCTGGGAGGCTGAGATGGGTAGATCACTTGAGACCAGGAGTTCAAGGCCAGCTTGGCCAATATGGTGAAGCCTGGTCTCTACTAAAAATATAAAAATTAGCTGGGTGCAGTAGTGCACACCTGTAATCCCAGCTACTCTGGAGGGTGAGGCATGAGAATAGCTTGAACCAGGAGGTGGAGGCTGCAGTGAGCCGAGATTATGAAATTGCACTCCAGCCTAGGTGATAGAGCAAGACTGTCTCACAAAAACAAAAACAGAAAACAATGAAGATTTATTTCTTGCTCACTTACATGTCATTTTGGGTTAGCAGACAATCCACAGAATGGGAAAAAGATATTTGTAGAGACACATCCAAGATGGCTGATTAGGAGCAGCTCGAGATTGCAGCTCCCAGTGAAAGTGTGAAGGGTGAGTGGATGCCACATTTCCAGATGGATTTTTATTGCCCACAGACCAGGAGATTCCCAGGCAGAGGAGCCCCATGGGTCACCAGCCTGGCTGTTTTGGCCAGCGAGGCAGTTCTCTGCACAAAATACACAGGTCCGGGCGCTGTTTTAGCTGGTGATTGGAGCTCCTGGGATACAGTGTCACCCATTCAACTGATTAAAAAAAAGGGGGGGACTGAAACAGGGAGCCAGGCCAGGAGATTCCCAGGCAAAAAAAGCACCATGAATCTCAGTGCAGCTGTTTCAGCTGGCACAGTGGGTTGCTGCACAGGAAATCACACAGATCCCAGCACCTTTTCAACAGGTGATTGGAACACCTGAAAGACAGAGTTGCCCATTCAACTAAAAAAAAGGGCTCGGAGGCAGGGAGTCAGGTAATCAGGCTTGGCTGGTCCTACCCCCACCCCCAAAAACAGCAATCTGAAATGCTCTGTCTTGACAGTTTCACAGCAAGCAAAGCTGAATCCGGGACAGTCCAGCTCTATGGGTGAGGGGCATCCACCATTACTGAGGCAGCCTGCCGCTACAGAGGTAGTCCACCATTGTTGAGGCAGCCCACCATTGCCAAGGCAGCCCACTATTACAGACAGAGTCTGCCATTATAGGGGTGGGCTGCCATTGCCAAGGCAGTTCTAACTATACCTGTATAAACAGGACTGCAGGGAAGTTCACAGGGCAGCCGGGCGGAGCCCACAGCTGCTCAGCAAAGCCTCTGCAGGCAGACAGTGACAAGGGTGCCTCCTGGCTGGGCAGGGCAGCCCTGAAAAAAGGCAGCAGCACAAAAGAAACTTATAAATAAAGCCCTAAATCCCCAGGACAGAGCACCTGGGAAAAAAAGGTGGGGGGGTTTATCAGTTCCGCTGCAGCAGACTTAAATGTACCTGCCCAGCAGCTCTGAATGAACAACAGAGCTCAGAGCTCAGCACCTGAGCACCTATAAAGGACAGACTGTCTCCTCAAGCAGCTCCCTGCCCCCTGTATATCCAAAAAGTCACCTCATAAAGGAGAGCTCAGACTGACATCTGGCAGGTATCCTTCTGGGACAAAGATAGTAGAAGAAACTGGCAGTAAACCTTACTGTTCTACAGCAGCTGCAGGTGATCCCCAGACAAGCAGGGCCTGGAGTGGACATCAGCAGTACTACAGCAGAGGGGCCTGAATGTTAGAAGGAAAACTAAGAAACAGAAAGAAATAGCTTCATCATCAACAAACTGGACATCCACTCAGAGACCCAATCTGAAAGTCAACAACTACAAAGATGACAGGTGGATAAATACACAAATATGGGAAGAAACCAGTGCAAAAATGATGAAAACACGCAAAACCAAAACGCCTCTCCTCCTACAAGGGATCACAACTCCTCACCAGCAAGGGAACAAGGCTGGATGGAGAATAAGTGTGATGAACTGACAGAATCAGGCTTCAGAAGGTGGGTAATCAGAAACTTCAATGAGGTAAAAGAACATGTTCTAACCCAATGCAAAGAAACTAAGAACTTTGAAAAAAGATTTGACGAAATGCTAATGAGAAAAAACAACTTAGAGAGGAATATAAGTGAATTGATGGAGCTGAAAAACACAACACAGGAAATTCGTGAAGCACGAACAAGTTTCAACAGCCGAATTGACAAAGCAGAAGAAAAGATATCAGAGGTTAAAGATCAACTCAATAAAATAAAACAAGAAGGCAAGATTAGAGAAAAAAGGGTAACAAGGAATAAACAAAGTCTTCAAGAAATATGGGACTATATGAAAAGACCTAATCTACGTTTGATAGGTGTACCTGAATGCGATGGAGAGAATGAATCCAAGCTGGAAAATACTCTTCAGGATATTATCCAGGAAAACTTCCGCAACCTAGCAAGGCAGGCCAATATTCAAGTCCAGGAAATACAGAGAACACCACAAAGATATTCCTCAAGAAGAGCAACCCCAAGGCACATAATCATCAGATTCACCAGGGTTGAAATGAAGGAGAAAATACTAAGGGCAGCCAGAGAGAAAGGTTGGGTTACCCACAAAGGGAAGCCCATCAGACTCACAGCAGATCTCTCAGCAGAAACGCTACAAGCCAGAAGAGAGTGGGGGCTGATATTCAACATCCTTAAAGAAAAGAACTTTCAACCCAGAATTTCATATCCAGCCAAACTAAGCTTCATAAGTGAAGGAAAATAAAACCCTTTACAAACAAGCAAGTACTCAGAGATTTCATCACCAACAGGTCTGCTTCATAAGAGCTCCTGAAAGAGGCATTACATATAGAAAGAAAAATCCAGTACCAGCCACTCCAAAAACATACCAAATGGTAAAGAGTTCACAATGAATAAATTGCATCAACTAATGGGCAAAACAGCCAGCTAGCACCATAACGGCAGGATCAAAATCACACAAAACAATATTAACCCTAAATGTAAATGGGCTAAATGCCCCAATCAAAGACACAGACTGGAAAACTGGATAAAAATCCAAAACCCATTGGTGTGCTGGATCCAGGAAACCCATCTCACATGCAAGGATACACAAAGGCTCAAAATAAAGGGATGGAGGAAGATTTACCAAGCAAATGGAGAGCAAAAAAAAAAAAAAAAAAAAGCAAGAGTTGCAATTCTTGTCTCTGATAAAATAGATTTCAAACCAACAATGTTCAAAAGAGACAAAGAAGGACATCACATAATGGTAAAAGGATCAATGCAACAAGAAGAGCTAATGATACTAAATATATATGCACCCAATACAGGAGCACCCAGCTGCATAAGGCAAGTTCTTAATCACTTACAAAGAGACTTAGACTCCCACACAATAATAGTGGGAGACTTTAACACCCATTGTCAATATTAGACAGATCAACAAGACAGAAAATTAACAAGCATATCCAGGACTTGAATTCAGACCTGGAACAAGCAAACCTAATAGACATTTATGGAACTCTCCACCCCAAATCCACAGAATATACATTCTTCTCAGCACCACATCCCACCTACTCTAAAATTGACCACATAATTGGAAGAAAATCACTCCTCAGCAAATGCAAAAGAATGGAAATCATAACAAACAGTCTCTCAGACCACAGTGCAATCAAGTTAGAACTCAGAATTCAGAAACGAACTCAGAACTGCACAGCTCCATGGAAACTGAACAACTGGCTCTTGAATGTTGACTGCATAAACAATGAAATGAAGGCAGAAGGAAAGATGTTCTTTGAAACCAAGGAGAACGAAGACACAACATACCAGAATCTCTGGGGCACATTTAAAGCAGTGTCTAGAGGAAAATACATAACAATACATGCCCAGATGAGAAGCAAGGAAAGATCTACTAAAATCGATACCCTGTTGTCAAAATTGAAAGAGCTAGAGGAGCAGGATCAAAAAAACTCAAAACCTAGCAGAAGACAAGAAATAACTAAGATCAAAGCAGACCTGAAGGAGATACAGACATGAAAAACCCTTCAAAAAATCAATAAATCCCGGAGCTGGTCTTTTGAAAAGATCAACAAAATAGACCACTAGCCAGATTAATAAAAAAGAAAAGAGAGAATAATCAAATCGATGCAATAAAAAACGATAAAGGGGATATTACCACAGATTCCACAGAAATACGAACCATCATCAGAGAATATTACAAACAGCTCTATGCACATAAATTAGTAAACCTGGAGGAAATGGATAAATTCCTGGACACTTGCATCCTCCCAAGCCTAAACCAGGAAGAAGTCGAAATCCTGAATAGACCAATAACAAGATGTGAAGTTGAGGCAGCAATTAAAAGCCTACCACACAAAAAAAGCCCAGGTCCAGAAGGGTTCACAGCTGAATTCTACCAGACATACAAAGAGGAGCTGGTACCATTCTTTCTGAAACTATTCCAAACAATCCAAAAAGAGGGAATCCTTCCCAAATCATTTTACGAAACCAACATCATCCTCATACCAAAACCTCGCAGAGACTCAGCAAGAAAAGAAAACTTCAGGCCAATATCCATGATGAACATAGATGCAAAAATCCTCAATAAAATACTGGCAAACGGATTGCCACAGCACATCAAAAAGCTTATCCACCATGATCAAGTAGGCTTCATCCCTGGGATGCAAGTCTGGTTCAACACATGCAAGTCTATAAATGTAATTCACCACATAAACAGAACCAAAGACAGAACCACATGATTATCTCAATTGATGCAGAGAAGCCCTTTGACAAAATTCAATAGTCTTTATGTGAAAAACCCTCAATAAACTAGGTATTGGTGGAACGTATCTCAAAATAATAAAAGCTATTTACGACAAACCAACAGTCAATATCATACTGCATGGGCAAAAACTGGAAGCATTCCCTTTGAAATCTGGCCCTAGACAAGGTTGCCCTCTCTCAACACTCCTATTCAATATAGTATTGGATAGGATATGAGCAGATATTTTACAAAAGAAGACATACATGAGTACAACAAACATATGAAAAAATGCTCATCATCACTGGTCTTTAGAGAAATGCAAATCAAAACCACATTGAGATACCATCTCACGCCAGTTAGAATGGTGATCATTAAAAAAATCTGGAGACAACAGATGCTGGAGAGAACGTGGAGAAATAGGAACACTTTTACACTGCTGGTGGAAGTGTAAATTAGTTCAACCATTGTGGAAGATAGTATGGCAATTCCTCAAGGACCTAGAAATAGAAATTCCATTTGACCTAGCAATCCCATTACTGTATATATCCAAAGGATTATAAATCATTCTACTATAAGGACATATGCACACGAATGTTCATTGCAGCACTGTTTACAATAGCAAAGACCTGGAACCAACCAAAATGCCCATCAATGATAGACTGGACAGAGAAAATGTGGCACATATACACCATGGAATACTATGCAGCCATCAAAAACGATGAGTTTGTGTCCTTTGTAGGGACATGGATAAACCTGGAGACCATCATTCTCAGCAAACTGACACAAGAACAGAAAATGAAATACCACATGTTCTCACTCATAGGTGGGTGTTGAACAATGAGAACACATGGATACAGGGAGGGGAGCACTACACACTGGGGTCTATTGGGGGGAATAGGGGAGGGACAGTGGAGGGTGGGGAGTTGGGGAGCGATAGCATGGGGAGAAATGCCAGATATAGGTGAAGGGGAGAAAGGCAGCAAATCACACTGCCACGTGTGTACCTATGCAACTATCTTGCATGTTCTTCACATGTACCCCAAAACCTAAAATGCAATAAAAAAAGAGAAAAAAAGAAAAAGAAATAAATAGCCAAAAAGCACATGAAAAGATGTTCAATATCATTAGTCACTAGGAAAATGCAAATCAAAATAATAATGAGTTACCATTTCAAGAACACTAAGATGCCTTAATTTTAAAAAGTACAAAATAACAAATGGTGGTGAGAATGTAGAGAAATTAGAACCCTCATACATTGCTGGTGAAAATGTAAAACGATGCAGCCACTGTGGAAAAGTCTGACTGGTTCTCAAAAAGGTAAACCAAGAATTACTATATGACTCAGCAATTGTTATCTTATTACTATATACCTAAGGTCATTGAAAAAAATGTTCACACAAAAACTTGTATATGAATGCACTTAGCAGCATGATTCACAATAGCCCAAAGGGGGAAATGACCTTAATTTCCATAAACTGATGAATGGATAAACAAAATGTGGTATTTCCATACAATGGAATATAATTTAACCAAAAAGGGAATGAAATTACATACCACAATATGAATTCGTTTTGAAAACATTATGTTATTGAAAGAACCCAGACACAAAGACCACATATTATACAATCCCACTGTGGTGGTTGCACAAGATAGTCATATACTAAAAGCCACCGTCTAATACACTTTAAAGTGGTAAATTTTATATTATGTGATGTATCTCTCAAAAATATTAAATAGAAAATCAGAGTTAAGGCCTGCTTTTCAAAACTTATGAAAGGTCTCAATTCATAGATTCAAGAAGCCCAATAAATTTCAAACCAAATAAAGAAAAATTCACAATTATGCCCATCATTGTGACAAAACAGAATACCAAAATCAAAGATAGAAATGTTAAAAGGCAAAAGTAGCTAAGACCAACAGTTCAACATGTAGCTGACTTTTCAATGGTAATAGTGAAAGCCAGATGACAATGAAATGATATCTTAAATGTGTTAAATGAAATTAGAATTCTATGTTCAGTTGACCAGTTGTTCCCAACCATGGTAATTTTGCTCCTCAGGAGATACTGTTAGTTGACACAACTGAGAAAGGAAGTGATACTGTCATCTCCTGTGTAGAGGGCAAGGACACAGCTAAATGTCCTACAATGCACAGGACAGTCCCAGCAACAGTTATCTGGCCAAAAATATAAAGCATGCCAAAGTTAAGAAACCATGCAGTGACATATCTTTCAAAAATATAAAAGAAGCTGGGCACTGGTGGCTTGCGCCTGTAATCTCAGCTACTCAGGAGGCTGAGATAGGAGAATCCCTTAAGGCCAGGAGTCTGAGAACAGCCTGGGCCATACAGTGAGACCCTGTCTCTAAAAAAGAAGAATGTATATAAAATAAAAAAAATTTGTAGTAAATAAATGTTGAGATAATTGGCTATCAACAGATCTACAGCAAAGGAAATAAATGGCAAATATTTACCTGATCTTTTCAGGTAAAAGAAAATAATTCCACGAGTAAAGTTGAAGATGCAGGAAGGACAATGAAAAAAGCAAATGTGTGAGTACATTTAAACAGACGACAATAACATTAAGCAACAGTAACAATTCTTTATGTGGTTTAAAATATGTATAGAACTAAAATTTATAAGAACTGCACATATTTCAAGCTGAGAGTAAATGAAATTAAAGTGTTCCGAGATTTTATTTTGGTTCAGAGTGACAGTGATAGCACCATATAGCATATTCTAGGGGAACAACTAAGAGACTAGTAAAATAGTATAAATTCACTGGCCAGGCACTGTGGTATCTCACATCTGTAATCCCAGCACTTTGGGAGGCCGAGGCAGGTGGATCACCAGGTCAGGAGTTCAAGACCAGCCTGGCCAACATGGTGAAACCCTGTCTCTACTAAAAATACAAAAAATTAACCAGGCATGGTGGCAGAAGCCTGTAATCCCAGCTATTTGGGAGGCTGAGGCAGGAGAATCGCTTGAACCCAGGAGATGGAGGTTTCAGTGAGCCAAGATCACACCAATGCACTCTAGCCTGGGAGACACTGAGACTCTGTCTCAAAAAAAAAAAAAGAGTATAAGTTCTAAATCAACAAAAGGAAAAGATAGAATAATAAGCAAATTAATACAAAAGAAGGTAAGAAAGGAGTGAAAAAGGAGTATAAAATGTATGGGGAAAAAAGGGGGCAAAAACATGGTAAACTTAAATACAAATTATTATCATAATTATATTAACTGTAAATGACTAAATGTTCCTAAGAGGAAAGAACTAAAGTCAAAGATTTGCAGGTTGAATAAAAAATAAAAAAACAAACCCAAGAGACAAAACAAAAACATAAAGACATAGACAAGTTGATAGACAAAAAATGGAAAAGATATATAATAGAATGCTACCTAAAATAAGACTGATGTCTATTAATATTAGACAAACTACTTGGGGCAAAAAACATCATCACACAGTAAAAGAGAGTCACTTTTAATGATTTTTTTAAAAACCCAATTCATTAGTAATGTAAGAATTCTAAATTAATATATACTTAACAAACTTGCCTTAAAAAAATAAGGTGAAATTAACATAAGTGCTAGAGGAGATATGGGGGGTTTTAGTGCACAATATAAAATTCAGTAAAGATACTTAATGCTTGAATAACACTATCAGCAGACTTTATTTACCTTCTGGATGGCTATACCTCACCCAAGAATCACGTATTTAATTAAGCACCCATGGAACATTTACTTTGTATGCTAGGTCATAAAGAAGCATGAGAATTTATCACCCCAGCATGATCTCAAATAAACAGAAAAAGAATAGCAAATTAAAACCAAAGAAATAGTAAAACAAGCATTCATGAAACAGGAAACATAGAACATCAAGAAAGTCACAAGTTGTTTCTTTGAAGAGATTAGACTGATAAACTTCTGGTGAGACTGAGTAAAAAAATAAGAAAAAAAAAGCAGCAGCACAAATGAATGGTAACATGAAGGAAAAAGGAGGTATCAGTACAGATCCCACTGTCATTAAAGAAACTAAGAAGATTTATGAATTACTTAAAGCCAATAAGTATAAAAATTTTTAAACAATGGACAAATTTCTCCCTTAAATGACAATATGCCAAAACTAACACAAGAAGAAATAGGAAAATGAAATAGTTCTACAACAATTCATAATTGAGAGAGGCAATTTAAATATTTTCCATTAAAACAAAAAACAAAACCTCTAGGTCCAGGTGAGTTTACTGGTAAGAACTACCAAAAATTTTAAAAAGGAATAACATCAATCTTATTCAAATTCTTCCTGAGAATATGAACCTGGTATGTTTTGATACAAAATGCTAATAAACACATTATAAAAGAAAGGAAAAATACAGACTATGTAATTTTTATTCATGAATATAGATGCAAAATTATAAATAAAGTGTTAGCAAATTTATTCCAGTAATATATAAAAAGGATAACATAATTATCAGGTTGGGTTTATTTGAGATTGCAAAGTTTGGTTTAATATTAGAAAATCAACCAATGTAATTCATCACAGTAACAGATTAAAAGAGAAAAATGATATGACCATCCCAATAGATGTCAAAAAAGCATTTAATAAAATTTGATGACCACTCATGATTCATAAAAATCTTATCAAAAAAGGAACAGGGAGGAACTC
Source organism: Callithrix jacchus (assembly GCF_049354715.1). Classification (NCBI taxonomy): domain Eukaryota; kingdom Metazoa; phylum Chordata; class Mammalia; order Primates; family Cebidae; genus Callithrix; species Callithrix jacchus. The sequence continues at coordinate 11,260,430 of NC_133502.1, read as the reverse complement.
TATAAATCTGATGAAAGGTAGATACATATCCCCAAAGCAAACCTTATACTTAGTGATAAAACATTGAAAGTTTTCCTTCTGAAATAAGGAACAAATCAAGGATGCCTACTACTGTCACTACTATTCAAATTGAACTGTGGCCTAGCAAGTGTTGTAGGAAAGAAAAAGAAACAAATGGTATAAGAATTAGGAAGGAAGAAATGAAGTTACTGTTACTCACAAATTATATATGATTGTGTGTATAGGAAATCCAAGAGAATATGGAGATAAATTATTAGTGTCAATATGAGAGTTTAACAAGTTTGCTAAATCCAAAGTCAACTTATAAAAATTAATTGAATTTCTATGTATATACATCCAACAATTTAAAGCATGAACTCAACTGGGCACTGTGCTCATGCCTATAATCCCAGCACTTTGGGAGGCTGAGGCAGGTAGATCACCTGAGGTCAGGAGTTGGAGACCAGCCTGACCAATGTGGTGAAAACCCATCTCTACTAAAAATTCAAAATCAGCAGGATGTGAAAGCATGCGCCTGCAATCCCAGCTAGTTAGGAGGCTAATGCAGGAGAATTGCTTGAACCCAGGAGGCAGAGGTTGCAGTGAGCCAAGATTGTGCCATTGCACTCTAGCCTGGGCAACAAGAGAGAAACTCCATCTCAAAATAAATAAATAAATGAAACAGAAACTTTTTTCCATCTAAAAATATTGAATAACTAGAAATAAATTTTAAAATAAATATTTGAGATCTTTATGCAGAATATCTTAAATCGTATCAAATGTATATGAGCACAAAAAAGAAAGCTATTTTAATACAAAAATTTTGCATAAAATCCATCTCCATAGACTGAGAGCCTTTATTAATAACCTAGAAACATTAAACTGGTATTAGGGATGCTGGCAAGATAGCTGAATAGGAACAGCTCTGGTGCGCAGCTCCCAGCAAGAGCAATGCAGAGGGTGGGTGATCTCCACATTTCCAACTGAGATACCTGGTCATCTCATTGGGACTGATTAGACAGTGGGTACAGCTCAAGGAGGGCGAGCTGAGACAGGGTGGAGTGTCACCTCACCTGGAAGTGTAAGGGGCAGCGGAACTCCCTCTCCTAGCCAAGGAAAGCCATTAGGGACTTTTCCCAGCACTCTAGCTGAGATGCTGCACTTTTCCCAAGGTCTTTGCAACCGGCAGACCAGGAGATTCTCTCTGGTGCCTATAACACCAGGGCCCTGGGTTTCCAGCACAAAACTGGGCAACTGTTTGGGAAGACGCTGAGCTAGCTGCAGCAGTTTTCTTTTTTCTTTTTCTTTTTTAATATCCCAGGGGCACCTGGAATGACAGCAAGACAGAACAATTCACTCCCCTGAAAAAGGGGGCTGAAAACAGCGATCCAAGTGATCTGGCTTGGCAGGTCCCACCCTCATGAAGATCAACAAGCTAAGATACACTGGCTTGAAATTCTCTCAGCCAGAACAGCAGTTGGAGCTCGACTTGGGATGTTTTAGGGGTATCCACCATTGCTGAGGCTCCAGTAGGCAGTTTTAACCTTGCCTGTGTAAACAAAGTCACTGGGAAGTTTACACATCAACTGGGCAGAGCCCATGGCAACTCAGCAAGGCCTCTGCAGGCAGACTGTGTCATTAGGCTCCCTCCTTGCTGGGCAGGACATCACTGACAAAAGGCAGCAGCCTGTCAGGGACTTATAAAAGCCCCTGCCTTCCTGGGACAGAGCACCTGGGAAAAGGGGCAGTTGTGGGTACAGCTTCAGCAGACTTAAATGTCCCTGTCTGGCAGCTCTGAAGAGAGCAGTGACTCTCCCAGCAGAGTGTTCAAGCTCTGATAAAGGACAGACCACCTCCTCAAGTGGCTCCCTGACCCCCATGTATCCTGACTGGGAGACACTTCCCAGCAGGGGCTGACAGACACCTCATACAAGAGCGCTCTGGCTGGCATTGGTGAGTATTCTTCTGGGACGAAGCTACCAGAGAAAGGAGCAGGCAGCAATCTTTCTGCCTGGTGATTCAGCAACTGTTCTTCTGGTGATTCCCAGGCAAGTAGAATCTGGAGTGGACCTCCAGAAACTCCAGCAGACCTGCAGGAGAGGGGCCTGACTGTTAGAAGGAAAACTAACAAGCAGAAAGAAATAGTTTTAACAGTTTCAACATCAACAGAAAGGACATCCACTCAGAGACCCCATCCAGAGGTCACCAACTTCAAAGATCAAAGGTAGATAAATCCATATAGATGGGAAGGAACCAGCGCAAAAACACTGAAAATTCCAAAATCCAGAATGCCTCTTCTTCTCCAAAGTATCACAACTCCTCACCAGCAAGGGAACAAAACCGGACAGAGAATGAGTTTGACGAAATGATAGAAGCAGACTTCAGAAGATGGGTAATAACAAACATCTCCAAGCTAAAGAGGATGTGCTAACCTAATGCAAGGAAGCTAAGAACCTTGAAAAAAGATTAGATGAAATGCTAACTAGAATAACCAGTGTAGAGAACAACATAAATGACACAATGGAGCTGAAAAACGCAGCACAAGAACTTCGTGAAGCATACCCAAGTTTCAATAGCCAAATAAATCAAGAAGAAAGGATATCAGAGATTGAAGATCAACTCAGTGAAATAAGGTGAGAAGACAAGATTAGAGAAAAAGGAGTGAAAATAAATGAACAAAACCTCCAAGAAATACGGGATTATATAAAAAGACCAAATCTATGTTTGATTGATATACCTGAAAATGATGGGGAGAATGAAACCAAGTTGGAAAATACTCTTCAGGATATTATCCAGGAGATATTATTATTATGTGGGAATCTAAGTCTCTTTGTAAGTCTTTAAGAACTTGCTTTATGTATCTGGGTGCTCCTGTATTGGGTGCATATATATTTAGGATATATATATGTATACATATATATACGTATATATATATATCTATATATGTATATATATACGTATATAGATATATATCTATATACGTATATATATGTATATATATACGTATATAGATATATATCTATATACGTATATATATGTATATATATACGTATATAGATATATATATATACGTATATATATGTATACATATATATCCCAAACCTAGCAAGGCAGGCCAACATTCAAATTCAGGAAATATAGAGAATACCATAAACATACTCATAGAGAAGAGCAACCCAAAAACACCATAGTTGTCAGATTTGCCAGGGTTGAAATGAAGGAAAAAATGCTAAGGGCAGCCAGAGAGAAGGGTCGAGTTTCCCACAAGGGGAAACTCATCAGACTCACAGCGGATCTCGGCAGAAACCCTGCAAGTCAGAAGAGAGTTGGGGCCAACATTCAACATACTTAAAGAAAAGAATTTTCAACCTGAATTTCATAGCCAGCCAAACTAAGCTTCATAAGCAAAGGAGAAATAAAATCCCTTACAGACAAGCAACTGCTGAGAGATTTTGTCACTCCCAGGCCTGCCTTATAAGAGCGCCTGAAGGAAGCACTGAACCTGGAAAAGAACAACCAGTATCAGTCACTGCAAAAACATACCAAATTGTAAAGACCATCAACACTATGAAGAAACTGCATCAACTAATGAGCAAAACAACCAACTGGCATCATAATGGCAGGATCAAATTCACACATAACAATATTAACCTTAAATGTAAATGGGTTAAATGCCCCAATTAAAAGACACAGACTGGTAAATTGGATAAGGAGTCAAGACCCATTGGTGTACTGTATTCAGGAGACTCATTTCACCTGCAAAGACACATATAGGCTCAAAATAAAGGGATGGAGGAAGGTTTGCCAAGAAAATGGACAGAAAAAAAAGCAGGGGTTTCAATCCTAGTCTCTGATAAAACAGACTTTAAACCAACAAAGATCAAAAGAGACAAAGAAGGACATTACATAATGGTAAAGGGATCAATGTAACAAGAAGAGCTAACTATCCTAAACATATATGCACCCAATACAGGAGCACCCAGATACATAAAGCAAGTTCTTAAAGACTTACAAAGAGACTTAGATTCCCACATAATAATAATGGGAGACTTTAACACCCTACTGTCAATATTAGATAGATCAATGAGACAGAAAATTAACGAGGATATACAGGACTTGAACTCAGATCTGGATCAAGCAGACCTAACAGATATCTACAGAACTCTCCACCCAAAATCCATAGAACATACATTCTTCTCAACACCACATCACACTTATTCTAAAATTGATCACATAATTGGAAGTAAAACACTCCTCAGCAAATGCAAAAAAAAAATGTAAATCATAACAAACAGTCTATCAGACCACACTGCAATCCAATTAGAACTCAGGATTAAAAAACTCACTCAAAACCACACAACTACATGGAAACTGAACCCCTGCTCCAGAATGACTACTGGATAAATAACAAAATGAAGGCAGAAATAAAGATGTTCTATGAAATCAATGAAAATGAAGACACAACATACCAGAGTCTGTGACACATTTAAAGCAGTGTCTAGAGGGAAATTTATAGCACCAAATACTTATAAGAGAAATGAGGAAAGATATAAAATAGACACCCTAACATCATGATTAAAAGAACTAGAGGAGCAAGAACAAACAACTTCAAAAGCTAGCAGAAGACAAGAAATAACTAAGATCAAAGAAGACCTGAAGGAGATAGAGACACAGAACCCTTTAAAAAATCAATGAATACAGGAGCTGGTTTTTTGAAAAGATCAATGAAGCAGACAGACCGCTAGCCAGACTAATAAAGAAGAAAAGAGAGAAGAATCAAACAGATGCAATAAAAATTGATAAAGGGGATATCACCACCAATACCACAGAAATACAAACTACCATCAGAGAATACTATAAGCACCTCTGTGCAAATAAACCAGAAAACCTAGAAGAAATGGATAATTTCTGGACACTTACACTTTCCTAAGACTAAACAAGGAAGAAGTTGAATCCCTGAATAGACAAATAACAGGGTCTGAAACTGAGGCAGCAATTAATAGCCTACCAACCCAAAAAAGTCCAGGACCAGAAAGGTTCACGGCCAAATTCTACCAGGTACAAAGAGAAGCTCGTTCCATTCCTTCTGAAATGATTCCAGACAATAGAAAAAGAGGGAATCCTGCCTAACTCATTTTATGAGACCAACATCATCCTGATACCAAAATGTGGCAGAGACACAAATAAAAAAGAAAATTTCAGGCCAATATCCATGATGAACATTGATGCAAAAATTCTCAATAAAATACTGGCAAACAGAATCCAACAGCACATCAAAAAGCTTATCCATCATGATCAAGTTGGCTTCATTCCTGGGATGCAAGGCTGGTTAAACATATGCAAATATATAAACATAATCCATCATTAAACAGAACCAAAGACAAAAACCACCTGATAATCTGAATAGATGCAGAGAAGGTCTTCAACAAAATTCAACAGCATTTTATACTAAAAACTCTCAATAAACTAGGTACTAATGGAACATATCTCAAAATAATAAGAGCTATTTATAACAAACTCACAGCCAATGTCATACTGAATGGGCGAAAACTGAAGCATTCCCTTTGAAAACTGGCACAAGATAAGGATGCCCTCTCTCACCACACCTATTCAACATAGTATTGGAAGTTCTGGCCAGGGTAATCAGGTAAGAAAAAGAAATAAAGGGTATTCAATTAGGAAAAGTGGAAGTCAATTGTCTCTATTTGCAGATGACATGTTAGAGGACCCCATCATCTCAACCCAAAATCTCCTTCAGCTGATAAGGAACTTCAGCAAAGTCTGAGGATACAAAATAAATGTGCAAAAATCACAAGAATTTCTATACACCAATAATAGAGGGCAAATCATGAGTGAACTCCCATTCACAATTGCTATAAAGAGAATAAAATACCTAAGAATACAACTAACAAGGGATGTGAAGGGATGTCTAGTTCTTCAAGGAGAACTACAAACCACTTCTCAACGAAATAAGAGAGGACACAAACAGATGGAAAACTTTCCATGCTCATTGTTAGGAAGAATCAATATCATGAAAATGGCCATATTGTCCAAAGTAATTTATAGATTTAATGCTATCTCCATCAAGCTGCCATTGACTTTCTTCACAGAATTAGAAAATACCACCTTAAATTTCATATAGAACCAAAAAGAGCCTGTATAGCTAAGACAATCCTAAGTAAAAAACAACAACAACTACAATGCTGGAGGCATCACACTACCTGACTTCAAACTCTATTACAAGGCTACATTAATCAAAACAGCATGGTACTGGTACCAAAACAGAGACATAGACCAACGGAACAGAACAGAGGCCTCGGAAGTAATGTCACACATGTACAACTATCTGATCTTTGACAAACCTGACAAAAACAAGCAATGGGGAAAGGATGCCCTATTTAATAAATGGTGTTGGGAAACTGGCTAGCCATATGCAGAAAGCTGAAACTGGATCCCTTCTTTACATGTTATAAAAAAATTAACTCAAGATGGATTAAAGATTTAAACTAAGGCCTAACACCATAAAAACCCTAGAAGAAAACCTAGGCAATACCATTCAGGACATAGGCATGGGCAAGGACTTCATGACTAAAGCACCAAAAGTAATGGAAACAAAAGCCAAAATAGACAAATGGGATCTAATTAAATTAAAGAGCTTCTGCACAGCAAAAGAAACTATCATCAGAGTGAACCACCAATCAACAGAATGGGAAGAAATTTTTGCAATCTGCCCATCTGACAAAGGGCTAATATCCGGAATCTACAAAGAACTTAAACAAATTTACAAGAAAAAAACAACCCCATCAAAAAGTGGGCAAAGGATATGAACAGACACTTCTCAAAAGAAGACATTTTTGCAGCCAACAAACATGAAAAAAAGCTCATCATCACTGATCATTAGAGAAATGCAAATCAAAACCACACTGAGATACCATCTCACACCAGTTAGAATGATGATCATTAAAAAATCAGGAGACAACAGATGCTGGAGAGGATGTAGAGAAATAGGAACCCTTTTACACTGTTGGTGGGAATGTAAATTAGTTCAACCATTGTGGAAGACAGCATGGCGATTCATCAAGGATTTAGAACTAGAAGTACCATTTGACCCAGCAATCCCATTACTGGGTATATACCCAGAAGATCATAAATCATTCTATTATAAAGACACATGCACACATATTTTTATTGCAGTACTGTTCATAATAGCAAATACATGAAACCAATGCAATGTCCATCAATGATAGGCTGGATAAAGAAAACGTAGCAAATATATGCTATGGAATACTATGCAGCCATAAAAAAGGATGAGTTCATGTCCTTTGCAGGACATGGATAAAGCTGGAAACCATCATTCTCAGCAAACTGACACAAGAACAGAAAACCAAACACCTCATGTTCTCACTCATAAGTGGGTGTTGAACAGGTCCCGGTGTATGGTGTTTCCATCGCTGCGTCCATGTGTTCTCACATGGACACAGAGAGTGAAACACCATACACCGGGGCCTGTCAGTGGGGTGGGGGTTAGGGGAGGGATAGCAGGGGGAGGGATAGCATTAGGAGAAATACCTAAAGTAGATGATGGGGGGATGGAAGCATCAAACCACCATGGCACACATATAACTATGTAACAAACTTGCACGTTCTGCACATGTACCAGAGAACTCAAAGTATAATGATAAAAAAAGATTAATCTGGTATTAGTTCTGATTAGGTTTAGGGTTAGGGTTAACATGGAGGAGTCTATTAACAGGTGTGTGAATGTAGTCACTAGAGCACACACATATGCATATTCATCTGAATGAACACACACGTGCCCACATGCACGCACACGCACACACACACACACACACGCACACAAACACTATATTCCCCAAACATTGTAAAGAAAAACATAAAGTTGTAATTGTATGAACAACTCTTTCTTTGCACTTTAGATTTTCATATGCTTTTCATATCTGATTTTCATACATGATTTCCATGGATGATTTTCATGTCTGAATCTTGTTTACTTCTAATGTTAATTGTTAAGCTTTCCTCTCCCTTTCCCCTTTCCCCAGACCCTGGGATGCTCCTAGTATTTTAGAGCACATTATTTAAATTTAGACTTAATGATATTGACTTCCATTAACCCTTTCATTTGTTGTCTTAAAATTCATCCCTGAGACTACAACAAAGGCCTGCCCCTGTAGCAGCTTGGTGCACTGCTGAGAGTTAGGAACGAAGAGCTTGAACAAGGCCTGAGTTAGAAATTTGTGTCTGCCATTTATTGACTACTTGTATGGCATTGTGAAAATTTCTTCACCTCTCTGGCCTCAGTTTCCACATCTGTAAAATAGAAATAATACCTCCCATTCCTACCTCCAGGGCTATTATGAAGATCTAGGCTGATAAACTGCTATATAACTTATAGCTAACCGTAGCAAACACTTCCATATCAATTCTTTCCAATTTTCTTTTAAAATGAACAGACCTCAGATTTGTATGTTCCTCCCTAAAGCAGGAAGCATGGATGCAATGGTGGCAGCAGCTCTTTTGTGACCAGACATGAGAGAAAGGCCCAGAGAGTCGAAGAGACTTCGCATCCATCTGCTTGTTTAGGTCTCTGGACAGCTCAGGGTCACCAACCTTCACACTTCTTGTTTGGTGACAGAAAAAGCCCAGATCTTTAAGCCCCTGTTACCTGTGTTTTCTATATCTGCAAGTAAATTCAATTCTTAACTAACACACTAAGTTCTAATGAACTTGTATGATGTGCCTGACACTATACTAAGCCCCTGACATGTGTGGTGCTCTTTGATCCCCAGGACTGCGCTCCTACAGGACACTGAGGTGCAGAGAGATTAAGCAATTTACTTAAGGTCATGTTGCTCTACTGATGCCTGTCACATACTCACAGAGGCCTCAATAATTGATTCGGTTATTTAATTATTGTCAGAAAGATGACACAGGATCACACTCTAAACCAAAATATTTTTGTGACCAACATCAGCTAATATTCTATGGCTCGGATCACATAATTGAGTTACGTAGGGTCCGTGTTGCAGCCACTCTGTCTTAGAGCAGTCATCAGAAAGTTGGACTTTCTAAAATTAGACATTGTTTTTTTTTTGAGACAAAGTCTCACTCTGTCATCCAGGCTGGAGTGCAACGGTGCAATCTCAGCTCACTGCAACCTCCATCTCCTGGTTCAAACAATTTTTCTGTCTCAGCCTCTTGAATAGCTGGAATTACAGGTGTGTGCCACCACCATACCCAGCTAATTTTTGTATTTTTAGTAGAGATGGGGTTTTACCATGTTGGCCAGGCTGGTCTTGAACTCCTGACCTCAAGCTATCCACCTTCCTTGGCCTCCGAAAGTGCTTGAATTATAGGCATGAGCCACCACGCCCAGGCTAAAATTACACATTTTTATGTATAGATTTTTTTTCCTTAATGATTACAATTGATAAATCCAGGTTTTGCAAATGTACTCATGTAAATAATTGTGGATATGATCTTTAATAGAACTTTGTGACTTAAATCATCAAGTTTTCTAGGTTTCTTGAAATGGACTCAGAACTGTTTGAGTAACATCTTGGTCCTGCCTATGAAGATTCTCTGTGAGGCCATGATAATATAAAAGAATGCTGACTAAACACTGATTGAATGCTATGTGTTAGGCATGCTTCCAATCACTTGACACGCATTCACTCATTCTATCCTCACAACGCTGTGGCAGTTAATGTAATTGTCACCATTTTTCAAGTGAAAAAACCAAAGCAAAGAAATGATGTTTCTTGTTCTAGACTTATTTTTTTTTGGAGACAGTGTTTTACTCTTGTCACCCAGGCTGGAGGGCAATGGCATGATCTCAGCTCAACGCAACCTCTGCCTCCCGGGTTCAAGCATTCTCCTGCCTTAGCCCTCTGAGTAGCTGGGATTACAGACATGAGCCACCACGTTTGGCTAATTTTGTATTTTTAGTAGAGATGGGGTTTCTACATGTTGGTCAGGCTGGTCTCGAACTCCCGACCTCAGGTGATCCGCCCGTCTCGGCCTCCCAAAGTGCTGAGATTACAGGCATGAGCCACCGTACCCAGCCTCAATCTTTTAATTTGTAACATAGAATATTCAGAGTCTTGTCAGAAAATTCTTCCTGCATGTTATAAAGTGTGAGGTCAAGATAACAACCATCATTGAGAATTTTCTGAAGAATATGAAGTGTATCCACATTCTTGACTCAAGCCAGCTTCATTATTTGGGACTACAGTGTTTGAGTTCCCTTTAGAATTGACTTCACCCGGCTTTGGCATTTTGCAATGGCAATTGACCTGCTTTGGCACAAGAGAATTCTACAAACTCGCTTTTGTGTTTACTGTAATAATCTCACTGAGAGTATTTTCTGTTCCATCACACAATGTCATTATATGAGTGAAGGACAAAAAAAACACACACACACACAAAAAATCAGCACCTACTGGTGAAAGCAAAATTGGAAGTGGCAGCTCATGGAATTGAAAAGTCTGGGTACATTTCAAGGACTACTTGATCCATGCTCAAATGAGAGCAGTGGGATTTAGATGTTGTCACTCCATCTCTCTTTGTCTTCACCCCATTCTCAGGTAAGCCTTGCTCTTGAGATCTTTAAATAGCAGCAGCAGCTCTAGGATTCAGGTTTTCCCCTGTGCAAGTCCAGAGTCTCTTTTACAGAGGTTCGAGGGTTCTGATTAGCTCTGCTTCACTCATGTGCTCACTTCTGAATCAAACTCTGTGGACAGGGCAATGCAATGCCTTGAATGGTTCCGTCTGGGTCACATACTCAACCCTTGGTGTAGGAGTGGAGCTAAATCCACCCGATGTACAGAGATCGTGGGTGGGGAGAGGATGACCTCAGAGCAAAAGTGTTTCATAATCAGCATAGAGTAGATGGATGCTGAGCAGCAAGAGCAGCAGACTCTGCTACAGTCCATTTTGGAATATCTGTGGGAGAAATTGTGGCCAGATTTTATCTTATGGACACCATGACTCTTGTCCCACATGGTGTGAAGGAGGCTTAAGTCACATCTGCTGGCCACCTCCCTTAACTGTGAATGATCTGTGACATGCAGTCAGCAAGCTTTGTTTCATTTTCTTAATATGATTTTCTTTTTACATTTTTGACCTCATCTATTCATGTTTCTTTTTATAGTACTTACATTTTTTAATAAGTTGCCTTAAAACCTCTTTGTAGTAATAAAAGTAAATAAAGCCTTAAAAATGCTGGTTTTAATATTTGATATGTTCATATTATCTAAATGCCGAAGCTAAAGATTCTAATGGCCATTCTCTTCCTGGAAGAGATTAGCATGAGTATTAACAACATTCCTATTTATAATTCAACTGGAAAAAAATAGGATGTATTTTGGTCTCTGCCTTGACCAATCATTCTCTTCTTGTCTCACTGACAATTTTCTGTTTAGCTTTTGTTTTTTGAGATAGAGTCTCGCTCTGTCTCCCAGGCTGGAGTGCAGTGGTGTGATCTCAGCTCACTGCAACCTCTGCCTCCTGGTTTCAAGCGATTCTCCTGCTTCAGTCTCCAGGAGTAGCTGGGACTATAGGCAGCCAGCACCACACATGGCTAATTTTTGTATTTTTAGTAAACACGGGGCTTCACCATGTTGACTGGGTTGGCCTCAAACTCCAGGGCTCAGGTGATTCACCTGCCTTGGCCTCCCAAAATGCTGAGATTACAGGCATAAGCCACCGCGCCCAGCCTGTTTAGCTTTTAGTATTCAATTAAAACATAAGCTTTCCTTCCTGGATAGCACCCTTCTCCCACCACCGGATTCCTAGGTTCAGTGCGTGTCTACCCCAACATGCTCTCCTTGTTTGTCTGTGGGAAGAGCTCCCCAAGGGCAGTGGGCGCCCAGACTCATTTGTCTGTATTGCCAGCTCCTAAGCACAGAGCAGGAGTAAGGGCCCAGTAAATGGCCATGGAAATCAGGAATAAGGAAGAAAGTTAGAAAAGAGAAAAATTTAAGAATGAAAAAAATAGAAAGAGAAGGAAGGAAGGAAAGAAAAAGAGAAAGGAAGGAAGGGAGGGACGAAGGGAGGGAGAAAGGAGGGTAAGGAGGGAAGGGAGGGAGGGAGGATTTATTTACTTTCTCTTTCCAGAAAGGTTTCCAAAAAGGTTATTCACTTTCTCTTTCCAAAAAGGTTTTAAGCCAACTTAAAAAAAATGTAAGTACTATAAAGGGAAACATGAATAGATGAGGTCAAAAATGTAAAAAGAAAATCATATTAAGAAAATGAAATAAAGCTTACTGACTGCATGTCACAGGTCATTCACAGTTAAGGGAGGTGGCCAGCAGATATGTCTTAAGCCTCCTTCACATCATGTGGGCTTCACACCATGTGGGCAAGAGTCATGGTGTCCATAAAATAAAATTTGGCCACAATTTCTCCCACAGATATTCCAAAATGGACTGTAGTGAAGTCTGCTGTTTTTGCTGCTCAGTATCCATCTACTCTACGCTGATTACCAAACACTTTTGCTCTGAGAAAGGAGGGAGGGAGGGAAGGAGGGAGGGAAGGAAGGAAGGAAGGAAGGAAGGAAGGAAGGAAGGAAGGAAGGAAGGAGGGAGGGAGGGAGGGAGGGAGGGAGGGAAGGAAGAAGGAAGGGAGGGAGGGGGGATAGGGAGGGAGAGAAGGAAGGAAGGAAGGAAGGAAGGAAGGAAGGAAGGAAGGAAGGAAGGAAGGAAGGAAGGAAGGAAGGAAGGAAGGAAGAAAGGAATCTATTAACTTAGAGAATGGCTTTCTGTATGGGTAAATATTGCCCATGGTTATCAGCTCATCTCATGTGTCTGGGTGTAAGAGTCACTCTCCCCTCCCACACACATTCTGATCAAATTTTTGGGTTATAAAGCAAAGAATTCAGAAACTTATATAAAGGATGAAGCTCTTAAGAAGATGAGATTCCCCTCTGTGCCTTCCTGCGCACACACAGAGATCCAAAGCCCTTTCCACAGCTGCCAGACAGGTTTCATTGCTGCCCTGAAGAAGTCCTTGAGACTTGCAGTAGAAACAGGACCTCTGTATAATCTTTGTTTGCTTAATAATAGGGCTTTAAAAGTTTTTAAGAAATGGTTTTATCTGGGGATCATTTAAGTTTCCCATTTCCTCGTAAATATTTTTGGTAAAAACATTCAGAGGAAGTTAAAATAGGAAAAGCTTGAAAGCATTCAGAAAGCAATGTGCTCTCAAAACACAGCCATTCATTTGAAGTTATGTCTTTTGTCCAAATCCTCCAGTCAATACAAACCTTTTTCTGCTGCTTGTTGTCTGTGGATCCATTCTGCCTCAAGCTATGAGTCTCAAAATTCTCAAAGAGTTGGACTTGAATGCTGTTTCTTATATTTTATAATACTGTTTAATCTGCCTGAAGGTGTAGGCTGTAATGTCATGATACTGGACAAACATCTGGGCTACTGGCCAACCAATACAGATGAGAAATATTCTATTACTGTGAAGCTGGAGTTCTTTCCTACTATTTCACTGGTATGCATTTGGATTCATAGCAATTATTTATTTAAATATTTTAACACATATAATTTTGAAATTATAAAGCAGATCTTCCTTGTTTTTTGTTTGTGTTTCGTTTTGTTTTGTTTTTTTGAAACATAGTCTTGCTCTGTCACGCAGGCTGGAATGCAGTGGCGTAATCTCAGCTCACTGCAACCTCTGCCTCTTAGGTTCAAGCAGTTCTCCTTCTTCAGCCTCCCAAGTAGCTGGGATTACAGACATGCACCACCATGCCCGGTTAATTTTTGTATTTTTAGTAGAGATGGGGTTTCACCGTGCTGGCCTGACTGATCTCAAACTGCTGACCTCAAGTGATCCAACTGCCTGTCAGTTTGGAGCCAAATAGGTAGAAGGTCAGCAGAGGACTAGAAAGAAACTCTGTTCCCAAGCTAGCCAAGGTACTTCCTCTGGGCTTGCATTCTACAAGCCATCATCAAACAAACCAAGGTGGAACTATGTCAGCCACCTCCCCCATGCATCTAATCAAGAGGTAGTTAGCTATGGAATGGGACAAAGAGAAGGCGAGCTCTGAAATCCAAGACTTTTTTCAATTACCACAGTTCCTCTTGGTTAGGGCCCAGCCTGACTCAGAGCCTCACTTCATACAGTGGGGAAGGACCTGTAGGAGACACATTCATGCCACAAAAGGCAGTCCATTCTGTTCTTGTGTGTAATATCTTTCGGCCTTAAAAATAATAGATTTAGGTGCTCGCTTTGGCAGCACATATACTAAAATTGGAACGATACAGAGAAGATTAGCATGGCCCCTGCACAAGAATGACACACAAATTCGTGAAGCGTTCCATATTTTTAAATGAAATGTTCTCACTCATAGGCGGGTGTTGAACAATGAGAACACATGGACACAGGGAGGGGAGCACTACACACTGGGGTCTGTTGGGGGGAATAGGGGAGGGTCAGTAGGGCGTGGGGAGTTGGGCAGAGATAGCATGGGGAGAAATGCCAAATATAGGTGAAGGGGAGGAAGGCAGCAAATCACACTGCCACGTGTGTACCTATGCAACTATCTTGCATGTTCCTCACATGTACCCCAAAACCTAAAATGCAATTTAAAAAAAAGAAAAAGAAAAAAGAAAAAAATAATAATAGATAATAGAATATAAATATAAATATTTGATTAATCTGTTAGATTTAGATAACTGAATATTATTTATATTTATATCCTATTATCTAATAGAAGATTTCTGAAGCATAACAATCAGTTTTTGAGAGCTGATACAAACTGGCTCCAGCTCTTCACGGCATGATTCTCTATCACATAGCACGCCCTGTTTCCTTTAAGGCACCCATGAAAAGCTGTCAGATTATGTATTTCTTTCTACATTTGTTTTTGTGTTTACCTCTAAAGCTTATAGACAGAGATTACAATGTAAATTCCATGAGAAAAGGCCTATGCCAACCCTAGTCCAGTGCTTGTTAATGTAGTATATATCCAATATGTGTTTATCAATGAATGGTAAGAGCTCATTCTGGATACCCGAGTCTTCCCTTTTACAGCCTTTTCATTTTCTTAGTTTTCTTAAGTTAAAAAAAAACTTTATATTTCAGAGAAAAAACTTGATTTTACTGCTTTTAACACCCAGAAGCCGAGAAGAAGAAGAGGATGTTGAGCGAGAAGGGCATGAAAGAAGAAAGGGCTGGAAGTGTCTGAGTGCCTGAGGGCTGTCGCACAATACGATGTGGAAGGAGTTTATCGTTTGAACCCCCCTAGTGAAATCATTTTTTGTCATTATGTTAATGGGAAAATAAGTGTATCTTTAGCATAGAATACATCCTGCCCCTTGTTACATAAAATGTAAAATTCTTCCTTCACCACAGTGCCTCCTGCCCAGCACAGTGCCTGCCAGACAGGGGTGTATAAATAGTAAGTAATAAATAATGCTGTTGAAAATGGACTCTAAGGGCCACTCTACAATGGTAGGAAAGTTCCAAATTCAAGTTAATAAAACACTTATTAGACTGGACATGGTGGCTTATGCCTGTAATCCTAGCACTTTGGGAGGTGGAGGTGAGAGGATTACTTAAGCCCAGGAGTTCAAGACCAGCCTGGGCAACAATCTAGTGAGACTCTGTGCTTCACGAAAAACTTAAAAATTAGCTGGGCATGGTAGCATGCTCCTGTGGTCCCAGCTACTCTGGAGGCTAAGGTGGGAGGATCACTTGTGCCCAGGAGCCTGAGGCTGCAGTGAGTCAAGGCTGTGCCACTGGACTCCAGCCTGGGCAACAGTGAGACCCTGTCTCAAAATAAATACATAAATACAAGTAAAAGTAAACTCTTATTGTGTACCAGATACTGGTGAAAACAAAAAGCAAAACACTTGACACCTTCTGTGAGTGAAAAGCTGGTGTTTCTGCAATCAGGTTCAAACCATTTGCCTAAGGAAGCCTACAGGGCCCTAAGCCCAGACACAGAAGTGCAGTGCTCTAGCCTGCTTGAAAACATGGCCAGCGTGGTGGAGGTGGCAGAGAGGAGACAGTGCCAGGTGACTGGGGGACGTGGCACAGGGCTGCAGCTGATACTGCCCTAGGCCCCTGGGAAATTCCCAGGACAGCATCCCGAGTGGCACAAACTAAGATATTGTCCTTGGGTGAAATCACCTACCTCAGAGGAAGTGAAAACACCGGCTATCCCCCTATCCTTTCATCTCTCCCGTCCTAGACTTGTTAGCCAAACACATTGCTCACATTTACATAGAAAACAGATACACAAACTGAAAACAAACAAAAAACAAAAAGGAGAAAGAATCTTTATCTAAGATGACTTTTCCTACTTATATCATAGGCCTGGGTCTGAAACACCAAGGAGAACCTTCCTCCCCTCTTCTCTCACCTCTGCCTGCTGCAGAGAACTCTTTCACAAAGAAACACTTTTGTGTGAAACCAGCTTCCTTCACATCACTCAAGTTTCTCAACACTTGTTCTGTTAATAAACAAACACAGGTTTGAAAGACCTTCTTGTTTTAGAACTTTCAAACCTGTGTTTGTTTATTAACAGAACAAGGATTTAGCATGTTTTCTCTCTTGCCTTCTTTGTTATCTGCCACTCTATCACAGGTGTTGCTTTTTCAGCTAAAAAAATCCCACAATGGCTTCAGTAAATGATACCAATCTGTATTTATAGTATCTCATTTTGAGTTCTTACTGGTGACTGACTTTTCAGTAAATGATACTAATCTGTATTTATAGTATCTCACTTTACTTATTTTGAGTTCCTACAGCTGACTGAGTTTCAGATGTATGAAAGAAATTGGACAAAGTTCTTGAAAAACTGGTTGTCAAATCCTAATTCTGCAAATGTCCCAAGAATTCTTGAGCTTTAAAAAATAATTCCCGTAATGAAAAATATTTTATTTTCTAGAAAATTCTTATGTCTGACAGATATATTATATTCATAGAGTGATTTTATATTAGACTTCTGGTGGTTTACTTTTCTCGGCTGACAGAGCATTTCCAACACTCTGAAAGCTTTCTTAGTGCCATTTTTAATACTTGGAGGACTGAGGCCTGAATAACTTGTCTCACATAGCAAGGCAGTCAGTAAGTCTTCAACAAACCAGTAGGACACTGACTCCAACAAATTTTCACTTTAATTTCCTTGCAATAGAATTTATGAATTATCAATATGAAAAGATTTCTTTATTGTGCAAAGCCATTTTATGTGCTTACAAGAATAGTTTTCATAGTGTATAAAGGAGGATATTCATGTCTTATATAATTATATATACATATATATGTAAGCCATAAAAACAATTCCAACATGCAGGGTATAGAAAAGATTATGGTAAGGCAAATGAGCAAAAGCTTAATAAATAAGCAGGCAATCAAATGTTCAAAAATCATTTGTATATAAAGATAAGATCTTTTCCTTTAAGACGTTTACCATTAATCTGGGAAAACAGAAAACAAACAGTCCTCATTGATGCTAGCACAAAGAACTAGAGTCCTTGTGCAAAATACCAAGGTCTTCTGGAAATGGCAAAGGAAGGAATGACTTCATCAACATTAAAGTGTGCTCAGAGGGGTCAGCACAAGCACAGGCTTCTCAAAGGAGGTGAGTGCTCTTTAGGTGGGAAGATGGTGACTGCATGGATTGATGGAAAAGTGCAAGATTGGCCTAAGCAAAACTCAAAGGCAGAAATGTCCAGATTTTCTCCCTTGTCACATGTTCTTCATTGGAAGCCAGATTCTCAACATCTTTCCAGGGTTTCCCTCTGGGGAAGGGGAAGGAACACTACTACCACATTAAATGTGACTCATCGCCATCTCAGAAGCGGTGCTGTGCTGCAACCTGCTTGCAAAAGTTCAAGAGCTTTCCCATTGACGATTTGGGGATGTGAATGACAACACGTTGGTAGTTTAGAATCAACCAAGGTGGGAGTATTTACACCATAGAAAATGGCAAACACTACAAATCAGCTTCCCATGTTCACCCCACCCACCAGCTGTTAAACCTTCACCAGCACATGTGGAAGCTGTGCATTTTAGTCAGGGAGCTATTGCGGCAGTGGTGTGAGAGGAAGACAAAAGAGATTTCTGAGAGTGGGGCAGAAGAAACAAGCAGAAAGTAAACAAGTAAAAAGTCAGAGGTGGAGACTAAGATGATGGTGGCAGGAAACCCCCAATGACCATCAAGAAGAGCGAGTGAGTCACCTAGGAATTCATGGGAAAGAGATGAGTCTAGAGGGGACTGGAATCACCGTAGGGAAAAGCAGAGTTGTTTAGTATGACTTACTATGTGAGTGCTGACTTCAGATGTTAAAAATCTGTTCATATTCAGTCCGACAACTAACATCTTTATGAAGCTAAAATTATTGTTGCTTTGCTATGTCACCCAGTCACTTATTTCTCTGTTCATTCAAGCAGATCCAAAACAATTCTTTAGTGAATTTTGGCACTGCCTGCAGGTACTGCTGCCACTCACCTCTGAATTAAGGAATCTCAGCTGGGTGCAGTGGCTCAGCCTTATAATCCCAACACTTTCGGAGGCTGAGGTGGGCAGATCACGAGGTCAGGAGTTCGAGTCCAGCCTGACCAACATGGTGAAACCCTGCCTCTACTAAAAATACAAAACTTAGCCAGGCATGGTGGTGCATGCCTGTAGTGTCAGCTACTTGGGAGGCTGAGGCAGGAGAATTGCTTTAATGTAGGAGGCGGAGGTTGGAGTGAGCCAAGATTGTGCCACTGCACTCCAGCCTGGATGACAGAGAAAGACTCCGTCTCAAAAAAAAAAAAAAAAAAGTAATCTCAGGGAAGATCTCATTATGCTCAATTTTCCTTGATGTCAGACCTGACTCCCAGCCAACTTCCTGTTAAAGTGCATAGATCCATCTTTAAGTCCACAGGGAGCGGCTGGTCTGCATGCACTTGCCATTGTAAACAGATCTAACAGTCCAATACCATATTCAGAGTCTCATATCCCAAAACTTGCCTTTTCTTCCACATTACAAATCGTAGTTATTGTCTAAGTAGTTATCCAAAGCAGAAACTTGGGAGTCATCTCTGGTTTCTCTATCTCCTTCATCTCTCATGTCTGATCAGTCAGCTTAACATCTGTAGTATCCGTTCCCAACTGCCACGGCTACTGCCTTACATCAAGTTCTCAGCCTTTCTTCCTGGAGTTCCGCAGAAACTGCCTAATTATCTAGGCAGTGGATGTCTTCAGCCTCACCATCTTCCAAGCTGTGCCCCATATTAGAGCCACATGGATAAAGCACATATCTGATCATGTCAAACCAACAGGGGTTTCCTCAAAGTTTTCTAGAATTTTCAGATAAAGTTCAAACTCCTCCCGTCAACCCACACAGCCCTAAGAAACAATGCTCATCTAGTTCCTCAGTCCCATTCCTCATGACTCCTCCAAGCCACCCAGCTCTTTGTGCGTCAGCCTGGAACACACCAGACTCCCCGGCTCCTCCACTTACTTCATTATTTGGTTAATTTCTACTCATCCTTCAGGATTCAGCTCACATTTACCTCTAAAAGAAAGTCTCCCACGATGCCCAGTATGACCCAGATATTGCTTCCTCTTCCCCATGCTCTCTGCTTCTATGGCAACTGTGTCCATTTCAATCCTGGTTCTGGTCATACATTTGGGAAGCTGTCTGCCTTCCTTACTTCATGGCAAGAACCATGTCCTCTTTGACCTTGTGTCCCTTCTTGCTAGCACTTAATTGATGCTTGATGTAAGTTTGGACAATGGTTTGTCCTGGACTTGATTTTCCTTGCAGCTGGGGTAGTTAGCTTGAGAATACAGGGGTTACATGTGATACAGGAAAGAATGCAAAGCAGGGAGTAATCGGTACTTGGCCTTATTCTGTGACTCCAAAATGTAAGAGCATGAAAGACAAAGATGAAGCATTCTCAGACAGATGGCTTTATCAACAACACTAATGCAGAGAAGAGATGAAGAGTCAGAAAGAGGCTGTTGGACCTGGCCACAAGAACATTAATGGTTACCTTATACTAGGCAACTTTAGGGAATCCGGTGAATGGCATGGAAGGATAGGATGTGGGAGAGGAAGCTAATGAATATGTGTTAGTTTGGGGTGTGCCAGATGCTTTACATACATAATTTTATGTCATCTTTATTTTTTATTGTATTTATATATATATATATATATATATATAATTGCACTTTAGGTTCTGGGGTGTATTTATTTATTTTTTAAAAATAGGATCATGCTCTGTCACCCAGGCTGGAGTGAGTGCTGTGGTGCTATCAGGGCTTACTGCAGCCTCCACTTCCTGAGCCCAAGTGATCCTTCCACCCAAGCCTCCCTAGTAGCTGGGACCACAGGTGTGCCACACCACACCTGGCTATTTAAAAACAATTTTTTTTTTTGCAGGTCTCATTATGTTGCCCAAGGGGGTCTTGAACTCCTGGGCTTAAGTGATCCCCCTGACTTGGCCTCCCAAAGTGCTGGGTGTGAGACACTGCACCTGGCCTCACATCATCTTTATAATCACTCTAGGAAATAGGTTTATCTCTTTCAAAATAAAAACAAAAAATATTTACCAATGAAGAAGTTGAAACTCAGAGGTTCAAATAACACACATGAAGTCATGTGTTCTTAGTGGGTGATGTGGGATTCAAACCCTGGTTTATTACTTCACAAGCCCACATGCTTTTCATTATAGTAGAAGTAGAAGGAGAAGGAGAAGGAGATATCAGAATAAAATTGGTGGAATTTACCTTGAGCCTTAACCCTGCTCTTCCTCCAACTCAAAAACGTTTATCTGTTGAAGGTGGCAGGAAATTAGGATAATAGCCAAAATTCACAAAAGGATCAAAGGAATATTTTTCTCTCAAAGAAGAAAGTTGGGTGTTTTCAAGGGCAAGTATATCTTTCTGTATTTATTCCTAATTTCCATGAAAAGCTGTGTTTATTGGGATAATTTTAACACTGTGTTGAGACTTTCCAAGTCCATGTGACAGGATGGTATCCTCCAAGGACCACAGTGAGAAAACAAGGATCTAAATACCCAAGGTTCTAAGTTCATCCCTGTCCCCCTGCCTCGTGGCCTGCTGGGAAACTGTATTTTGGGAGCTTTCCTGTCCCCCAAGCCCCTCGCACATGCATCAGTGTGGGAGCTGGATTGGGCAAAAGAAGGTAGGTCACTTTTAGGAGTTTTTCAGGTGGAAACCCTTCTTTTCCCTCCCCTTCCTTTTGAGGAGAAAGGGGACTTTAGTCTTCTCACAAGGCTGATGGACCCTAGACTACAACTCTCACCAAGTTGGATAACAGTAAAGAAATCAGATGGTGTTGATGGAGAGACCAAACCATACTTGGTTCACCAGTTTTTGTCCTGACTGGCAGGACCAGGTCCACCTTGAGCAGAGGAGGGCCACCATCAGGAGGGGCTAAGAATCCAATCTCTGAGGTATGCAGACACCAGGTGGGTCTGAGGTGGCAGAACTTCTCCCAGAGGGAGACAGAGGGGAGTCTCTTGAGAAGAGAGGCAGCAGAGGGCATGAAAATGATCGGAAGGGGGACAGAAACATCCATGAAGATTCCCTTCCTTTTGGAGGCCTGCGTCTTCAAGGGCAGAATTACACATTTGTTCTTCCTGCACTGACTGGGCTTTTCTTTTGAGATCTGCCTGACCGTCCTGAAGAAAACTTCAACATAGTCCAGTGTGTGTTTGGAAAGAAAAGGTTGCTGTGGTAGAAGGGACTCATGGGAAAGGTAGGAAATTAGACTTCAGCTATTTTGCAGGTCTCTCATAGAGACAGGGCTGATGAGAACATCTCTCCACTAGTCCATCACATGTGACACACACACACACACACACACACACACACACACACACACGAGCATCAGCAGCTGCAGGCATTCCTAAGGAGAGGCATTAAGCAGTGAGGTTGAATTCCCTAATCCTACCCTACCAAGGATTAATTAGTCTCACTCTGTTGCCCAGGCTGGAGTGCAGAGTCTTGCTCTGCTGCCCAGGCTGGAGGGCAGTGGCGTGATCTCAGCTCACCGCAACCTCCCTGATTCAAGCAATTCTCCTGCCTCAGCCTCCCAAGTAACTGGGACTACAGGTGTGTGCCACCACGCCCAGCTAATTTTTTTTTGTACTTTTATTAGAGATGGGGTTTCACCGTGTTAGCCAGGAGAGTCTCAATCTCCTGACCTCATGGTCTGCCTGCCTCCACCTCCCAAAGTGCTAGGATTACAGGCGTGAACCACCACACCTGGCTAGTCCTCCCTTTAAGACAGAAAGGATAGGGTCTTGGCACAAGCCAAATTACAAATGTGTCTATTTTATGTTTATTCAAGCATTATTCCTCACTTTGCAAATGTCTGCTTTGCCCACTGCCTCCTTTGTACATTTTACCTCTTATGGCAGTGACCTGACAGAGATGAGAGCTTTGAGTCGTATTTGCTTCACTGTCTGCGACAACCACCTTGGAGCCAAAAATACCCTTCAGATAAGCCACAAAGAGATCTGGCCTGGGCTGAAACCAAAATCAACTTCCAAAGACCGTAGTACTTATAGAATGAGCGCTCATAACTGTGCTCATTCTATAAGTGAGAAGACAACCCTGGAATGTGGCTCTCTGCATTTGAACAATGGGTAAACAATGGGGTTACAACAATACCTGCCTTTAAAAATGAGTGGGTTCTGCTAAATTTCCAGAGAGAGAACCAGAAGATCTGATTTTATATTTTTAGTTAGAAAATTCCTTGTTTTCTCCCTCTGGACCCTCAGAACCTGATACCATCTTATCACAGGGACTTGTAAAGTCTCAACATAGTTTTAGAATTATCCCAAGGAACACACCTTTTCATGGAATTAAGAATGAATATAGAAAGATATATTGACCTTTAAAGACACCCAAGTTTCCCTACTGGCAAAAAATATTCCTTTGATCCTTTTGTGAATTTTGGCTATTATCCCAATTTCCTGCCACCTTCAACAGATAAACATTTTTGAGTTGGGAGGAAGAGAAGGATTAAACCTCAAGGTAAATTCCACCACCTTTAATCTGACATCTCTTTTTACTTCTTGAAATTAGTGAGAATTTCCAGTTAACAATCAACAGTGATTTATGCAGATAATCAAATGGATACTTTTAAAGAATATGCAAAGCTGGCCGGTATGATGGCTCATGACTGTAATCCCAGCACTCTGGGAGGCTGAGGTGGGAGGATCACTTGAGCTCAGGAGTTCGAGACCAGCCTGGACAACACAGTGAAATATTATCTCTATAAAAGGAAAAATAAATTTTAAAAAAATATTAAAAAATTGAAGACTATGCAAATATCATATCATATTTTAGTAAATGTGATTAATGTTTCTTGCAGAGAATTTGTGGGTGAAGTAAAAAGGTAGGCAGAAAGAAGAGAATATTCCTGTTTATAAATATGTCCATATATGGTCTTCCATAACTTCCACTATTCGCCTCACTATAGCCCATTTTCTGATATCCTTGTCATACTTCTTCAGTAATTATATTTGCTTGCTTTGCTGGCTTTGTTGACAATCTCTATTTCAAACTCTTTTCTTTTTTTTCTTTTTGAGATGGAGTTTCGCTGTTGTTACCCAGACTGGAGTGCAATGGCGCGATCTCGGCTCACTGCAACCTCCGCCTCCTGGGTTCAAGTAATTCGCCTACCTCAGCCTCCCGAGTAGCTGGGACTACAGGCGTGCACCACCATGCCCAGTTAATTTTTTTGTATTATTAGTAGAGACAGGGTTTCACCTTGCTGACCAGGATGGTCTCGATCTCTTGACCTCGTGATCCACCCGCCTCGGCCTCCCAAAGTGCTGGGATTATAGGTATGAGCCACTGCGCCTGGCCTCAAACTCTTTTCAATGTCCAAATCTAGGAAATATTTTAAGGAAATATTTTCCTGTAATTCCATGTAGTACCCATGACTACTCCTTTTTATTTCAATGCTTAAAATTCTGATAAAAAACATGTAACATAAAATTTATTATTTAACCATGTTGAAGTGTACAGTTCAGTAGTGTTAATTATATTCACGTTGCTGTGGAGTCTCCAGGAGTCTTTTAAACTTTTGCCAAACTGAAACTTGGAACCCATAACAACAACCCGCCGTTTCTGCCTCCGCCTTGTCCCTAGCAACCACCATTTTACTGTGTGTTGCTATAATTTTGACTGAGTGCCTTACATAAGTAGAATTATACACATTCGCTTTTTTGTGACTGACCTATTTCATGTAGCATAAATGTCCTTAAGATTCATCTATGTTGTAGCTTGGGTCAGAACGTTCATCCTTTTTAAGGCTAAATAATATTCCATCGTATGTATATGTCACATTTCATTTATCCATTAATCTATCCATGGACACTGGGGTTTCTTCCATGTTTCAGGTTTTGCAAACAGTACTGCTGTAAACATGGGTGTACAAGTATCTCTTTGAGTCTTTGCTTTCCATTCTTTTGAGTATATATCCAGAAGTGGAATTTCTAAATCATATGGTAGTTTTGTTTATAATTTTTTTGAGGAACCTATGGACAGCCCTTGATACACCATTCTTTCCTTTCATTTTATATTAAAATGCATTCTTTCGAATGTTGTATCTGTATTTTTAGCAATGCCTCTTAACCCTCAATATTAGCCACTTTCCATGGTTTAATGTTTGACCCTCTATTTTTTTTCTTTACATTTTCTCCTTTGGTGAACACATCACTCTTGTGGCTTTTATTAATATTATCACCTCTATGAAAATCTACATATTCATCTCTGGCTTCTGTCTTGAGATCAAAATATTTAGCTATATATTAAATATTTTCAGTGGGCAAATATCCAAAATACAGGTCCAAGGCAGACTCTATCTATGAATCCATTTCTCCTCACTTACACAGGAAGAAGCATTTGAGCAAATTTAACCCTACCACAAGATAAAGCCAACAATTAGAAGCCGGTTTTCTTGGGTGGGCACTGGGAACCCGTTGAGACTTTATGTTTTACTCCCATTCCTTTCATTCATCCATATGAACATGTCCATCAGAAGAGATAGATGCTCCAGAAATGGGACATCTTTGCTAAAGACTTCTTTTACTGAGTGAGTATAATGCGCCAGGAGAGTGCCCATCCCCCTCACTTAAACCATACTCCTGGCTGGGAGGAGTGGCTCACACCTGTAATCCCAGCACTTTAGGAGGTTGAGATGGGTGGACTGCCTGAGGTCAGAAGTTTGAGATCAGCCTGGCCAACATGGTGAAACCCCGTCTGTACCCAAAATACAAAAATTACCTAGGCATGGTGGTGGGCACCTGTAATGCCAGCTACTTGGGAGGCTGAGGCAGGAGAATTGCTTGAATTCAGGAGGTGGAGGTTGTAGTGGCTGACATCATGCCACTGCACTCCAGCCTGGGTGACAGAGTGAGACTCTGTCAAATGAAAAACAACAACAAAAAAAAACTAAAAATTAAAAAAAAATCTTTTTTCGAAGACCAAAAAATCTGCCCTCCATGGTATCCCTCACATGCGATGTCCTCTCTGCTCAGTTTTTTGCTCAGTTCAGTTTTCTTGGTTTCCCAGGAGAATGGTGTCTCCCTTCCATTCAAATCCATCCCTGCAACAAGTTTATTTTTAAAATTAAAATGAGGTCACTACTCTAATTAAAACCGCTAGTGGTTTCTGGTGGTTAGCTGGATAAAGTTTAAATCCCTTCCTTAGCTTCTTATTGGTGTCTCACAGGCTTGCCCCAACCCACCTCTCCGGCTTTGTCCTTCACTGATCATCACTCAAGCTAGACCCTGCTCATAGCAATTGCTTCCTGTTCTTCAACAAACAGTGCTTCTTTCTGTGCATGCTTCCTCCACCTGCCAGGGACATCCTCCCTTACCTTCCTCCGCAGGTTCCTGAAACATCCTTCTGCACTCAGCCACAAGCTGTGCATAAACTGGCCTCTCCCATCCTCCCACTCCACCCTCACTCTACTCAAACACTGGCCTCAAATGTAGCAAGTTGGCTCCCATTTGAGGCTTGATCTTTGCATTTGCTCTTCCCTCTGCCAGAAGCACTCTCCCTGCATCACTGCAGGGCAACTAATCCCTTTGAGCCATTGAGGCCTCAGGCCAAATAGGTACCTCCCAGAGACACCTTCCCTAACTTCCCATTCTTATGCAGACCCCGCCTCACTCACTTGCAAAATGCTGTTTTATTGACCTCACTCCTCTCAACCTTATTTATTTATCTATTTAGTGTGTGTCTCTCCCCTTCAATAGAATGTAGACTCTAGGAGAATGAGGACCTTTTGGGTTTTATTCAAGGATATATTTTCAAATTTCAGAACAGTGCCTGGCACACAGCAGGCAGTCAGTAAGTATTTGTAGACTACATGAATGGTAGGTAGGTGGGAATATTTAGTATAAAGCAAGCTTGTCCAACCCACGGCCTACGGGCTGCCTGTCGGCCAGGACGGCTTCGAATGAGGCCCAACACAAATTCGTAAATTTTCTTAAAACATTATGAAATTTTATTGCGATTTTTTTTTCTTTTTGCTCATCAGCCATCATAAATGTTAGTGTATTTTATTTGTGGCCCAAGACAATTCTTCTTCCAATGTGGCCCAGAGAAGCCAAAAGATGGGACACCCTTGGTATAAAGAAACTTTGTTCTAGTGATAAATTCCTTTTCCCAAGTGTCAGGCTTGTTTTGTCAGTGCCTGGGTCAGTGTTGGGGCTCCCGCTGCCGATTCTATTGACAACCGCTTTAGGCAGTTTCCCTCCTAGACTCTCAGGCCTTCTGGGAACCCTTCACCTTCACCGGCAGCAGGGCTGCTCAGGTCTGGATGGCTCAGTCTACACCAGCGCCTGTCTATCTTCCTGTCAGTGTGCAGACCCAAATTACTTAGTCCTGTTGTTTTTTCTCCTGCCCCCTTTTTCTTCCTCTTTCTCCTCCTCTTCCTCCTCCTCCTTCCTCCTTCCTTCTTCCACCTCCTTCTTCCTTCTTCCTCCTTTCTCCTTCTTCCTTCTTCTTTCTTCCTTCTTCCCCCCTTCTTCTTTCTTCTTCTTGTTTGAGATGGAGTTTTACTCTTGTCATCCAGGCTGGAGTGCAGTGGCGTGATCTAGGCTCACTGCAAACTCCTTCTTCTGTATTCAAATGATTCTCCTGCTTTAGCCTGGAGAATCAAGTAATCAAGTAGCTGTGATTACAGACACTTGCCACCATGCCCTGCTAATTTTTGTACTTTTAGTAGAGACGGGGTTTCACCATATGGGCCAGGCTGGTCTAGAACTCCTGACCTCAGGTGATCTGCCTGCCTCAGCCTCCCAAAGTGCTGGGATTACAGGCCACCATGCCTGGCCAATCCTGTCTATTTTCAATACTGGCTAATCAGAAAAGGGTGCTTAATAATTGCGGCCAATCATGACTTATAAAGCCCTTTTACACACAACTCCATGCATTTTCACAGACTTCTTTAAATGTGTTCCTGGCATGGACGGATTAATGGATAAACAAGATGTGGTCTACCCATTCGATGAACTGTTATTCAGCCTTAAAAAACAAGGAAGTTCTGACTCATACTACAACATGGATGAAACTTGAAGACATTAAACCAGGTGAAAAGCCAGTCACAAAAGGACAAATTCAGTGTGATTCCACTTTTATGAGGTACCAAGAGTCATCAAATTCATAGAGACAGAAAATAGAATGGTGGTTGCCTGGGAGTGGCAGAGGCAGAAATGAGTTCTTTAATGGGTGCAGAGTTTCAGTTTTGCAAGATAAGAAACTTCTGGAAATCGGTTGTGCAACAGTGTGAATGTACTTAACACTACTGAGCTGTACACTCAAAAATGGTCAATGTGGTAAAGATTATGTTGTGCATATTTTAATTTTATCACAATTTAAAAACCATAAAGGGGAGGAATAGGCTGGGCACGATAGCTCATGCCTGTAATCCCAGCGTTTTCAGAGGCTGAGATGGGTGGATCATTGAGGCCAGGAGTTTGAGACCAGCCTGCCCAACGTGGCGAAACCCCATCTCTACTAAAAATACAAAAATTAGCCAGGTGTGGTGGCGCATGCCTGTAGTCCCAGCTACTCAGGAGGCTGAGGTGGGAGAATCACTTGTGCCCAGGAGATGGATGTGATGGCACCACTGCACTCCAGCCTGGGTGACTGAGCAAGTCCCTGTCTCAAAAAAAGAAAGAAGAATATATCGCCCATAGACTATATTGCCCATAAACATATTATGTATGTACTTGTACTGGAAACTGAAATTCTCTTTGGAATGTTTCCTACTGTGAAGCTGCTGGAGAAGGATCTAAACGAATGAGGATCTGGACTTTGGCATGTGGATACCAGGAGGATTCAATGAAACAGTAGTGAGAAGGCAAGACAGTTGTGCTGGGAGATGAGGCTGCCTGGGAGCTCCAAAGAGGTGCTTCCTTAGTGCACCACGGTGACCTCGCACCTCTCAGGAAGAGCCTGATCCATAACTCTTCCAGTGCTCCTAGGATCTGTTAACCAACAATCTGTGTTTTTGTTTTATTACATATCAGAATTAATAGACTGTAAATTTTTTCCCTTGGTTTGCTTTTTGTTTTTTTGTTTGTTTATTTATTTATTTTTTTTTTTGAGACGGAATTTCGCTCTTGTTACCCAGGCTGGAGTGCAATGACGCGATCTCGGCTCACCGCAACCTCCGCCTCCTGGGTTCAGGCAATTCTCCTGCCTCAGCCTCCCGAGTAGCTGGGACCTCCTGCCTACTCCTGAGTAGTAGGCACGTGCCACCATGCCCAGCTAATTTTGTGTGTGTGTGTGTTGTTTTTTTTTTTTTAGTAGAGATGGGGTTTCACCATGTTGACCAGGATGGTCTTGATCTCTTGACCTCATGATCTACCCGCCTCACCCTCCCAAAGTGCTGGGATTATAGGCGTGAGCCACTGTGCCTGGCCGGTTTGCTTTTTAAAATCATCTTGTATTGTTTCTCTTTTTGTTGTGTGTGTGTGTGTGTGTTTTTACAGAAAAATGTTCATTTATTACCATTCATTGAGTTACCATCTTAATGTCTTAAACCTTTAAGTTCAACATCATTTGATTTTCCCAAGACGTCCCTTGTCTTTGATTTTTTTTTTTCTTCAGAATTCCCCTTCTAGTATTCAGTGGCCTGTTTTCCTTTGAGAGAAAAATGTTTGGCAACTTACTCTTTGGCTGCAAAAGTGTTGAACAGGTTTTAAACACTCGGATTTCCCAGCTGGCCCTAATCCTTTGCCTGTTACATAAAGGGACCCCTTAAACCTTTGAAATTAAAGGGGACATTTGTGTTGAAGTTCACTATTCTAGGATTATTTGGTGAGGTAGATATGGATGTGAAATTGCAATGCGCATTCAAAGATGACATTACCATGAGTCCAAATCTATCTGCACAAAGCTGGGAGATGGGCAGACCTGCCATCCTCCTTGTGTGGTTGGCCTGTCCTTTGCAAAGTCACAGCTCTGCTTCCTGCCAGGGCTGTGGTGGTTGGCACAGAGTCCTGGCACTGAGCTGAGTGGCCCCTTCTCCCTTCAACCCAGCCACACTGCTTCTGCTTCCTGGCTCACGCTTGCCATTGCTTTTCTTGTTGACTTTCTTTCAAGGCTATATTGCTCTCTAGGAGCCTAAAATAGAGGCTTGACCATGATCCCTTCATAGAATTCAATATTTAGCCTCAGCAGTAGTTAAAAATTGCCAGATAATAAGTATTATTCACTATTAATATGTTTATTAATAACTGATACAATAGATTATTTATACAGTTGGTTATTGATACTAAGATTTCACAATTATAGTTGACATTTTTGTTTTAGTGCCTCCTCTGTACAGCCCTGTATTGCTCTGTATAGAAGCATTTCATCTTCACAACAACTCTATGAGGTCAGTACTATTACCCTCGCTTTCCAGCTGGAAAAGAGGCCTGGGGAGATTGAGAAGCTTATCTAAGTCTCACAGCTAGGGAGTGGTGGAGCTGGGATTGAGTCCAGGTCATCTGTTTTCAGACCTAGACCTGTACTGGAGTTTGTGTGTCCCTAGGTGCATTCCACAGAAATCAATAGCAGATGGTGCAATGAGGAAAACAAAAGAAGTGTCATGTACTGGAGGCTTGGGTCCCCCTCAAATCCATATGTTGAAACTCTAACCCCAAATGTGATGTTGTTTGGAGGTGGAGTCTTTAGGAAATAATTAGATTAACATGAGGTCATGAGGGTGGGGCCCCCCGGTGGAATTAGTGCCCTTATAAAAAGAAGAGAAAAGAGCTGGATCAGTTTCCAGCACATGAGCACACAGTGATATGGCAGGCCCAGAGAAGGGCCCTCTCTAGGAACTCAATCTGTTGGCCCTTGACCATGAACTTCCCAGCCTCCAGAGCTGTGAGAAGGCTCTGCTGTTTAAGCCATCCAGCCTATGCTATTTTGTAATAGCAGCCTGAGCACAGTAACCCAAGGGGTAGTGCTTTTTAATCAAATCAGTTTTGGGAAAAATGCCCTATACAGTACTATCTTCTTATCTTAAAGGACCAATGATGCCTGTAGAAATCAAAGACTCTGGAAAGTCCTGCAATAAAGGAGCTATTTAAATTTGTTTAAACAATTGCTTCTCAAACTTTTTGACTACGGAACATCTCCCCACTTATGAATATCTCAAAGAGCACACTGGGAAGGTACTACTGGAAGTGAGGCATATGCCTCAGACATGATTGGGCACTTATTTTCCTGGTGGGATGAGCTGCCCAGTGAAGTCACAAAATCGTATAGGCGGGGTTTGGTAGTTGAGAAGAGGAGAGAAGAATGCAGACAGAGCCTAAGAAAAGGCAGAGGGCTGCATCCAACAGGCAGGAAGTACCATTGCAGGGAAAAGAGCCCAGACATTCTGGAACATCTGAGGAAGACAAAAGGAAGTTGTTGTCCTTGGGATAAATCTGGTGAGAACTTACTTGCAAAAGCAGAGTTTAGGGCCTGTCCTGGTTGAAGGAGTTGGTTTTAAGAACAGAAAGGACATTCCAGTATTAAGTGTTAATTTGAACATAGGAGGATAGGATAAAAAATGACTCACAGAATTATTGTGTCATCTGGGCTGGAAAGTGTCATATTTACTGCCCATTAGAAATTCCTTACAGGCTGATTTCCTAAAGTTATCTTCATTTTTATCCAGGAAATTACAAGACATGAACTCAGATAAAAGGCTCCGTTGACCAAGGGAACAAGAAGATCTTGTCTAGCCCTGGTAATACCCAATAAATATTTGCTAAATATATTCATAGGGGCCATGAATGGTGTAATCCCATGCCTGTAATCTCATGCCTGTAATCCCAGCACTTTGGGAGGCCAAGACTAATGGATCACTTGAGGTCAGGAGTTTGAGACCAGCCTGGCCAACGTGATGAAACCCTGTCACTACAAAAAATACAAAACTTAGCCAGAGGGGGTGGCATGCACCTATAGTCTCAGCTACTCAGGAGTTTGAGGCAGGAGAATTGCTTAAACCCTGGAGGTGGAGGTTGTGGTGAGCTGAGATTATGCCACTGCACTCCAGCATGGGCAACAGAGAGAGACTATCTCAAAAAAAAAATTAAATTATAAATAAATATATTGAGAAGACAAGAAAGGGAGGATTCATTACACAGTTTCGGTTTTGCATTCCTAAAATGAAATATTAATTTTGCCAAGCAGTTATTTTGTTATGGTAGGGGTGGAGGGGAGAAGGGGAGATTGCTGGCAGAAAGATAGAAAATTACACAAAAAGCCATCAAATTGTGTGATCTTATGATGAGGTTTCATGTTTGTTCATCGGTCAGATGATGAGGCCGGATTAGATGGTCTTAAAGACCCTACCCGTGATTTTTAGCATTTTGTCAGAAGCCTTGGTGCCACAAGGAGGCCCTTCTGATTTCTGTGTGGGCTCTTGCCAGGATGGTGAAGCTGTTCATCAGAAACCTGCCCCAGGAGGCCACAGAGCAGGAGATTCGCTCTCTTTTCGAGCAGTATGGGAAGGTACTGGTTTGTAACATCATTAAGAATTACGGCGTTGTGCTGCTCACAGAAGACAAAACTGCAGCAGAAGATGCGTATGCAGCCCTCACCATTACAGTCTTCATGGGGTGAACATCAACGTGGAAGCCAGCAAGTAAGAGCAAAACCTCAACAAAGTTGCATGTGGGCAACATCAGTCCCACCTGCATCAATAAGGAGCTTCCAGCCAAGTTTGAGGAACATGGGCCGGTCATCCAATCTGATATCATGAAAGATTATGCCTTCGTATACCTGGAGCGGGCAGAGGAGGCAGTGGAGGCCATCAGGGGCCTTGATAACACAGGGTTTCAAGGCAAATGAATGCACCTTAAGTTTGTCCACCAGCGGGCTTAGGACTGCGCCCGGGATGGGAGACCAGAGTGGCTGCTAACGGTGCGGGAAAGAAGGGCATCGTTCCAAACAGTGTTGGATAGATCATTCAGGCCGCGTGGCAGACTTGACCGAACAATATAAGGAGCAATCTGGAGCAATGTGTACCCCTTACACCATGAGCCATGGGGATTCACTGTATTACAACAACATGTACAGAGCGCTGGATGCCCACTACAAGCGCTGCCGTGCTGCCCGGTCCCATGAGGCTGTGGTGGCTGCAGCTGCCTCCGTGGATAATGACTCAGAGCAGACCCTGTCCCAGCTGCTGTAAGTCTAGAACACAGCCATGGCCAGTCACCGCACCTCCGCCTCTCTCCATACCTGTGATAGACACCTGGTGCAGACCTCAGGATCTGCGGCCACAGCTACTGCTGTGACTGCAGCTTCCACTTCCTATTAGGGGCGGGACCGGAGCCCCCTGCAGACCCAGTCCCCACTGCTGGAGAGGGCTACCCTTAGGGGCATGAAAGTGAGTTGGCCCAAGCTTGGCAGCCAAGAGGAATTCTCTGTACGAGGTGGCCCGGTAGGAGCGGAGCAGTGTGCCTGTCGGGCGGGGTACTCAGCCTTTTAAAGCTTGAGGTGAGATGTGTGTGGGCTGAAACTCCGTGCTGCAGTTGTGCATGAGAATCACCCTTCGAGGTACCCCATCTCTGGGACGTTCTTGGCTCTGTGCAGTTCCCTCAGGAACCATGGGCCTTAATTTACTTTGCTAAGTTCAGACCTTCTCCTCCTCTCCTCCCCCCTCCCCTCTTCCCCTCTCCTCTCTTGCCCATTTTCCTGTCCTTCTCTCCTTCAATACTTCTGTAGCTTCCCATTCCTGTTCTGTTCTCCCAGCAGGCTTCATTGTGTGCGGAAACTGTGGTGGGGGCTGTGCTGTCTCCTCCCTGCCTCCTGCCTCCTGTGGCTGTTGGATTTGGGAATGACCTTGGTGAGAGTCTCACTGACCCTGGGTCTCTTTTTGGTCCAAAGGCTAGACCTAGACTTGGATCACTTTTTTTTTTTCCTGGTGAAATAAATGGTATTTCCACTAGAAAAAAAAAAAGACCCTATCCATATCTACCATCCTAAGATTCTCTGTTCTTCAGAACAGGACGTTTGGGAAAGCAATTGTTTTATTCAGAGATAAGTACACTTGATACAATTCAGACCATACATTTGTAACGGGCATTTAACATGTAAATCAATTGTACGAGTAGATTCTATTTACTTTTTCTTTTGTTAAGCAGGAGAATAAATTAACATAAGCAGCCTCAATTATTTAACAACAAAAATGTTCACATTGTAGAGATAAATCTCAATATCAAGAAATAAGCTTTCCATGTTCTCTTTGAAATAAATAGAAAGTTTGTCTGATATCAATAATTATCCCTTAGAACTAGAATGTAATGAGGTTTTATGTGAGCAAACAGGCTATTTTCAATTTCTGTGTTTGTATATTTACCTATAATTGCCAACTTTCTACAAATGATGTTTCCTCTTGTGTAAATGCCAATTGGATTTAGCAAATGTCATGATTATTCGTGCCATCTATTGGTGAAATGTGGTACGACAGCATCTTTTGTGTGCAGGACAGCTACCCTGGAGAGAAGAGGGTCGTCAGGGCAAATTAAACAGGGATTGCGTACTCAAGAATAGCAGAGAATCAATCTTTTATGAGGCAATTTGAAATTTGAACACTGGAAGGGTATTTGGTGGTAGTAAGGAATTACTGTTTATTTTTAGCTGTGACACTGATATTGTGCTTATGTTAAAATGTCTTTATCTTTTAGAGATACATAGTAAGATATTTCTGAATGAGTGTAAATGATATGTGTAACTTGCTTTAAAACAATGCTAGCAATTTTCATACATGCACAATGTGGATTAACCTTGAAAACATGCTAAGTGAAATAAGCCAGACGCAACAGGACAAATATGGCCAGGCATGGTGGCTCACACCTGCAATCCCAGCACTGTGGGAAGCCGAGGCAGGCTGATCACTTGAGGCCAGGAGTTTGAGCCTGGCCAACATGGCAAAACCCTGTCTCTGCTAAAAATATAAAAAATTAGCTGGGTGTGGTGGCACATGCCTGTAATTCCAACTACTCAGGAGGCTGAGACAGGAGAATCACTTGAACCCGGGAGGTGGAGATCGCCGTGGAGCCAAGATCATGCCACCGTACTCCAGCCTGGACAACAGAGTGAGGCTCTGTCTCAGAAAAAAAAGTGGGGATGGGCAAATATACAAGGTATCTAGAGTAGTCAAATTCACAGAGACAAAAAGTAGAATGATGATTAGGAGATACTAGGGGAGGGGAAATGGGGAGTTATCGTCTAATGGGTCCAGAGTTTTAGTTTTGTAAGAACTCTTTTCTGGAGATAATGGTGGTGATGATTACACAACAAGGTGGATGTCTTTAATACCACTGAACAGTGCACTTAAACATGATTAAGATGTAAATTTATAGCATGTATCTTTTACCACAATAAAAAATTAGGGCCTGGTGGGTGAACAATAAAAAAAAGTACGGCCTGGAGGTAGGAAGGGGCATTCATCTGGGTGGGTGGGGTGGAGAGGGTACCTGAGGTCACCAGCTTGGGGGTAGAGGCAGGGGTGGTGGAGGTAGAAATGCAGAGCTTCAGGGTCCACCAACCCTTACCTTCAGCCAGAGAAGTAACCGTCCAGATCAACTGCAAGAACAAACCTGCAATCCTGAGAAAACCCACAGACCCTCTGAAGGAAGCAGACTGCTCCTGCAGGACCCAGGAGACACCCCAAATACTGTGAGTGGCCCAACTGTGGAAGCAGAAAAGGGAGACCCTCCTCTTCCTAGTGGAAGAAGTTTCCGACTTTACCTGGAGCTCAGTCAAGTTAATGAGCCAAGCTGAGCAAAATACAATGGTAGAGGAAGCAACAGAGTGGCCCTGTGAACTCGCTGGGTCCCCAAACAGCCCATTCCTGCCTGGCACCACAGAGATCCATCAGGAGGGTGGCCAGAGGAGCAGAGGGTAAAACTCCATAGGGAGAAGGAATTCTCTAGCTGAACTTTGCAACAATTTGAAAGGGGCAAGAAGCCTCCTGGCCAGAACCTGGGGAAGGGCAGGAATCTGGCATGCAGATTTCACGTGCAGGGGGAGGAACTGATGCTCTTTTCTTTTGAAACTGGAAGGTGAAAAGCCTTGTGCAAGTTTTCAAGCCCATCTCACCCTCCACCTGGAAACAGACTTGAGGTTTTTGTGGGAGGCATGGTGGTAGTGAGACTGGCTCTTTTGTCTATGTCGGAGCTGGGTGAAGCCTGTGACTGCAGGCTTTCCCCAACTTTCCTGACAATCTGCATGACTCAGCATAGGCAGCCATAATCCTCCTAGGTACACAACTCCAGTGACCTGGGAATCCTACCCCTGTCCCCAACAGCAGCTGAAACAAGACCCGCCCAAGGAGAGTCTGAGCTCAGACACACCTCACCCCACCCCCACCTGATGGTCCTTCCCTACCCACCCTGGTAGTGGAAGACAAAGGGCATTTAATCTTGGGAGTTCTAGGGCCCCACCTACCACACGCCCTTCTCCACATTATCACAGCTGATGCTTTCTGGAAAGCACCACCTCCTGGCAGGAGGTAAACCAGCACAAAAATAGAGAATTAAACAACCAAAGTTAAGGACCCTCATGGAGTCCATTGCACCCTCCACCACTTCCACTGGAACAGGTGCTGGTATCCGTGGCTGAGATACCCATAGACAGTTCATATCACGAGACTGTGCAGAAAAGCTCGGAACTGGGTAGACTCACTGGGTAGCTAGACCCAGAAGAGAGACAGCAATAATTGCAGTTTGGCTCACAGGAAGCCACATCCATAGGAAAAGGCGGAGAGTACTACATCAAGGGAACACACCATGGAACAAAAGAATCTGAACAACAGCCTTCAGCACTAGACCTTCCCTCTGACAGAGCCTACCCAAATAAGAAGGAACCAGAAAAACAACCCTGGTAATATGATAAAACAAGGCTGTTTGACACTCTCCAAAAATCACACTAGTTCACCAGCAATGGATCCAAACCAAGAAGAAATCCTTGATTTACCTGAAAAAGAATTCAGGAGGTTACTAAGCTAATCAGGGAGAGACCAGAGGAAGGCAAAGCCCAGTGCAAAAATATCCAAAAAACGATACAAGAAGTGAAGGGAGAAATATTCAAGGAAATAGATAGCTTGAAGAAAAACATAATAAAAAATCAGGAAATTTTGGACACACTTTTAGAAATGTGAAATTCTCTGGAAAATCTCAGCAATAGAATTGAACAAGTGGAAGAAAGAAATTCAGAGCTCAAAGATAAGGTCTTCTAATTAACTCAATCCAACAAAGACAAAGAAAAAATATTGAGAAAACATGAACAAAGCCTCCAAGGAGTCTGAGATTATGTTAAATGACCAAACCTAAGAATAATTGGTGTTCCTGAGGAAGAAGACAATTCTACAAGCTTGAAAAATATATTTGGGGGAATAATTGAGGAAACCTTCCTCAGCCTTACTAGAGACCTAGACATGGAAATGCAAGAAACACAAAGAACACCTGAGAAATTCATCACAAAAAGATCTTCACCTAGGCACGTTGTCATCAGTTTATTCAAAGTTAAGATGAAGGAAAGAATCTTAAGAGCTGTGAGACAGAAGCACCAGGTAATTTATAAAGGAAAACCTACCAGATTAGCAGCAGATTTTTCAGCAGAAACGCTATAAGCTAGAAGGGATTGGGGTCCAATCTTCAGCCTCCTCAAACAAAATAATTATCAGCCAAGAATTTTGTATCCAGTGAAACTAAGCATGATATATGGAGGAAAGATACAGTCATTTTCAGACAAATAAATGCTGAGAGAATTCACCATTACCAAGCCACCACTACAAGAACTGCTAAAAGGAGCTCTAAATCTTGAAATAAATCCTGGAAATGCATCAATACATAACCTCTTTAAAGCATAAATCACACAGAACCTGCAAAACAAAAATACAAGTTAAAAAGAAAAAAAACAAAAACCAAAAAACAAAGTACACAGGCAACAAAGAGCATGATGAATGCAACAGTCCCTTACATTTCAATACTAACATTGAATATAAATGCCCTAAAACTTACAAGAGACAGAACCGCAGAGTGGATGAGAACTCACCAGCTCTCTGCTGCCTTCAGAAGACTCACCTAACACATAAGAACTCACATAAACTTAAAGTACAGTAAAGGCATTTCACGAAATGGACACAAAAAGTGAGCAGGGGTAGCTATTCTTATATCAGACAAAACAAACTTTAAAGCAACAGCAGTTAAGAGAGACAAAAAGGGACAGTATAAAATGGTAAAAGGCCTTGTCTGACAGGAAATGATCACAATCCTAAACATATATGCACCTAATACTCCCAAATTTATAAAGCAATTACTAACAGACCTAAGCAATGAGGTAGATAGCAACACAATAATCGTGGGGGACTTCAATATTCCACTAACAGCACTAGACAGGTCATCAAAATAGAAAATCAACAAAGAAACAATATATTTAAATTATACCTTGAAACAAATTGACATAACAGGTATATACACAGAACATTTCATCCAACAACCACAGAATACACATTCTCTTCAACAGCACATGGAACTTTCTCCATGATAGACCAGGTGATAGGCCACAAAATGAGATTCAACAAATTTAAGAAAACTGAAATTATATCAAGCACTCTCAGCCACAATGCAATAAAACTAGAAACCAACTCTAAAAGGAACCTTTGAAATCATGCAAATTAAATAATCTGCTCCTGGGTCAAAAATGAAATCAAGATAGAAATTAAACATTTCTTTGAACTGAATGACAATAATGACACAACCTATCAAAACCTCTGGAATATAGCTAAGGTAGTGCTAAGAGAAAAGTCCATAGCCCTAAACATCTACATCAAAAAGTCTGAAAGAGCACAAACAATCTAAGGTCACACCTCAAGGAGCTAGAGAAACAAGAACAAACCAAACCCAAACCCAGCAGAAGAAAGGAAGTAATCAAGATCAGAGCAGACTAAATGAAATTGCAACAACAACAAAAAATACATAGATAAATGAAACAAAAAGGTGGTTCTTTGAAAAGGTAAATGAAATTGATAGACCATTAGCAAGATTAACCAAGAAAAGAAGGCAGAAAATTCAAATAACCTTACTAGGAAACAAAACAGGAGATACTACAACCAACACTACTGAAATACAAAAGACCATTCAAGGTTACTACAAATACCTTTACTCACATAAACTAGAAAATCTAGAAGAGATGGATAAATTCATAGAAAAATACAACCCTCCTAGCTTAAATCAGGAAGAATTAGATAGCCTGAATGAACCAATAATAAGCAGTGAGATTGAAATGATAATTTAAAAATTACCAACAGGTGATCCAAGATGGCTGATTAGGAGCAGCTCAGGATTGCAGCTCCCAGTGAAAGCATGGAGGGTGAGTGGATGCTGCATTTACAGATGGATTTTTATTGCCCACAGACCAGAAGATTCCCAGGCAGAGGAGCCCCACAGGTCGCCAGCCCGGCTGTTTTGGCAGCTGGGGCAGTTCTCTGTACAAAATAAACGAGTCTAGGCACTGTTTTAGCTGGCAATTGGAGCTCCTGGGAGACAGAGTCACCCATTCAACTGATAAAAAAGGGGACTGAAACAGGGAGCCAGGCCAGGAGATTCCCAGACAAAAAAGCACCACAAATCTCAGCATGGTGGTTTCAGCTGGCACAGTGGGTCACTGCACAGGAAATCACAAACAGATCCCAGTGCCTTTTCAACAGGCAACTGGAACACCTGGAAAACAGAGTCACCCGTTCAACTGAAAAAAAAATAAAAGGGGGTCTGAGGCAGGGAGCCAGGTGATCAGGCTTAGCTGGTCCCACACCCACAAAAAAACAGCAATCTGAAATGCTTAGGATTGAGAGTTTCACAGCAAGCAAATCTGAACCGGGGACAGTCCAGCTCTGTGGGGGAGGGGCATCTGCCAATACCAAGGCAGTCCATCACTACAGAGGTAGTCTGCCATTGCTGAGGCAGCCCGCCATTGCCAAGGCAGCCTACCATTACAGAGAGAGTCCACCTTAACATAGGTGGGCCACCATTGCCAAGGCAGTTCTAACTATACCCATATAAACAGGACTGCAGGGAAGTTCACATGGTAGCTGGGCGGAGCCCACAGCAGCTCAGCAAAGCCTCTGCAGGCAGACAGTTACTAGGCTCCTCCTCGCTGGGCAGTGGAGCCCTGAAAAAAGGCAGCAGCACAAAAGAAACTTATAAATGAAGCCCTAACTCCCGGGGACAGAGCACCTGGGAAAAAAAAAAGGGGGGGGTTTATCAGTTCCACTGCAGCAGACTTAAATGTACCTACCCAGCAGCTCTGAATGAACAACGGAGCTCACAGCTCAGCACTTGAGTTCCTATAAAGGACAGACTGTCTCCTCAAGCAGTTCCCTGACCCCCAAATATCCAAAGAGTCACCTCATAAAGGAGAGCTCAGACTGACATCTGGCAGGTATCCTTCTGGGACAAAGATAGCAGAAGAAACTGGCAGCAACCCTTACTATTCTGCAGCTGCTGCAGGTGATCTCCAGGCAAGCAGGGCCTGAAGTGGACCTCAGCAGTCCTACAGCAGAGGGGCCTGATGTTAGAAGGAAAACTAAGAAACAGAAAGAAATAATTTCATCATCAACAAACTGGACATCCACTCAGAGACCCAATCTGAAAGTCAACAACTACAAAGATGACAAGGGATCACAACTCCTCACCAGCAAGGGACCAAGGCTGGATGGAGAATGAGTGTGATGAATTGATAGAATCAGGCTTCAGAAGGTGAGTAATTAGAAACTTTGCTGAGCTAAAAGAACATGTTCTAACCCAATGCAAAGAAACTAAGAACCTTGCAAAAAGATTTGACAAAATACTAATGAGAATAAACAATTTATAGAGGAATATAAGTGAATTGATGGAGCTTAAAAACACAACACAAGAATTTCATGAAGCATACACAAGTTTCAACAGCCAAATTGACAAAGCAGAAGAAAGGATATCAGAGGTTGAAGATCAACTCAATGAAATAAAACAAGAAGGCAAGATTAGAGAAAAAAGGGTAACAAGGAATGAACAAAGTCTTCAAGAAATATGGGACTATGTGAAAAGACCTAATCTACGTTTGATAGGTGTACCTGAATGTGATGGAGAGAATGAATCCAAGCTGGAAAATACTCTTCAGGATATTATACAGGAAAACTTCCCCAACCTAGGAAGTCAGGCCAATATTTAAGTCCAGGAAATACAGAGAACACCAAAAAGATATTCCCCAAGAAGAGCAACCACAAGGCACATAATTGTCAGATTCACCAGGGTTGAAATGAAGGAGAAAATGCTAAGGACAGCCAGAGAGAAAGGTTGGGTTACCCACAAAGGGAAGCCCATCAGACTCACAGCAGATCTCTCAGCAGAAACGCTACAAGGCAGAAGAGGGTGGGGGCTGATATTCAACATCCTTAAAGAAAAGAACTTTCAACCCAGAATTTCATATCCAGCCAAACTAAGCTTCATAAGTGAAGGAAAAATAAAATCCTCTGCAAACAAGCAAATGCTCAGAGATTTTACCACCATCAGGCCTGCTTTACAAGAGCTCCTGAAAAAGGCACTACACATAGAAAGGAACAACCAGTACCAGGCACTCCAAAAACATACCAAATGGTAAAAAGCATCAACAAAATGAAGAATCTGCATCAACTAATGGGCAAAATGCCCCAATCAAAAGACACAGACTGGCAAATTGGATAAAATTCCAAACCCATTGGTGTGCTGGATCCAGGAAACCCATCTCACATGCAAGGATACACAAAGACTCAAAATAAAGGGATGGAAGAAGATTTACCAAGCAAATGGAGAGCAAAAAAAAAAAAGCAGGAGTTGCAATTCTCGTCTCTGATAAAATAGGCTTTAAAGCAACAAAGATCAAAAGAGACAAAGAAGGTCATTACATAATGGTCAAAGGATCGATACAACAAGAAGAGCTAACGATCCTAAATATATATGGGCCCAATACAGGAGAACCCAGATACATAAGGCAAGTTCTTAACAACTTACAAAGAGACTTAGACTCCCACACAATAATAGTAGGAGACTTTAACACTCCACTGTCAATATTAGACAGATCAACCAGACAGAAATTAACAAGGATATCCAGGGCTTGAACTCAGACCTGGAACAAGCAAACCTGATAGACATCTACAGAACTCTCCATCCCAAATCCACAGAATATACATTCTTCTCAGCACCACATCCCACCTACTCTAAAATTGA
Source organism: Callithrix jacchus (assembly GCF_049354715.1). Taxonomy (NCBI): domain Eukaryota; kingdom Metazoa; phylum Chordata; class Mammalia; order Primates; family Cebidae; genus Callithrix; species Callithrix jacchus. The sequence continues at coordinate 11,218,673 of NC_133502.1, read as the reverse complement.
CCACATAATTGGAAGTAAAGCACTCCTCAGCAAATGCAAAACAACTGAAATCATAACAAACAGTCTCTCAGACCATAGTGCAATCAAGTTAGAACTCAGAATTCAGAAATGGACTCAGAACTGCGCAGCTTCATGGAAACTGAACAACTGGCTCTTGAATGTTGACTGGATAAACAATGAAATGAAGGCAGAAATAAAGAACTTCTTTGAAACCAACGAGAATGAAGACACAACATACCAGAATCTCTGGGACACATTTAAAGCAGTCTCCAGAGGAAAATATACAGCAATAAGTGCCCATATGAGAAGAGTGGAGAGATCCAAAATTGACACCCTATCATCAAAATTGAAAGAGCTAGAGGAGCAAGATAAAAAAAAAAAACTCAAAACCTAGCAGAAGACAAGAAATAACTAAGATCAGAGCAGAACTGAAGGAGAGAGAGAGACACGACAAACCCTTCAAAAATATCAATAAATCCAAGAGCTGGTTATTTGAAAAGATCAACAAAATAGACAGACCACTAGCCAGACTGATAAAAAAGGAAAGAGAGAATAACCAAATAGATGCAATAAACAACGATAAAGGGGAAATCACCACAGATTCCACAGAAATTCAAACCATCATCAGAGAATATTACAAACAACTCTATGCACATAAACTAGTAAACCTGGAAGAAATGGATAAATTCCTGAACACCTGTGTCCTCCCAAGCCTAAACCAGGAGGAAGCTGAAACTATGAATAGACCAATAACAAGATCTGAAGTTGAGGCCACAATTAAGAGCCTACCACACAAAAGAAGCCCAGGTCCAGATGGGTTCACAGCTGAATTCTACCAGACACACAAAGAGGAGCTGGTACCATTCCTTCTGAAACTATTCCAAATAATCCAAAAAGAGGGAATCCTTCCCAAATCATTTTATGAGACCAACATCATCCTGATACCAAAACCTGGCAGAGACTCAACAAGAAAAGAAAACTTCAGGCCAATATCCATGATGAACATAGACACAAAAATCTTCAATAAAATACTGGCAAGCCGATTGCGACAGCACATCAAAAAACTTATCCATCATGATCAAGTAGGATTCATCCCAGGGATGCAAGGCTGGTTCAACATACGCAAGTCTATAAATGTAATTCACCACATAAACAGAACCAAAACCAAAAACCACATGATTATCTCAATTGACGCAGAGAAGGCATTTGACAAAATTCAACAGCCCTTTATGCTAAAAACCCTCAGTAAACTCACTATTGACGGAACATATCTCAAAGTAATAAAGCTATTTACGACAAACCAACAGCCAATATCATACTGAATGGGCAAAAACTGGAAGCATTCCCTTTGAAATCCGGCACTAGACAAGGATGCCCTCTTTCACCACTCCTATTCAATATAGTACTGGAAGTTCTAGCCAGAGAAATCAGGCAAGAAAAAAAATAAAGGGTATTTGAATAGGAAAGGTGGAAGCCAAATTGTCTCTATTTGCAGATGACATGATAGTATACCTAGAAGACCCCATCGCCTCAGTCCAAAAACTCTTGAAACTGATAAGCAACTTCAGCAAAGTCTCAGGATATAAAATCAATGTGCAAAAATCACAAGCATTCCTATACACCAATAACAGACTTAAAGAGAGCCAAATCAAGAACGAACTGCCATTCACAATTGCTACAAAAAGAATAAAATACCTTGGAATACAACTCACAAGGAACGTAAGGGACCACTTCAAGGAAAACTACAAACCACTGCTCAACGAAATAAGAGAGGACACAAACAGATGGAGAAACATTCCATGTTCATGGTTAGGAAGAATCAATATTGTGAAAATGGCTATACTGCCCAAAGTAATTTACAGACTCAACGCTATCTTCATCAAGCTACCATTGACTTTCTTCACAGAACTGGAAAAAACCACCATGAACTTCATATGGAACCAAAAGAGAGCCCGCACAGCCAAGTCAATTCTAAGCAAAAAGAACACAGCAGAAGGCATCACACTACTGGACTTCAAACTATACTACAAGGCTACAGTAATCAAAACAGCATGGTACTGGTACCAAAACAGAGATATAGACCAATGGAACAGAACAGAGGCATCAGAGGCAATGCAACATATCTACAACCATACGAACTTTGATAAACATGACAAAAAACAAGCAATGGGGAAAGGATTTCCTGTTTAATAAATGGTGTTGGGAAAACTGGCTAGTCATGCGCAGAAAGCAGAAACTGGACCCCTTCCTGACACCTTACACTAAAATTAACTCCAGATAGATTAAAGACTTAAACATAAGACCTGACACCATACAAACCCTAGAAGAAAATCTAGGCAAAACCATTCAGGACATAGGAATAGGCAAGGATTTCATGACCAAAACACCAAAAGCATTGGCAACAAAAGCCAAAATAGACAAATGGGACCTAATCAAACTCCACAGCTTCTGCATGGCAAAAGAAACAGTCACTAGAGTGAATCGGCAACCAACAGAATGGGAAAAAATTTTTGCAGTTTACCCATCTGACAAAGGGCTGATATCCAGAATTTACAAAGAACTCAAACAGATCTACAGGAAAAAAACAAACAAGCCCATTCAAAAATGGGCAAAGGATATGAACAGACACTTTACAAAAGAAGACATACATGAGGCCAACAAACATATGAAAAAATGCTCATCATCACTGGTCATTAGAGAGATGCAAATCAAAACTACATTGAGATACCATCTCACGCTAGTTAGAATGGCAATCATTAAAAAATCTGGAGACAACAGATGCTGGAGAGGATGTGGAGAAATAGGAACACTTTTACACTGTTGGTGGGAGTGTAAATTAGTGTAACCATTGTGGAAGACAGTGTGGTGATTCCTCAAGAACTTAGAAATAGAAATTCCATTTGACCCAGCAATCCCATTACTGGGTATATATCCAAAGGACTATAAATCGTTCTACTATAAGGACACATGCACACAAATGTTCATTGCAGCACTGTTTACAATAGCAAAGACCTGGAACCAACCCAAATGCCCATCGATGATAGACTGGACTGGGAAAATGTGGCACATATACACCATGGAATATTATGCAGCAATCAAAAATGATGAGTTCGTGTCCTTTGTAGGGACATGGATGAATCTGGAGAACATCATTCTCAGCAAACTGACACAAGAACAGAAAGTGAAATACCGCATATTCTCACTCATAGGTGGGTGATGAAAAATGAGAACACATGGACACAGGGAAGGGAGTACTACACACTGGGGTCTATTGGGGGGAATAGGGGAGGGACATTGGGGGGGGAGCTGGGGAGGGATAGCCTGGGGAGAAATGCCAAATGTGGGTGAAGGGGAGGAAGGCAGCAAAACACACTACCATGTGTGTACCTATGCAACTATCTTGCATGTTCTGCACATGTACCCCAAAACCTAAAATGCAATTAAAAAAAAAAAAAAGAAAATCTTCACAATCTATACATCTGACAAAGGACTAACATCCAGAATCTACAAAGAACTCAAACAAATCGGTAAGAAAAGAAACCAAATCCCATCAAAATGTGGCCTAAGGACATGAATAGACAATTCTCAAGAGAACATATATAAATGTCCAAAAACATTTGAAAAAATGCTCACCATCACTAATGATCAGGGAAATGCAAATCAAAACCACAATGCAATACCACCTTACTCCTGCAAGAATGGCCATAATAAAAAAATTAAAAAACAACAATAGATGTTGGCATGGATGCAGTGAACTGGGAACACTTCTACATTGCTGGTGGAAATGTAAACTAGTACAGCCACTATGGAAAACAATGTGAAGATTTCTTTAACAATTAAAAGTAGGGCTGGGCATGATGGCTCATGCCTATAATCTCCACACTTTGGGAGGCTGAGGCAGGTGGAGCACCTGAAGTCAGGGGTTCAAGACCAGCCTGGCCAACATGGTGAAACCCTGTTTTTACTGAAAAACAAAACTAGCTGGACATGATGGCAGGTGCCTGAATCCTGGCTTTTCGCAGGCTGAGGCAGGAGAATTGCTTGAACCCAGAACGCGGAGGTTGCAGTAAGCCATGATTGTGTCATTGCACTCCAGCCTGGGTGACAAGAGCGAAACTCCGTCTCAAAAAAAAAAAAAAAAAAAAAAGAAAGGAAGAAAGAAAGAACTAAAAGTAGAATGACAATTTAATCCAGCAATCCCACTACTGGGTATCTACCCAGAGGAAAAGAAGTCATTATACCAAAAAGATACTTGCACGTGCATGTTTATAGCAACACAATTTACAACTGCAATATCATGGAATCAACCTAAATGCCCATCAATCAATGAGTGGATAAATGAACGGATATATATATATGTGTGTGTGTGTGTGTGTATGTGTATATATATATGGAATACTATGCAGCCATAAAAATGAATGAATTAACAGCATTTGCAGTGACCTGGATGAGACTGGAGACTATGATTCTAAGTGAAGTAACTAAAAAATGGAAAACCAAACATCATATGTTCTCACTGATATGTGGGAGCTAAGCTATGAGGACACAAAGCTATAAGAATGATAAAATGGACTCTGGGGACTTAGGGGGAAGAGTGAGACGGGGACTAGGAATAAAAGACTACAAATATGGTGCAGTATATACTGCTCAGGTGATGGGTGCACCAAAATTCCACAAATCACCACTAAAGCACTTACTACTATAACCAAATACTGCCTGTACCCCAATAAGTTACAAAAAAATTGTAAAAAAAAAAGTAATAATAAGCCAGGTGCCATGGCTCATGCCTATAATCCCAGCACTTTGGGAGGCTGAGGCAGGAGGATCACTTGAGCCCAGGGATTTGAGACCAGCTTAGGCAACACAGTGAGACCCTGTCTCTAAAAACAAACAAACAAACAAAAAACCTTAGCAATTAGCCAGGTATGGTGAGGTGCACCTGTAGTCCTAGCTACTCAGGAGGCTGAGGCGGGAGGATCACTTGCACCTGGGAGGTCAAGGCTGCAGTGAACCATGATCATGCCACTGCATTGCAGCCTGGGCAACAGAGTGAGATATCATCTCACAACTTTAAAAATTAGAAAAAATAGAAACAAGGAATGGGAGTTCAGATGTAACAAGATCGTTTATGAGTTCATGGAGTACATGAGTGTTTATACTCTTCTCTGTTATTTTCGTTTGTGTCCAAATCCTTTATAAGGAAAAATTTCTTTGATTCCCTAACAAAATTCCTTGTCTAGGAGGGAAGATAAAATGTGAACATGAATAACTTCTAAATGACAGAAAGAGATAAACTAAGAGAATTGCAGAGGAAATTTCAAGAAGTACTGTGCTTCCACCGATGAACCCAAATGCAAAGTTTCACACAGTAACAACATGCTCGTTAGTTAGTCTCCAGCATTATTTGTACTGAATATTCAGAAATGATTTTGTGATGACTTTATATCTGTGTGACGTTCTCTTCACAGGTAACCCTCTAAGGGAAAAATAGAAAAGTAAATCCTGCAAGCAGGAGATAGTCTTCTTGGGAAACTTCGGTTTTGGGCAAGAGGATGCTGGGATAGCAGAGACTGGGCAAGAGTGTTCTCCTAGAAATAACATCATGGGTTGCCAGAATAAATTGCTGGTGAGAATAGTATGTGCTTAATCAGGAGATAGATGCAGAGACCACCCATAGGTGTAGGTTAGAATCATGCTATAGATCAACAGGCTGGGCTGGGTGGGGTGGCTTAAGCCTGTAATCCCCGCACTTTGGGAGGCTGAGGCAGTCGTATCATCTGAGATTGGGAGTTCAAGGCCAGCCTGATCAACATGGAGAAACCCTGTCTCTACTAAAAATACAAAATAGCTGGGTGTGGTGGCGCATGCCTGTAATCCCAGCTACTCGGGAGGCTGAGGCAGGAGAGTCGCTTGAACCTGGGAGGCGGAGGTTGCGGTGAGCCGAGATCGTGCCATTGTACCCCAGCCTGGACAACAAGAGTGAAACTCCATCTCAAAAAAACACAAAAACAAAAAAAGAGCAATAGGCTGGACACAGACAGTTCAAATCCACGTGAAACACAGCACAAGGACAACAGCAGCAGCAACAACAGCAAATCTCCATTGCATTTTGGCCACTACTTTCAACCTCCTTTCTCCACCACAAACCTTATTTCTTGAAGTTTTCCATGTGCAACTCATTCATTGAGCACCCAAGTAGCAGGCTCCATGTTGAGCCCTGAGGCTGTAAAGGGAGCCTGTAGTTTCCGCCTTCCCAAAGAGCTCACAATGCAGCGAGTTGGAGGCAAACCCACAACTGAGAGGCTAAAGTGTGGCTACGGACTCATATGGCCAGGGTGGAAACAGAAAAAGCTTCAGGAATAAAAAGCAAGGCACCTTGCGTTCTGTTTGAAATGCCTGTGAGGCAGGTTCTCTGGACTCTGGTTACCAGCTCCAGAGGAGATCCCACTATGTGGAGGATAGCCGGGATCATCATTATGCAACCACCAGGAAGAGGAATCCAGATACTTCCAGCCATTGCATTTTTTATTTTTATTTTTCTTGAGATGGAGTCTCACTCTGTCACCCAGGGTAGAGTGCAGTGGCATGATCTCGGCTCACTGCAAACTCTGCCTCCTGAGTTTAAGCCATTCTCTTGATTCAGCCTCCAGAGTAGCTGGGATTATAGGCACATGCTGTCATGCCTGACTAATTTTTATATTTTTAGTAGAGACTGGGTTTCACCCTGTTGGCCAGGCTGGTCTCAAACTTCTGACCTCAAGTGATCCACCCACGTCAGCCTCCCACCTATTGCATCTTGGGCTACAGTTTCTACCACTTGTAGAAGTTGAGTGAGACAGAACACTCACAGAACAAGTTAAGCAAAGCAACTTTATTCATCACAGATAGGCAGCGAGGCACAACAGAAACCCAGCACCCATTGCGAACTGGTTCCGCAAAGCTCGGAAGATTGCTGAGAACAGACGGAGTCTTGTCTGCACGTGCCCCACGTCGCACCCCGGCCAAGGCACCCTGAAGGCACTCCACTCTGGGTTTTATACTCCAGGGAAAAACTGGGATCACTGGACACAGCATCACAGGATATCCTGTTCTAAGAGGAACAGAAACGGAATCTGGGATGTTCTGGATGGCTTTTCCTTATCTCAGAAAGTTGTTTCCAGCACATTCTACAATGATTTTGAGAACTACAAGTGAAAAATGGGGGAGGAGCGGAGTTATTAAGGCCATCCGGGCACTAGTGCCGCAATGCTTGGGCAGGTCATCCCAGAGGAGGTTACATTTGAGTTGGCCTCAGAAGATGACTAGAATTTTTAGCCCTGGCCTGACACGGTGGCTCATGCCTGTAATCCCAGCACTTTGGGAGGTCAAGGTAGGTGGATCACGAGGTCAGGAGTTCGAGACCAGCCTGGCCAACATCGTGAAACCCTGTCACTACTAAAAATATAAAAATTAGCTACACATGGTGACAGGTTGCTGTAATCCCAGCTACTTGGGAGGCTGAGGCAGGAGAAGGGCTTGAACCCAGGAGGTGGAGGTTGCAGTGAGCCTGTCTCGAAATAAATAAATACTTAAAGAAAAAAAAAGAATGTCTAGCTTTTATCTAGAAATAGAATGAGCAAAGACATACAACCACGTATGCCAAAACCAATTTGTCCAGTGAACATGAGTAAACTCAGGCTGAAATGTGGCAGGCATGATGGGAAAGGAGCTATGGATTGAGCCTGATTCTGAGAGCTCTGATGGGGCACTCCAGGGAATCTGGGTGGGCTTGAAAACCAGCAGTGATGAATGGCAGAATTCTCTTTGGCCAGATCAGATTTGAAAATAATTTTGAATGCCTTTGGATAGGAAATTCAGTCCCAATTACTCACAGACCTGTGGCATAAATCCTGAAATTAAGATTCAAAACTCAGTGCTACCGACATTGAAGGCTGTTAAAATCAGGGTACAGAGGCTCAAATGGATTAACTGCAAGTCTTCCTCCTACTCTGCTCCTGGTGGGTAAGGTCCTCTAGCCCAGCAGCCCTCCTTGGCAAAGGGACCAGCCACAATGCTGGGCTTCAGTTCCCCGCCAGCCTGCAGAATCATCCAAGCAAACCAAACACATCCTCCCACAGGAACAAGGGGCACCTCACTCTCTTGTTACTACAGAGCCTGCCTCCCACAGCTCCTGCTGGTTCACTCTGCTTCCGACTGCAATCCCTACGTGGCTCCGTGGGGGCTGGTGTTGTCCTCTCCTGGGCTGTGGGCATAGGTGACTAATTACCTGCTGCCCATCTCATCTGCCTAGTGTTGGGTGTCATACATTCAACCATCCTCTCAACCCTAGGGCGGGAATCCCTCCCTCACCAGTGGGGTGAAGTAGAGGCAAACTAAATAAGACTGCATCATACCATGTTGTATTGCACCCTGCTTTTTCTTCCTCCTCCTCCTCCTCCTCTTCCTCCTCTTCTTCCGCTTCTCCCTTCTCCCTTCTCTCTTCTTCCTCTTCTTCCTCTTCTTCTTCTTTCTTCTTTTGAGAGAGGATCTCACTCTGTTACCCAGGTTGGAATGCAGTGGCACAATCCTGGCTTACTGCAATCTCCACCTCCCAAGTCCAAGTGATTCTTGTGCCTCAACCTCCCGAGTAGCTGGGACTACAGGTGCTCACCACCATGCCTGGCTAATTTTTTTTTTGTATTTTTAGTAGAGACGGGGTTTCATCATGTTGGCCAGGCTGGTCTCGAACTCCTGACCTCAAGTAATCTGCCCATCTTGGCTTCCTAGAGTGCTGGGATTACAGGTGTGAGCCACGGCACCTGGCCACACCCTGCTTCTTTCCACAGTTACATTTCCTGCCTAACTGAAAAAGCTTGACCTTGTGACCCCTCTTTTCAGGGGAATGACATACAAAATTATTCATAATGACATATTATGAAATATTTTACAAATATTTTCCTTTAAGGAAGATTAGGGAGGTAGTGTTTAGGATAGATTCTACATGAAACACATTAGAAGTAGAACGACGAGTCAAGAAGTATCTGAACAGAATGATAGCCGTAGCTGAGTGGTAGGCAGTGGATACTGTGATATGCTGACCAGAAAGGCCAGTGAAGGACATCAGGCCCCAGCTGCTGGCAGTGCTGCCGCACCCAGGCTGTAGCTTTTAGCCTTCTCAGAAAGTGCCTGAGCTGCCTCACTCAAGGGCATGCCCTGTCTTAGTCCTTCGGGGCTGCTATAATACCAGAGACTAAGCAGTTCGTAAACAACAGAAATGTATTTCTCACTTTCTGGAGCCTGGGAAGTCCAAAGTCAAGGTACCAGCAAATTTGATGTCTGGTGAAGGCTGGCTTTCTAAATGATAGTGTCTTCTCACTGTAACCTCACATGGTGGAAGGCACAAGGGACTTCTCTGGGATCTCTTCTTTTTTTTTTTTTTTTTTCAATGAGAGCTTGTGATGTTGCTCAAGTTGGCCTTGAACTCATGGCCTCGCCTCCTCAAGCCCCAGGACAACTGGCCGGAGCCACCACGGCCCCCAGGATCTCTTCTATAAGGGCTCTAATCCTATCATGAGGGCTCCATCCTTATGACCTAATCACTTCCCAAAGGCCCCACATCCCAATACCATCACCTTGGGGGTTAGGATTTTAACATGATTTTTGAGGGACACAAGTGTTCAGACCACAGCACACTCTTCCTGTGGAAGATCCTATTGAGTGACCAATGGCCTTCCAAAGTACTATGATTACAGGCGTGATTAAATTTGTGGATGTTTAATGGGCTTGCTTATTTATTTATTTTTGAGATGGATTTTGCTCTTGCTACCCAGGCTGGCGTGCAGTGGTGTGATTTTGGCTCGTTGCAACCTCTGCCTCCCGGGTTCAAGCAATTCTCCTGTCTCAGCCTCCAGAGTAGCCGGGATTACAGGCTCACACCACCATGCCCAGCTAATTTTTTTTTTTTTGTATTTTTAGTAGAGATGGGGTTTCATCATGTTGGCCAGGCTGGTCTCGAACTCCTGACCTCAGGTGATCCACCCACCTCAGCCTCCCCAAATGCTGGGATTACAGGCGTGAGCCACCGTCTAGCTGGTTTATTCATTTATACTTCAAACAGGATTAAGTTCATCATGAGAGTAAAACAAATCCAGATGCTTCTGAGACTGAAACTAAGCTCCTGGGTAACACAGCAGGGTGGGTCTGGATGAGACTCCCTGCCCTGGATCAACAAGATTGGCCTCACAGGCATACACTGAAGGCAGCCTCAGAAGGTGTGATTTGATGGGCAGCTAGAAGACTCATCTACAGCCAGAAGACATGACTCAGTGAGGTTCTAGATTCTTTCTGCCACAGCAACCGCATGTGGGGTTTCCGAAAAGCACAGCTCTCAGACCCCACCATGCATAGCTCCTATATGCCTTGGGTCATATATGTTAGAGCAGGGGTCAGCAAACTACAGCCTTTGGGCCAGATCTAACCTCCCCATCCAGACCTGTTTCTCCATAGCCTATGTAAAAATGGTTTTTACATTTTAAAAATCTTTTTAAAATTTTTAATTTTTGTGGGTACATAGTAGATGCACATATTTCTGGGGTACATGAGATATTTTGATACAGGCATGCAATGTGAAACAAGCATATCATGTAACATGGGCTATCCATCCCCCAAAACATTTATCCTTTGTGTTATAAACAATCCAATTATACTCTTTTGGTTATATAAAAATGTACAATTAAGTGATGTTATGATTGAGATTTTACTTTTTTTTTTTTTTTTTTTTTTTTTGAGACAAGAGTCCTGCTCTGTTACCCAGGCTGGAGTGCAGAGGCTTGATCTTGGCTCACTGAAACCTCTGCTTTTTGGGTTCCAGTGACTTTTTTACCTCAGCCTCCCAAATAGCTGGGACTACAGGCATGTACCACCGCACCTGGCTAATTTCGTATATTTAGTAGAGACAGGGTTTTGCCATGTTGGTCAGGCTGGTTCCAAACTCCTGACCTCTGGTGATCCACACATTCTGGTCTTCCAAAGTCCTGGGATTATAGGCATGAACCACTGTGCCTGATTTTTTTGTTTTTTGAGATGGAGGCTCACTCTGTCACCCAGGCTGGAGTACAATGGCGTTATCTCGGCTCACTGCAACCTCCGCCTCCTGGGTTCAAGCAATTCTCCTGCCTCAGTCTCTCAAGTAGCCGGGATTATAGGCATGTGCCACCATGCCCAGCTAATATTTTTATTTTTAGTAGAGATAGGGTTTCACCATGTTGGTCAGGCTGGTCTTGATCTCCTGACTTCAGGTGATCCACCCACCTTGGCCTCCCAAAGTACTATGATTACAGGCATGAGCCACCACGCCCAGCCACCTGATCGAGTTTTTACATTTTTAAATAATTGAAAGAACCCAAAAGAAGAATATTTTGCAAAGTAGAAAGATGATCGGAAACTCCAAGTTTAGGATTCACAAATGAAGTTTTCCTGGAACACAGCCATAATCATTCACTTAAGTATCACCTGTGACTGCTCTCATGCCCAACAGCACAGTTGAATAACTGCCACAAAACCACATGGCCTTCAGAACCTAAAAGTTTCCTACCTGGTGCTGACCCCTGCTTTACAGCTTTGCTGCTTCACTCTGTGGTCTAAAGACCAGCCTCACTGGCTTTACTTGGGAGGCTGTTAGAAATGCAGAATCTTGGTCCCTGCCCTAGACCTACTGATCCCAGGAAATTTCTATTCCCATGAATCTTGGAGAAGTCCCGGCTTAGCGGGCTCTGCCCTGGCCGTCCTCTGCTGCCCCTCCCCTCAGTGCAGGCAGTCCGCAAGGTCAAGGGCATGCATACTCCTGGAACCACTTCCCCATCTAGGCCATGCTCTGAGTGCCTGGGAATTTTCTGCTTCCAGAGTCAACGCCAGTCTCCTCTCTGGGGTCCATCCTAGCCGCACAGGTGGTCAAGATGCAGTTGTTACAGGGTGGAAGGAGAGTCCCTGTGCTTGAATTTACAGTTGGTGTATCCTCTCGCTCAGGCAGCAAGTTCCTCAAGGCACAAAGTGGGAAGAGGAGGGGTAAGGATGGGGGCTGGGGTTAGCTCTTGCTGTCCCATTACCTTCTGGCAGGAATTCTTGCTGGCCATATCGTTATGCATATATATTTGACAGTTTAGTCACTTGATAGATAACTTTTCTTTTCCCGAGTTGGAGTCTCACACTGTCGCCCAGGCTGGAGTGCAATGGCCCAATCTCAGCCCACGGCAACCTTCACCTCCTGGTTCAAGCAATGCTCCTGCCTCAGTTTCCCAAGCAGTTGGGATTACCGGTGCCTGCCACCACCCCAGGCTAACTTTTTGTATTTTTAGTAGAGACAGGGTTTCACTATGTTGGCCAGGCTGGTCTTGAACTCCTGACCTCATGATCCACCCGCCTCAGCCTCCCATAGTGCTGGGATTACGGGTATGAGCCATGATAGAGAACTTTTAAACATTTTAACAGAGCTTATGGACCTTTACTGATACTCTTGATCCCAGGCCCATGAATGAGAAAAGCATGTTTATCGAATGTTTCTCAATGTGTGTTCCAAGGACCACCTGTAGTAGAATTCACATGGGTTGTTTGCTTAAAATGCAGATTCCTGGGTTCTGCTTTTGATTATCCTGAATCAGAATTTTTGAGGGTGGAGCCAAGGGATCTGGATTCTAACAAGGTCCCCAGTGGTTCTGGTTCACACCAGGGTTTCAGGAGCAGTTGTCACTGGGGAAGGGTGGACAGGAGCTGGCTCCCAGAGGGCAGGAGCTTCAGGGGAGAAGAAAAGGAACCAGCCAGGTCAGGGGACCAGTGCTTCAAATGCTTCCCATTTCTCTCATTAGCTCTCTTCCTCATCTGCCCTCAACCCAGTCCTGGGCATGAGCTGCAGAGAGTTTTCTGCCAGGATTGGGCAAGGGCATTCTCCCCCAAATATGGGGCCTTCAGAGACTGCTCTACAGAAAGTGTCTGAGTCAATGTGAAACTAGAAAGAAGAGCGACATGGTTTGGCTGTGTCCCCACTCAAACCTCATCTTGAATTATAGCTCCCACAATTCCCATGTGTTGGGGGAGGGACCCAGTGGGAGGTTATTGAATCGTGGAGGCAGGTCATTCCCATGCTTTCTGTGATCGTAAGTCTCACAAGATCTGATGGTTCTATAAGAAGAAGTTCCCCCGTCATACACTGTGGCCTGTCGCAGGGTGAGGGGCTAGGGGAGGGGTAGCAGGGGGGTGGGGGATAGGGGAGGGATAGCATTAGGAGAAATACCGAATGTAGACTACGGGGTGATGGATGCAGCAAACCACTATGGCACGTGTATACCTATGCAACAAACCTGCACGTTCTGCACATGTACCCCAGAACTTAAGTATAATAAAAAAAGGAGTTTCCCTGCACAAATTGCTTCTTCCCTGCCACCATGTAGGATATGATGTTCCTTCTTGTCTTCCACCATGATTGTGTGGCCTCCCCAGCCATGTAGAACTGTGAGTCTAAAGAAAACCTCTTTTCTTTATGATTACCCAGTCTCAGGTATCTCTCTATCAGCAGTGTGAAAATGGACTAATGCAAAGAGGAACTAGGGGAGCTTGGAGGAACCAGAGACTCAATCAGGGATTCAGGTGAAGTCTTTGTTGCAAACCCTTGGGCAGGCGAGAACTCCTGGACTCCTGCAGGAGACATGGGAGGAGCTGTACATACAGTGCTGTCCAACCAATGTGGGTTCAAGCCCTGCATCTGTCACCTGCTGTGTGGCCTTGATCAAGTGTCTTAAGGTCTCCAGGTTTGTTTTCTTATTTGTAAGATGAGAATCCTCTTCCGCAAACCGTGTCTTTTTAAAATACATGTTTATTTTGAAAGTGATGTAGCAACATTTTCTCTAGTCAATGTTCTTTCTCACTCATAATTTTAAAACATTTCTTCATGACTATAATATTAAATCTGTGACTTTATTTTTGCTAAGTGCCCATCTCAAAGAAGAATGTTACTTCATATAGCTAAGTGTCTTTTAAAAAATGAGCCTTAGTAATGCATATTTGTAATAAAAATATTTGACAATAAAAAAATATGGGAACCCTAATAATAATTTCTAGGCTTGTCATTGGAATGAGATGTGATAATTAAATAAAACCCATTCTGGCCACAAAGATCTAAGTGGTGGCCACTGTGTATTAGGAAGCCTGTTCTCTTCCACCGCTGCACCTTCTGATGATTGCTCTCACAACTACTTAACCACTGGCTAATAAAATGAACCTCTGCCTGCAACCTCTGCCTTCTGGGTTCAAGCGGTTCTCCTGCCTCATGCACAGGAAGCCATGAGGCTCCAGTTGCAGCCCTGTACCAGGCCAGTGCTTGGCCAGTGACCTCTAACTCTGAGACACCTCGTGAAGGAGTAACTCCTGAAGTCACATGGCCAAGGTGCTCACAGCACATGATTCTTAGGATGAGCCCACCTGTCGAGACCACAGCCTGGGACTCACCATCACAGGTGAGTGATGAACGCGGAACTCTAATGAAACCATCAGCGACAGCTGTGCCATACTGCAAGTCACCACGAGGGGGAAGCAGACTACAAGCATCCAGGTGAGAAATAAGGAAGCGCTGAGGAATGTGACCCAGGAAGACAAACGGGCATGGGAGGGGAAAAGGATCCCAGGCGCACCCTCCCTGTTCACCCCACTTGCCATGCAGACAGTCACACTCCTGGTCTTGCTCTCAAACCACCGGATTCCTCTTTTACTCTGTTCTCTGGTCCTGGTACAGCACATTGTATCTCACGTATGGCAAAGGCCAGTGGTTCTCTAAGTTGGCTGCATGCTTAAATCACCTGGGGAGTTCTGTAAACTCTTTATGTCTTGGCCTTATCATAATTAAGTCTGAATCTCCAGTGCTTGGAAGCAGGAATCAGTGCTTTATTTATTTTTGAGGCAGAGTCACACTCTATTGTCCAGGCTGGAGTGCAGTGGCACGATCTCAGCTCACTGCAACCTCAGCTCCCTGGGTTCAAGTGATTCTCATGCCTCAGCCTCCCAAGTAGCTGGGACTATAGGCATGCACCACCACCACTACCATGCCCAGCTTTTTTTTTTTTTTTTTCTATTTTAGTAGAGACGGAGTTTTGCCATGTTGGCCAAGCTGGTCTTGAACTCCTGACTCAAGTGATCCGCTCACCTCAGCCTCCCAAAGTGCTGGGATTACAGGCAAGAGCCACTGCACCTGGCCTCCAGAACATTTTTAAACACAATGGGTGATTCCAATTTGCAGCCAATTTTGAGAACCACCATTTTGGGCAAAAGATCTCATTTCTTTTCAAATGGAAGCTGGCTTCTATTGTTAGAGGGCTCCTGCAAGAAGCTTCCCCAATGAATCACACATCTCCTCCATCTGTCCGTAGGTCTTAAGATATTACCTGGGGGTGTTGTTAATATGCAGATTCAGATTCCTTCGGTCTGGGGTGGGGTGGAGACTCGGCATCTCTAAGTCCCAGGTTCTGCCATGCTGCTGGACCACAGGCCATCCACAGCAGGCTTGACAGGACATCTCCTGAGCTTCCTCACATGCACCTTTGCAGCTGTTCAGCTGTTTTGCATTCCTTTTCTGCTTCTTATTAACCATGCTTCTCCTTTCTGTAAACATGATGATTTAACATCTGCCCCGTGTGCATCTGCTCCGGGCAACCCAATATGTCTCCCTCACTGTCCCTCTCCCCCTGGAAGGAGTCCTCCTGGGTGTGTGGTTTTCAAATGAAAACCAACCCAGATCTCACATCCCAACCAATTCCCTTTTCTGGCTCCCACACTCCAGGTTACTATCCCTCTGCCCTAATCGCCCAAGGCCAGGTGCCTGATAAATAGGGACAGCCTGTATGCCCCAGAGCCTTCTGAAATGATTTAAACTAGCCAGTCCCGAACTAGCTTACCCTGCCTTGCCCACTCCTTCCTATGAAAACCACAGTAAGGGCTCTTGCCACGTTCTCTCCTCCCTCTGCCTCTTGACCAGCCCTCGTGCTTCCCCCGGTGGTCCTGTGTGTCATGGTGTGGCGTGCCCACTTCTCTTAGATCTGTGAGTCACAAACTCTCTCTCCAATGGCAATCTTCACCTGATCTATTGACCTCATCAAACCTGAATAAAAATATTCCCCAAACTTATTAGAACAACTCCCCTGCTAGGAGGAGAAGCATGGCTGGTTCCCAACTTTTCTGCGTCCCGCCTCCCCTCCCAGTCCTACTCTGGTCCCTGCGATGTTGCTCATGGTATGAACACAAGACCCGGCACACACACAGAAAAGACCTCAATCAGTGACTGTGGAATGAATAGGTGAACAAATGTAGGGAGAAAACTTCTGAACTTGGAGTGTGAGACCTGGCTCTGCCACCAACAGCTGTGAGAAATTGACCATGCGAAGGTGGCCCCGAGGCCCAGTGACTTCATTTGTCTCATCTGTGCTGTTATTTTATAGTGAGGCCACATGAGCAGTATGTGTTAAAGCCCTTTTCAGCAACATGGTAGCATCCTCCTTTCTCTCCCCACCTCCTACTTGTCACTGGTGTTTGGGATTCCAGCCTTGCCCTTCACACACTGCCTGGGAGGTCCTATCTCTTCCCGAGTCTTTGCATCTTTACCCATAGTTGCTATGGTCTGAATATCTGTGTCCCTCTAAAATTCACATGTTGAAATCCTAACACCCAAAGTGATGGTATTGGGAGGTGGGGCCTTCGGGAGGTGATTAGATCTTGAGGGTAGAGCTCCCATTAATGGGATTAGTACCCTTATAAAGAAGGCTCCAGAGAGCTGCCTTACCTCTGCCACCACGTGAGGACACAGAGAGAAGACTCACCTGTGAATCAGAAAGCAGCCCTCACTAGACACCAAATCAGTCAGCACGTTGGCCGTGGACTTACATCCTGCCCTCTAGAACTGTGAGAAATACATTTCTGTTGTCTATGAGTTACCCAGTCCATGGCATTTTGCTATAGCAGCCTGAACAGACTAAGACACCAGCTCAGACTCCCCTCTTGAGCTCCATACCTGTCTAACCAAACACTGACAATCCATCTCTATCCTGTCGCCCCACCTGTAAGTCATATTTAACACATTCAAAATCGAGTTCATCCTGCCTTTGCAGCTCCCAAACCAGCTCCTCCCTCATATGTCCTATCATCACACGCGCCTAGAAGGGGGGTGGCACCTGGAAGGAAGCAATCAGGGTGATGGGGGTGGAATTAGATGGCAGAGATTTGTGACAAGCATAGATGCCCACCCAGCACGCTCACTCAGGGGGCAGCATCAGTCATAAGTCACATCACAGCAGAGCCATGGTGCTTGAGTCCTAACAGGCAGAGAGAGAGAGAGAGAGAGAGAGAGAGAGAGAGAGAGAGAGAGAGAGAGAGAGAGACGCAGGGAACTTTGACCCATGCAGGTGGGCTTGGGATCATGGGGCACACCAGGATAGACCCCAGGCTGGCTTCACTGAGATGCCACCCAGAGAAAGGCAGCTGGAGGACATGAGGTAGGAATGGAGCCCTTGCCATCTTCCTGGAGCTCCAAGGCAGGCACCCTCACTAGGGGCCCAGAGGCCATCAGGGCAAAGAGCACTGAAACTCTCCCAAACTCTGCTAGTCACTTCCCTCCCCAGGGGAGGAGCAGAGAAGCTCACGGGTGGCCAGTGTTCAGTTGGCACAGCTGAAGTGGGCTGCAAAACTCCTGGTACTCTCTGTCTCCAAGAATTAGCCGGGGCATCTGATGGGGGCTGCAGAGCCTTATCTCCTCTCTCTTGAGCTTAGCCGAGATCAGGCTCAGCAGATCTGCCTAGGTCCCCAGGAGGGTGGGCTGGTTACGGCCGCTGGACACCAGGTGTTCCCCTTTTGAAACAAGGTCATTCCTCCCACTAAGGAGTTTCCATAATCCAGGTATGTCCCCTGACCCCTGTCCCTACAAGTATGTAGAGTGCGAGGGAGCACAGGGCAGGGGTGGGCTCCTCATCCCTGGCAGAGAGCTGCTGCATCTGATCTGAGTTGTGGGACAGCACCAAGTGTGTGCTCCTACTTCCCAGCCTACAGGTTTCCTCTTCTGTGTGTCCTCGACCCCTTAGCAGAGAAGAGCTGATTCACCCTGTCTGTGACGCCCAAATACAAGGGACCTGCAAGTTTTGAACCCTCCTCTCCACGAAGACGTGAGATGTTACTGACAGATCCTTGAGATCCTATAAGCTCAGCCCCTCCACCCATCTGCCTCTGCCGGGCTCAAGCCTCCATCTGGCACCTGCAGCACAGAATAGCCTCCTCCAGCCTGGCTGCACCTGTGCCCCTCCCCCATGTTCCTCCTTCCTCCCCCTCCGCCCCACCCAGTGAGCTTTCCAAAAGGCAGATCTTAGCAGGTCTCACTCCTCCTCCGAAGGCTTGTCAATCTCTCCTTGACGTTTCCATTCTCTTCTCCCCAGTTCCTTTCTACAGCAGGTTTCCTCCCCAGTTCCACTCAGACAGAGCCATTGCCCTTGCAGGCCTCCCTGCTGTCTATGAATACACAGCTCTTTCTTGGACTTGTTCTCTTACCTTGTTCCTTGCTAGAAGCCGCAGCTAACCTGTTCTTACCTTCCCTTCCTCGGCTCTGTGCTCATAGCAGCCTCCTCTAACCTCCATTTGAGCCTTCCTTTTATTGCAGGGGTCCCCAACCTCTGGGCCATGGGCTGGTACCAGTCTGTGTCCTGTTAGGAACTGGGCTGCATGGGAGCAGGGGAGTGGCAGGTGGGGGAGAGAGGTTTCATCTGCATCTGCAGCTGCTCCCAATGGCTCGCATCAACGCCTGAGCTCCACCTCCTATCAGATCAGCCCAACATTGGGTTCTCACAGGAACACAAACGCTACTGCAAACTGTGCATGTGAGGGATCTGGGTTGCCCACTCCTTATGAGAATCTAATGCCTGATGATCTGCCACTCCTGATGATCTGTCGCCGTCTCCCATCAGCCCCACATAGGACCATCTAGTTTCAGGAAATCAAGCTCAGGGCTCCCACTGATTCTGTATTATGGTGCTGGGTATAACTATTTCGTTACATATTACAATGTAATCATAATACAAATAACATGCACAATAAATATAATGCATTTGAATCATCCTGAAACTACCCTGCAACCCCCATCATGAAAAACGGTCTTCCACGAAACCAGTCGCTGGCACCAAAAAGGTTGGGCACCGCTGTTCTAATGCATCACATTCTAATACGTTAGTTTTTATTTCTGTTTCCTTTACTGTGGGTGAGCCCCTTGAGGGCAGGGGTGTTTCCTCCAAAGCTTAACAGGCTGGCACAGAGCTGGTGTCTGAAGGTTTTCTATGAAATAAGTTCACAGTGATTCTCCAGGTGTGGTCCTGAACCAGCAGCATAACAGGGCTGGGAAACCTGTGAGAAATGTGATTCTCAGTCCCACCGTGACCTGCCAAGTCAGAGCTCTGGGGATGGTGCCCGGCGCGACGTTCCCACAGGTCTTCTGGGTGATTCTCATGCACACTCTCGTTAGAGGTCAGCTGAATGAGGCAGGTGAGAACCTAATGAAATATGATGTGAATGGAATTTGCTATTATCACTCAGCCTAGACTGAAGGATCCATGGTGGTAAGTGGCAGAGGGCAGAGCTGTTCCCTGGCTCCCCATCCTCATCACTTGCCAGGCGGGCTGCCTGGGGCACCAATGCCCATCTCTTCCTCAGACCTTGTTAGACTGATCATGTTTTTTTTTTTTTTTAATTTTTAGTTCTAGGGTACATGTGCAGGGTGTGCAGGTTTGTGGCATAGGTAAGCCTGTGCTATGGTGAGTGGCATCTATACCCATCTCCTAAGGATTAAGCCCACCATGCACTAGCTATTCTTCTTAATGCTTTACATTGTGTTGTTATTGATACACACAGAAGTTCTCAGAGTACCTCACAGAAGAACCCAATGCCAAAAAGAGAAACCCTTTATTCTTTGTTTTTTTTTTTTTTTTTTTTTTTTTTTTTTTTTGAGATAGGTTTACACTCTGTTACACAGGTTGGAGTTCAGTGGTACTATCAGAGCTCACTGCAGCCTCAAACTCCTGGGCTCAAGCAATCCTCCTACCTCGGCCTCTCGAGTAGCTGGGATCACAGGTGAAAGCCACCACGCCCAGCTAATTTTTAATTATTTGTAGTGACAGGTCTCCCTGTGTTGCCCAGGCTGCTCTTGAACTCCTGAGCTCAAATAATCATTCTGCCTCAGCTTCCCAAAGTGCTGGGATTACAGGTGTGAGCCACTGCACCAGGCCAGAGAGTACTTAATTCTACGAACCATGAGTGGGACATCCAGGTGGAACTCTGTGGTCATGGAACCGGGTTTCTTATCACACACTCTCAAATTAAAAACACTTTGCTAAGGGAATCAGCTCCCTGTTGCTTAGAGTGTCTATTTTACTTGTAGTGACAAATATCCCACTCGATTTTTTTTTTTTTTTTAGACGGAGCCTCACTCTGTCACCCAGGCTGGAGTGCATTGGCATGATCTTGGCTCACTGCAACCTCTGCCTCCTGGGTTCAAGTGATTCTCCTGCCTCAGCCTCCCAAGTAGCTAGAATTACAGGCACATGCCACCACCATATCTGAGTAATTTTTGTATTTTAAGTAGAGCCATGTTAGACAGGCTGGTTTTGAACTCCTGACCTCAAGTGATTTGCCAACCTCGGCCTCCCAAAGTGCTGGGATTACAGGCATGAACCACTGTGTCTGGCCTATCCCACTCTATTTTAAAAGTTAGTCTAAAGGAATTGATGACGAGTTTCTTTTAGCCTTTTAATTTTTGTCTCTTGGTTTTTGAATGTATTTGTTATTAGTACCTGAAGTTTGAAAAAGAGAGAACCTCATTTTCTGAGCTCTGTAATGGGAGGGCTGATTTTTTACCACTGGATTTTCTCCCATGGCCGAGTACCACCAAATCTGCCTCTAGAGGGTGCTCAACAAATAGTGGTTTTTGATTACTCAAAGCACAACTAAGAAGAGGCTGGGAAATAACTTCTTCAGGACTGAAGAATATATCTGTAGGCAAGTCACAGTGGCTGGGACACCTGTAGTCCCAACACTTTAAGAGGCTGAGGCTGGAAGGTTGCTTGACTGCAGGAGTTCGAGACCAGCCTGGGCAATAAAGCAAGACTCCATCTCTGCAAAAAGCAAAAAAAAAAAAAAAAAAGCTGACTGTGGTGGCATGCGCCTTGTAGTCCCAGGTATTTGAGAGGCTGAGGCAAGAGGATTAAGTCTGCAGTGAGCCATGATGATTAAGCCCCAGAGGGAGCCACTGCACTCCAGCCTGGTGACAGAGTGAGACTTTGTCTGTATTAAAAAAAAAAAAAAAAAAAAAAAGGATGGGCAGGTGCAGTGGCTCATGCCTGTAATCCTAACACTTTGGGAGGCTGATGGGGGCGGATCACCTGATGTCAGGAGTTTGAGGCCAGCCAGTTCAACACGATGAAACCCTGTCTTTACTAAACATACAAAATTAGCCAGGTGTGGTGGTGGGCACTTGTAATCCCAGTCACTCAGGAGGCTGAGGCAGGAGAATTGCTTGAACCCTGGAGGTGGAGGTTGCAGTGAGCTAAGATCATGCCACTGCACTCCAGCCTGGGTGACAGAACAAGACTCTGCCTATATATATACATATATAGATAGGTCAAAGCTGAAGTTCTGGTGAGCACTTCTTGAGAGTTCTGTGACAAGCCCCTCCACTGTCTAACTCCTGCCTTCCTCGCTGAAGTCATCTCAAGACAGTGGCTCCAACACGCCTTACTCTTTCAGTTCCTCGAATTCCCGGAACTCCCATTGTCCTGGACCTTTGGATCTGTCTTTCCCCTGCCTGGAAATTCTCCTCCCCACCTCCTTCAGGTCACAAGTGAAATCACTAGGCTCACAGCTGTTTCTAATTCTCAGTGAGGCTAGGACTTTACCCTTTTCCATGCTCATGCTCACTGACGTTCCTATAGCCTCTCCCTTCTCATCTCCTTTCCCCCTCTAGCCTGGAAGAGCAGGAACTGTGTCTCCCTCACTTTCTCCAGCATCAATCTCAGAGCCGGGCCCGCGGCAGGGGCTCATGCATTTGCTGGCTGCTGTTAACGCAAACCAGCATGCGGGCTATGGGTGAATAACTTTCCAGGTCCCAAGATTGTCCACTTGCTTCTCTTTCACCCTTGGGCTGAGAATGTAGCTACTAATAAACCTGGAGTGGGAGGTGGGGGATCAGTAACAGAAACAAGTGTATGCTTTAAATGTAAGACAGCTGGAGAGAGGAGAGCCAAAATGGGCAGGACATGCACGGCCAGCAGGGAGTTGCTGTGATTCTCAAAAAGCTTGTCTTTTCGTTTGTGAAGAGGGGTCCCTAAGATGACAGTGCCATGGAGACACTCCCTAAGGGCTCACTATGCCTTATTCTCTGATACATTGAGTCTTTGGGAGGTGGGCTCTGAATAGAGACTGAACTTGGACTTATAAGAAAAAGGGGAGAGAACAACATATTGTGTCTCTTTGTATAAATGGTGACGACTGTTTCCCCAAACAACCTACTTTAATAGGGGCATCATGCAAATTATAGAATACAGATCTCTCATCCAGCCAGCCATGGATGGTTCCAGCTACTTAGGAGGCTGAGGTGGGGGGGTCCTTTGAGCCCAGGAGTTCAAGGTTCAAGTCCAGCCTCGTTAACATAGCAAGACTGTCTCTAAAACGAAGCAACAAAACAAAAACAATCTAATCTTAGGATTAGAAAGGACAAGGACACCAGATGTCATCAAGTCCCATCCTTTGACTTCTGTAGGAATTCCCTCTGCAATTTACCGATAAGAATTCACTAATCCACTAGCCATCAGTTCTCCACTTCACTAACTTATGAGGCATCCTAGTTCCATATATACAGGGTTCTGGTTGTTGAAGAAGTCCTAGTAGCCCAGTACCTTATAGGTGGTGGTGGTTTACTGAATGAAATACATGAACATGGACACATTTTATAATCAGGACTTTAGAAATTATTTTCAAGTACTGCTGTATTGTTTTAAAAATAAAATATGGTGAGAAGATTGTCTTACATGTTTGAAATGGTGTCTCCAGCTTTCACACTGTACCAGATACATATTCAATTTATTACCTGGGCAAGTAAAAACTTAAAAAGACAATAAAGGCTGCCTTGCTATACGTTTAGAGCCAATTACTAAATATTTACCAAATAGCCCACTTAAATGTCTCATAAGCATTTTTTGAATGTGTTCAGTCTTGAGATTGAACTTTCAGAATGGGCCTCCCTTGCTCATCTGCTCATCCTGATCCCCTTCAGCATTTATGCTGGAGAGCAAGGGAACAGCACAGATCAATGGAAGGGAGACAGCAGATCGTTTCCAGTTCTATCCCTGCTACTAACTAGTAGTGAGGTCTTAGGCAAGTTACTAGACACTGCTGGATCTTAGGTTCCTCCTCTGTAAACTACGGTGATTAAACCAGGTGGCCCCTCAGGTTCACTGTACCACTGTACCCCTCTGTGGCTCTACAACTTTTCCCTTTCCTCCTAAAGACCAAAGCTTCATGAGTGAATTTAACTCTCACCTCGTTGAATAACATCAGTAGCAACGAGGTGCTCCCACTAAATATAGATGGTTATGTTAAATATGGAATATAGCTGTCCACATCCCCTGAATTCACAGAAACTTGGGTAAATCAGTAGTTGGCTATAGCACTCAGATCATAACCTCTCCATGGTGCCTCATTTCTGCCTTCATACTTGGCTAAAATACCTGGATGTGAGTTGAATCTACACTTTTTAAACGATTCTATTTTTAAACTACAGTCATGAGATTACATAATCCTAGTGGGGTAAATGCCAAAGGAGAAAAAAAAAAAGCAACAGAAAATAAAACCAAAAAAACCGTAAAGAAATCTCAAGTGGTTTTCAGTAATTCTCTTTTTGGGATAATTTTTTCTTTGATATATTTTCTGACAATAAGATGATTATTATGAAATCATAATATATTTAGTAGAAAAATAAATTACATTATTTCATTAGGAACTAACATTTTCAGTGCAAGAAAAATAAATCTAAATATCAAATCAAAGAAGTTAAATAAAAACCTTCTATCCTAAGTTTTAATTGGAAATATTAATGAAAACACATAATGTATATTATGTTAAAATACATTCTTTCTAGCTCTGTCTGTTGAAAAGCTCTATAAACCTTGACTAACAGTAGCAAAGAGTGTCCTTAGCACTCAGGCCATTTTCTTTCTTCCTTTTTTTTCGGAGAGGGTCTTGCTTTGTTGCCCAGGCTGGAGTTTAGTGGCATAATCTTGGCTCACTGCAACCTCCACCTCTGGGGTTCAAGCCATCCTCCCACCTCAACCTCCCAAGTAGCTGGGATTACAAGTGTGCACTACCACAGCTGGCTAATTTTTGTATTTTTAGTAGAGACGAGGTTTCACCATGTTGGCCAGACTGGCCTCACACTCCTGACCTCTAACGATCTGCCTGTCTTGGCCTCCCAAAGTGTTGGGATTATAGGCGTGAGCCACCGTGTACGGCCTGGCTCGTGCACTCTAAATACTATTTCTGGCTAAAGGGAACAGGATTCTTTGGAGAAATGGCCGATTCAACATCAGGGATGAGCTTGGAACATCCTGTCATATTAGCCAACAAGGAAACTATCAAAGACTACAAGATCATACCTAAAAGACTTAGGAACCAGGTTGAAAAGCCTATTGGCCAGAGGTAAAACAATTACAAAAAAACCCAGGAAGCTGGAATCTAATCAGATATAACTACTAACTACAAACTTATAGGAAATACACTCCATGATAGTGAATTTTATGTGTCAACTTGACTGGGCCATGGTGTGCCCAGATAGTTGGTCAGACATTATTCTAGGTGTTTCTGTGAGTTTTTAGATGACATTAATATTTAAATTGGTAGACTAAGTAAAGAAGATTCCCCTCTGTTTGGATCACTGTAGACCTCATCCTACAGTTGAAGGCCTGTATAGAACAAAAAGGTTGACCCACGCTAACTAAGAGAGAATTCTTCCCATTTGACAGCCTTCGAACTGAACAGCAACATTTTTCCTGTCTTTGAACCAGAACTGAAACATCAGCTCTTCCTGAGTCTTGAGCCCACTGGCCTGTGGACTGAACCATACCACCAGTTCTGCTGTTTATCAGTTTTTCAGTTTACGCTCTCTTGGGGCTCCAGGTGGTTGACTGGAGATCTTGGGACCTGTTAGCCTCCATAATTATGTGACCCAATTCTTTTTTTGTTGTAGTTTGTTTTTTTGAGACGGAGTTTCGCTCTTATTAGCCAGGCTGGAGTGCAATGGTGCGATCTCGGCTCACCGCAACCTCCGCCTCCTGGGTTCAGGCAATTCTCCTGCCTCAGCCTCCTGAGTAGCTGGGATTACAGACACGCGCCACCATGCCCAGCTAATTTTTTGTATTTTTAGTACAGACGGGGTTTCACCATGTTGACCAGGATGGTCTCGATCTCTTGACCTTGTGATCCACCCACCTTGGCCTCCCAAAGTGCTGGGATTACAGGCTTGAGCCACCGCGCCCGGCCCGACCCAATTCTTTATAATAAATCCCCCTTCTCTCTCTCTCTCTTTTTTCTATTGGTTCTGTTTCTCTGGAGAACCTTGGCTAATCCACCCCTCCACAGGGATGAAATAAACAAAAAGCAGAGTATAGGACATTTTATAGGTCAACAGAAATGATTATTTATCATCAAATAAATTGCCCAAAAATCTGCCTGTCTTGGCCTCCCAAAGTGTTGGGATTATAGGCGTGAGCCAAAAATTGCCCAAAAAACAATAGAGGGAGGGGTAACTTACAGATTAAAAGAGATTTAAAAGGCATATTAACCAAATGCAATGGAGGAGCCTTAGTTTGGATTCCTATTTGAATAAACCAAGTTTTTTAAAAAAAATTATGAGACAATCAGGGACAGCTGGAACATTGCCTGGATACTGGATGATGTTATGAAATGTTATTATTATTTTTTTTTGATGCAATGACATTTACAGGACTATGCTTTAAAAAGTCCTTAATATTTAGAGATACATACTTAAATATTTATAATTTTTTACATACTTAAATAAATTTCAGTATCTGGAATTTGCTTCAAAACAATTCATCAAGAGTAGGAGTATGGGTTAAAAGTAGAGGGGGTATAGAGGAAACAAACCAGTCATGTGTTGATAATTGTTGAAGAATACAAGATCAGAATATGGGGGATTATTATGCCATTTTCTCTACTTTCATATAGTATTTTTATACTAAAATTTTTACAAGTAAATGCTTTATTTTTCCAAATGCCTACCTCTGTATCAAATGTGTATTTTTAAGGCACGAGTGACAACTTCCTCCTTCCTTGTCTATTACAAATATATTTCCACTTGCCTGCTAAACTGTATGATTTTTTTTTCATTTGCTTCCCAAACTATATGATTTCAGCTCTCCTTTATCTCATGAGGAGGGTTCCCATTTACTTTGTCATATATATTTACATGTAGTGATTTTTAAATTTGAAATAATTGCAAATTATTACTGAAAGGCATGTTCTCTGGTCCAAGCTGCAGTGCTTTCTCACTGCCTTGTTATGAAGCTAAGTAGCCTTACTTTGTTAATCAAAGCCCACCATAATCAAGCTCTGCCCAACACATCAGACAAGCTCTTCCAAAAAACAGAAGACAGGAAACACTTCTCAATCCATTTTTTGAGGCCAATGTTGCCCCAATACCAAAAACAGACAACAACATCAAAAAAAAAAAAAAAAAAAGAAAGAAAGAAAGAAAGAAAAAGAAAACTACAGACTAATATCCACATTTTACTGAACAGTAAAATCCTCAATAAAGTACTAGCAAACCGAATCCAGACACATATAAAAAGAATTATACACTTGAAAGTGGTTCAAATGGCAAAAATTTGTGTTATACACATTTTACCACTATTTTTAATAGTAAAATATATATAACATAAAAATTATTTTTAAAAATAGTAAAATAAATAAACATATACCATTACTAAATGGAATTTATCTCAGGGATCCCAGGTTGGTTTAATATTAGAATCAATTAATGGAATATATTATATTGATAGAATGAAAAGAAGACCACACAATCTTCTCAGTAGACACAGAAAATGCATTTGACAAAATCCAAGTTCATTAACTCCCAGATCAAGAGCACCTGTTCTAGAGGATCTCTAAACATAAAAAGATGACAGACAATAGTGAAGAACCACTCTGAGTATGGAAAGTGAACAGATCTTGGAGATTGCCACAGGAAAAAATATCTTTTTGAATCTAGCAGAGAAAGTCTTTTTAAATTTGCTTTGATCATAAACAATGGCAGCATGAATGACTTATCCAAGATCTAAGAGGAGCGTGGAATGAAAACTCTTAAATGATAGGAAGTGTGTGTATTCCTCCTTTGCCGCTGGCATAGCTGTTCACCTGCCAGGTGGCCAGTGAGTATTTTTGTAGTCCCATAGCAAAAGAGCCTTTGAATGGCTTGGAGGTTTAGGGAAAGCACTCTAAACTTAAACTTAGCCTTCCTGGCTGTGTGATTGTAAGCAAATTAGTTAACCTTTGAGTCTCAGTGTTTTGCTTATTGTTTCCTCTCTAAAGTTAGCGTAATAATTCTACTACCGTAGGGTGAGGATTTTAAAACACAGTATCAGATGGGCATGGTACACCTGTGACATGGTTTGGCTCTGTGCCCCCACTCACATCTCATGTTGAATTGTACCCCCATAACTCCCATGTGTTGTGGGAGGGACCTGGTGGGAGATAACTGAATGATGGGGGTGGTTTCTCCAATACTGTTTTCATGGTAATGAATTGGTCTCACAAGATCTGATGATTTTGTAAGAGGTTTCTGCTTTCGCTTGTCTCATTCTCTCTGCCACCAAAAGGCAAAAGTGCCTTTTGCCTTCTGCCATGATTGTGAGGCCTCCCCCATCACGTGGGACTCACAGTTTCTTCCCAGTTGTGGGTATGTCTTTATCAGCAGCATGAAAACGGACTAATACAACCTGTTACCCCAGCACTTTGGGAGGCCAAGGCAGGTGGATCACTTGAGCTTGGGAGTTTGAGACCAGCCTGGGCAACATGGTGAAACACCACCACTACAAAAAATACAAAAATTAGCCATGTGTTTTGCTGCACACCTGTAGCCCCAGCTACTAAGGAGGCTGGGCAGGAGGATCACTAAGAGCCTGGGAGGTGGTGGTTGCACTGAGCCAAGATCATGCCACTGCACTCCAGCTTTGGTGACAGAGTGAGACCCTGTCTCAAAAAAAAAAAAAAAAAAAAGCAAAAACACAATATCTTTGAAACATGCAGCACAGTGTCTGGGACACAGACACTATTGCCATCCTGAACATCATCCAAGACCGTGTAAATCATGGGTCTCTCTGGGGACTATTATGTTTGTCACTTGTATAGATAAATGTTAGACTAGGCAGCTTCACAATACTAAGTTAAAAACGATTAATGTCCTTGTGCAATAAATAACCTTGAAAATGAAAAAGTTTGATCACAGAGTAAAATTTAATTCAGACAAGTTCATATGGGTGTATTTCAGATAAACCCATAAATGGCACAAAGAAATGATAGCCCTCGCTGGGTTTTCCAAAAAAGAGAGTTTTGCAAGTCCTTAGCCTGTGTATTGGGTCACTGCCAACAGACGGTGTTGTCCATGCAGAGGAAGAGCGTGAACTTCCTTCAGTTCTGGCTGACAGCTGTAGCCAGTGTCACATGGTTAAGCCTGTGTAAATAGTTCCAAAATTTGCTTTAAAATATAGTAAGGCCACGCTCAGTGGCTCATGCTTGTAATGGCAGCACTTTGAGAGCATGAAGCGGGAAGATTGCTTGATTTCAGGAGTTTGAGACCAGCCTAGGCAGCATGGAGAAAGTCTGTCTCTACAAAAATTACAAAAATTATCCAGGAGTGGTGGCACATACCTGCAGCCCTGAGGAAGGAGACCCAGGCACCTGGGATCACCTCCCCCTTGATTTCCACACTGTATTTCAGTAGGAAAAAAGGCTGGCCAACTGGCGCCTCCTGAATCACCTTACTGTAAATAGCACACTTGGTATTGGGGAATCTCTCTGGAAGATACTGTTTTTACTTGAGCAAAATCAACCCCCTACTCCACTCCTCCAACTAGAGACCAGAAACCTTACACATGTAGTTCCTAAAGCTGTAAACCCAAAACACTTTCATATGTGATTTCCAAAACTGTAAACCCAACTAGAGCTGTAAACCCAAAACCCTTTCACCCGTAATTTCTAAGGCTGTAAACCTAAGATTCTTTCACGTGTAATATCTAGAGTGTAAGCCTATATAAAGACAGAGCCTCTCTTTGTTAGATGAGCTGGGTTATTCAAACAAATCATCACCCAGCTCCCAGCCATAATAATAATAATAATAATAAGGATAAGAAGAAACTCATTCCTTCCCCATTTGGTGTTCGAGAGCTCTGTTTCTCGTGGCTGCTCCTGCTACAGCCCCAGCCACTCAGAAGGCTTAGGTGGAAGGAGCACTTGAGCCTGGGAGACCAAGGCTACAGTGAGCTATGATCATGCCGCTTAACTCCAGCCTGTGCAAAGGAGTGAGACTCAGTCTCAAAAAAAAAGACACACATACACGTAAACATACATAGTTAAGAGTTTGTTATGTATATACACACACAAATATATAAATATATGTATATGTATGTATGTAGATAGATTGATAGGTAGATAGTTAGATATTAATAGTTAAGAGTCAAACTCAAATGCTCTTGTGGGCAAAACAATGGAGAAAAACCTTAAGGACTTTATTATGGAGAGATGTGGGCCCCTGGTTAGAGGGCTTGCCCTGTCAACAACGATTTACACGAGAAACATTTCAGAAGCACCAACATAGCCAAACACAAAGGCTCTGAAGGCCTCGGTCCTTGGCAAGCAGCTTGTGGTCACTGCTTAGGGGAACAAGGCATAAATCAGGCATTATTCTTTCGTATACCTGAGCACATAGATTGCTTCTCTTCTTCCAATCAGATAAGATCCTTGCAGAAACTGGACTGTTAGAAGCGGAATGGTAAAATCATAACTCTCATACAAATACAAATGACTGTCATTAACTCATGAGTTATTTATTATTAATTATTACTAACTAATGCAGGACTCAGCGAGGTACTACAACTGGATTTTACGGTCTTTACCCAACAAAATTCTTCAATAGAGCTTAAGTACTATTGCATGTAAAGCATTTATTTTTATTTTTGAGACAGGGTCTCATGCTGTCACCCAGGCTAGAGTGAAATGGCACTGTCATAGCTCACTGCAGCTTTCACCTCCTGGCCTCAAGTGATCTTCCCACCTCAGCCTCCTGAGGATCTAGAACGTCAGGTGGCACCACTGTGCCTGGCTAATTTTTTTTTTTTTAACTTTTTGTAGAGATGGGGTCTTGCTATGTTGCCCAGGTTGGTCTTGAACTCCTGGCCTCAAGTGATCTTCCCGCATTGGCCTCCCTAAGTATTGGGATTATAGGCATAAGTCACTGTGCCTGGTCCAGTGTTTTATTAAGAACAAGTTCTGCTGTTCTGTGACTCACAGAAGCACACAGTTAAAGCATTTGCACTTGTGGGATCAAGTGATAGCTTTGATTTATAAAGCAGAACTGTCATCAGGAATTTGTTTGAGGAAGCTGAAGTGTTTTATCTCAAAGTTTTTTCCTAGAATAATTCAGATCTCCAAGGGAACTCTGGGCTTCCCAAATCATGACTAGGTCAGGAAAATGGTCATGCTAATGATAATGGGCATGGTCTGGGACAGGGGAAAGAACACTAACTTCTTTTTCTAAAGTAGGATGCTGGAGACACCATGAGAGAACAACAACCAAAAAAGCCAAACAACTTGAGGACAAGAGTGAAATCAAAGGCAAAGGAAAAACATAAAATCACTTTTAGCACAAAAAAAGGCCTTGAGAAGTATCTGTTCTTCCCTCTCCTGAATTACTCCATTTTGAGGGATAGAAATCAAAGAGCAATAGAATGGGGTGGAGTAGAAGTACTAGAGTGTTTTAGCTGAACTTCACTCAAGGTCACACTATTATTTAAAAACACAGAATGCAAGACTGGGCATGGTGGGTCACACCAGTAATCACAGCACTTTGGGAGACTGAGGCAGGAGGATTGCTTGAGCACAGGAATTTGAGACTGGCCTGGGCAACATAGGGAGACCCTGTCTCTAAAAATAAAATTTTAGCTGAGTGTGGTGGTATGTGCCTGTAATCCTAGCTACTCCAGAGGAGAGAGGCTGAGGTGGGAGGATTGCTTGAGCCCAGGAGGTTGAGGCTGCAATGAGCTATTGATATGGTTTGGCTGTGTCCCTACCCAAAATCTCAGCTTGAATTGTAATCCCCGTAATCCCCATAAAATTTTCACATGTCAAGGCAGAGACCAGGTGGAGGTATTTGAATCACAGGGGCAGTTTCCCCCATGCTGTTCTTAGGGTAGTGAGCTTTCATGAGATCTGATGGTTTTATAAGGGGCTCTTCCCTGTTCACTCGGCACTTCTCCTTTCTGCTGCCATATGAACACAGTGCCTTTCTCCACTTTGCCTTCCATCAGGATTATAAGTTTCCTGAGGCCTTCCCAGTCATGAGAAACCATGAGTCAATTAAGCCTCTTTCCTTTAGAAATTACCCAGTCTCAGGTATTTCCTTGGGACTAATAGAGTCAATTGGCACCACAGAGAGTAGGGTGCTGCTATAAAGACACCTGAAAATGTGGAATTGACTTTGGAACTGGGTAACAGGCAGAGGTTGGAAGAGTTTGGAGGGCTCAGAAGAAGACAGGAAGATGTGGGAAAGTTTGAAACTTCCTAGAGACTTGTTGAATGACTTTGATCAAAATGCTGATAATCATATTGACAATGAAGTCCAGGCTGAGGTAGTCTCAGATGGAGATGAAGATATTGTTGAGAATTGGTATAAGGGTGACTCTTGCTATGCTTTAGCAAAGAGACTTGAAGCATTTTGCCCCTGCCCTAGAGATCTGTGGAACTTTAACTTGAGAGAGATGATTTAGGGTATCTAGCAGAAGAAATTTCTCAGCACCAAAGTGTTCAATAGATGGCTTGGATGCAATTAAAAGCATTCAGTTGTATGCATTTACAAAGAGATGATTTGAATTGGAACTTATATTTAAAAGGGAAGCAGAGCATAAAGTTTAGAAAATTTGCAGCCTGACAATGTAATAGAAAAGAAAACCCCATTTTCTGGGGAGAAATTCAAGCACACTGCAAAAATTTGTATAAGTAACAGGGAGCCAAATGTTAATCACCAAGACAATAGAGATGTCTCCAGGGTATGTCAGAGGTCTTCATGGCTGCCCCTTCCATCACAGGCCTGGAGGCCTAGGATGAAAAAATGGTTTCATGGGCCAGCTCCAGGGCCTTGCTACTTTGTGCAGTCTCAGGATTTGGTGCCCTGTGTCCCAACCATGGATAAAATGGGCCAATGTAAAGCTCAGACCATTGCTTCAGAGGGAGAACTTCTGCTAGGGCAGTGTGGAAGGGAAATATGGGGTCAGAGCTTCCACACAGAATCCCCAATGGGGCATACTCTAGTGGAGCTGTGAGAAGAGGGCCACTGTCCTCCAGACCCCACAATGGTAGTTCTACCGATGGCTCGCACTGTGTACCTGGAAAAGCTGCAGACATTCAATGCCAGCCTGTGAAAGCAGCCAGGAGTGGGGTTGTACCCTGCAAAACCACAGAGGCAGAGCTGCCCAAGGCCATGGGAGCCCACCTTTTGTGTCAGCATGACCTGGATGTGAGACATGGAGTCAAAGATCATTTTGGAGCTTTAAGATTTAATGACAGCCCTGCTGAATTTCAGACTTGCATGGGGCCTGTAGCCCCTTTGTTTTGGCCAATTTCTTTCACTTGGAATAAATATATTTACCCAATGCTGTACCCCATTACATCTCTGAAGTAACTAACTTGCTTTTGACTTTACAGGCTCATAGGTGGAAGAAACTTGTCTTGTCTCACATGAAACTGGACTCGGACTTTGGGGTTAATACTGGAATGAGTTAAAACTTTGGGGGATCATTGGAAAGGCATAATTATGTTTTGAAATGTGAGGACATGAGATTTGGGAGGAGCCAGGGGCAGAATGATATGGTTTGGCTGTGTCCCCATCCAAAACCTCAACTTGAGTTGTGATCCCCACAATCCCCATAATCCCCAAGTGTCAAGGGAGGGACAAGGAGGAGGTAACTAAATCATGGGGTGGTTTTCCCCCATGCCGTTCTCGTAATAGTGATTTTTCACAAGATCTGATAGTTTTATAAGAGGTTCTTCCCCCTTCACTCAGCACTTCTCCTTCCTGCTGCCCTGTGAAGAAGGTGCCTTGCTTCCCTTCACCTTCCACCATGATTATAAGTTTCCTGAGGCCTTTCCATCTACATGGAACCATGAGTTGATTAAACCTCTTTCCTTTATAAATTACCTGGTCTCAAGTATTTCCTTATAGTAATGTGAGAATGAACTAATACAGCCATGATCACCACTGCACTCCAGCCTGGGTCACAGAGCAAAACCTTGACTCAAAAAACAAAACAACAAGAACAACAAAAACACGGAGGTTATTTCTCTACCTCTTGACTCTGGGTTTGGCTATATGACTTGTCTTGACCAATGAGATCTCACAGACATGATACAATCAGAGGTTTACACAACCACTTATGTGATTGAGCTTTATCTGCTGTGCTTTTGCCATGAAAAGAATATGCTCAGACTAGCCTACTGGTCCTAGGGGGTAGACAGGCAGAGCAGAACCAAGTCACCTCAGCCAACCTCATCTAAGGTCAGCCAACCCCTATTAGCCTCCAGGTGTATGAGTTGACTCCAGTTGAGATCAGCAAAGTCCAGCCTAGATTAGCTAAACCTCACAGGTACAAGAAATGAATGTTCATTATTGTTGTTGACCATGAGGATCTGCGGTTGTTGGTTACACAGCAATTTTCTGACAATAGATAACTCATATGTTGACCTATTTTCAACAGACCCTTATGAGATGACAGAGATTGCTGCTGATACTCCCCATTCAGTTTTGGCTTCCTAGAGGGTCTTCAGGAGAGTACACCACAGAAAAAGGGCAGAAACCATAAATATATACCCAGGCTACTTCTTCTGTTTGGAAGGGATCCTTATTTGGAAACTATTCATATGCTGGGCTAGTGGCATCCCCAGGGATACTGAGGGTCAGAAAGTAATATCTGATAACTGGGAAGAACCAAGGTCATTTCTGGCTGCAGAGTATATGAAACTCAAGTAGGAAATTAGAGAACGGAACCAATAGTGGTAGCAACAGGGAATCCCCCTACGTCAGTATGTGATTCACCAAATACAAGGTCAAACAGATAACCACAACTCCTCAGTCAGCTACCAAGACTGCACAGAACCCAGAGCCCCAGAAACCTTGTTTTGGTCCTCCCTGAGTTTCTACATACCTGGCTTCTCAAACAAAGAGGATCCATTTGCATACAAAACAAACTCTGCAATGTAGAAGAAGGCTGCTTCATCTGAAGCAGATTTTGGAAAGCTTGTGAAACCGGAAGAACGTAATTTAACTCAATAAATTTTTTAGTACCCATCAATACTGAAAACTGGAATAATGTCCAGAGATATGCCAGGGTTAAGACATACCTGCTAAAGAAACAAGCAAATGCATACACAACAACAGAAGTGACCAGAAGATGGGTACAATAAAATGCTATTGGATTACAGGAACACTGTGGAACCGGGACAAAACAGGAAGTCTGAAGGAGGAAGTGCTTTTGCAGAGGAACATGATAAGTTTGGTTTGGGACCCATGTTATTAACAGCCTAGCAGGAACTCCACCTGTCTTATATATTTGTACATATCAGCTCCATCTTTTTCCCATTTCCTGTTCTGCTTCAATTCTGCCTGCAAATTTAAATCTTCCTTGGAGAATAGAAACAATAACTTGCTTTTCTGTGATTTGCCCTTACAAAACAAGCAAAATGCCTTATGCTTGGAAAATGCCTAATGAATTTTTCATTTTTTTTTTTTTTTTGGTTTCATTCCATTTTGTTTCATTTTGTGCAGGGTCTCCCTCCACATCACAAGCTGGAGTGTAGTGGCATGACCATAGTTCACTGCAGCCTTGAATTCCTAGGCTCAAACAATCCTCCAATCTCAACCTCTTAAGTAACTGGGACTAAAGCTGTGCTCCATCATGCCCAGCTAATTAAAAAATAATTTTTTTTTTTTGTGGAGACAAGGGTCTCATTATGTTGCCCAAGCTGGTCTCAAACTCCTGGCCTTAAGCAATCCTCCTGACTCAGCCTCTCAAAGTACTGAGATTACAAGGGTGAACCACCATGCTCAGCTGATTTTTGTTGCATGTAGGAATAAGTACATATTTGAATATTCTTGCACAGGGGTTTTACATTTACTTCCTGGAGTTCCTTAGAGAAAAGTGGGGCGGGCTAGGAGAGTAGACATGGGAAAGAGGTTGGGAGATTTGTGGAGACAAGGAACAGACAAGGAATAGGTAAGAAAGAAGTGTTGGGAGAACCTAGGATTAAGATATTTGGGAAAGTAAAGACAGGGAGTAAAGATGGGAGACGAGCTACTTGGATGTGCAGATGGTAAGCGTAGTTTCATACCTACAGGACATGAAATTAAAAGCTTCACCCCAAATGACACACGATTTTATTGCCTTTGGCATCACAATAAATAAAAGCCTCTTTTAGCTTTTTTGTACCTGCTCTGGCCTGATGCAGTCGTTTTTATTGCACTGGCTGGCATCTGTATTTATTATCAAACCAAGGAATTTCTGCTAAGTCATCCTGAAGTCAAACTTAGCTTGCACAACATGCTGTTTCATAATTAAATTAAAATTGCAGGATGTTTTGGATTAGAAGAATCTTCCTTCAGCCAGGCCTGAGGTTAGTAAGGGAGTGTGACCTGTTTGAAATAGAATTCCCTCATCCAAAACATCCGGAACATTTCACTGGGTTAATTTGTAACTCACTGGGAGATTTTTGGTTCAATTTGCTAAAGATTTTCTGTCTGTTTCCATTTCTCTTTTCAATTCAGGTCAATATGCAGTTATTCAACTCTCTTATTGAAAATGATATGAAAAGTGTTACTGAGTTTAAAGAATAAAGAAAATGAAAGGTAAAATGCAAGCAAAGGAAGAAATGTAATGAGTGAATAAATACGTTCATTCATGAATAACTAATTTATTCATGAATAAATAAATCCATTCATCCAACAAATGAACTTACAGAACCCTTATTTTCACCACACACGAAGCTAGGTAAGTACCATGCAGTGGGGGCAGAACTATAAGCCACAGTTTCTGTTCTCTAGGAATTTAGAATTTTGTTTGTTTATTATAGAAAATTTACTATTAAACAGTTTAAGTCCAATTCATTCTGGTGTTTTAATTCAATCAAAAACTTCACAAAGAAATAAACCATGAACAATTCCCTTATACCTTTAAGAAGATGTTAAACACTATCTGTGGGAAAAGCTTAACAAAATCACTTTTTTGTACTTTGCACCACGGGACAGGATATGTATGCATTGGCTAGACAGAATCCTGTGGCCACTGGCCAATAGGCAGCAGGAAGAGAATTTTAAAATGGCTTTTATTTTCCCCCATTAGAGGCTTTAGAAAATAATTCTTGACCAGGCACGGTGACTTGCCTGTGATCCTAGTGGTACAATCACTGTTCACTCAGCCCCTGGGTTCAAGCAGTCCCCCCACCTCAGTCTCCCGAGTAGCTGGGATTACAAGTGTACTCCACCCCACCCAGCAGGTTTCAAAATTTCTTTTGTAGAGACAAAGTCTCACTATGTTGCCCGGGCTGGTCTCTACCTTGTGGCCTCAAGCAATCCTCCTCCCTTGGCCTCCCAAAATGCTGGGATTACAAGCATGAGCCACCACGCCCAGCCAGATATTTTTTTGACTGAACTTGCAGGCTTGTGACTCAAACTTGATTGTGAAGAGGTGGAAGTAGGCACCACACCTCCCCCAAAATATTCATTTGCATTTAAAAACCAGAAGCTGGTTGGACAGCATCTTTGCCCTCAGTGTATCCTCAGATTCATGAATTTTCACAGGAGTCAAGAAGTTTCTGAAAGGGCCCAGGATCCTGACATGGTGCCCACACTCCTCCCTTCATCCTTCCACACTCACGTATCACCCCCTCTACTGCCTCTCCACTAATCTTCTGTGACAAGGCTGGAGTATAGAAAAAGGACATTTTTTTTCCCCGCCCTGCAATCCACAACCCCACAGCAGGGTAGGGAGAGGAGGGAGGGGACTCTGCACCAGTGGTTCTGTCTCAGCATCAGTCCTCCCTCCCTCCCTCCCTCCCTTCCTCTCTCTCTTCTTTCTTTTTTTTTATTTTTTATTTTTATTTTTTTATAAAGATGGGGTTTCACCATGTTGGTCAGGCTGGTCTTGAACTCCCGACCTCAGGTGATCCACCCACCTTGGCCTCCAAAGTGCTTGGATTACAGGCGTGAGCCACCACACCTGGCCTCTCTCTCCTCTTTCTTTTTCTTTCTCGTTTTGTTTTTGAGACAGAGTCTTGCTCTGTCACCAGGCTGGAGTGCAGTGGTGAGATCTCACTGTGATCTCTGCTTCCCGGGTTCAAGTCATTCTCCTGCCTCAGCCTCCCAAGTAGCTGGGATTACAGGCATGTACCACCACCCCTGGCTATTTTTTGTATTTTTAGTACAGATGGGATTTCACCATATTGGCTAGGCTAGTCCTGACCTCAAGTGATCCACTCACATTGGCCTCCCAAAGTACTGGGATTACAGGCTTGAGCCACCTTGCCTGGCCTGGCCTTCTTTCAATCGCTGGGGAGAGATGCAGGCCTGGCCCAGTGGACACCTGCACTCAATCTGTCCTGACTTGGTCATCCTGGTTGCAGGTAGATCTTGTGGCAAACACTCATTCACAGATATATTGAAATTGTTACCATGCTTGGGACCCTTGGAGGGTGAGAAAGAGAGAAGGTAAATTAGGGCTGTCAGAAGCATAGGGGAGTGAGACTGAGGGGCAATGGTGGCACTAAAATCTCAAGTGGGAAGAGCTCATACACAGAAATGTTACTGGGACAGTCATGCCTACCGACCTTTTCTAGAAACTCTGTCTGCATAAAACATGTAGTTTTTGAGCTCTGTGCTTGTTTTTATTTTTGTTTTTTTGAGATGGATCTCGCTCTGCCACCCAGGCTGGAGTGCAGTGGTGTGATCTCAGCTCACTGCAACTCTACCTCCTGGGTTCAAGCAATTCTGCCTGAGCTTCCCGAGAAGCTTGGATTACAGCTGTGTGCTACCACGCCCCACTAAGTTTTTCTATTTTTAGTAGAGATGGGGTTTTACCATGTTGGCCAGGCTGGTCTTGAATGCCTGACCTCAGGTGATCTGCCTGCCTCAGCCCCCCAAAGTGCTGGGATTACAGGCATGAGCCACCATGCTTGGCTTCTGTGCTTGTTTAAAGGTAAGGCTAATGGAATCTGAGGCTGGGGGGTGAGGATGCTGGTGGAAGGAGAGCCCAGCCCAGCCCTCCTGAGAAGAGAGTGGGTTCTCCCCACAGACAAGAGCAGGTAGGAGAAGAGGAGATAATTTAAAAAATTGCTAGGGAAGAGATGCTTAGGGAGGGGACTCCTGGAAAAGTTGGGAGTTTCTGCCTAGATTTCATGTGAATTGGGACATAAATGTAAAGACACTAGCATGTGTTCCCATAAGTTGGTATAGTATAGAGAATAACTTTTACAAAATAAAATTAAAAGTATGAGATATGAGAGAAGTTAAAAAGTAAAAAAACAAAAACGAAAACCATTGCATGCTAATTAAGGGAAGAATCAAGGTTTATAAATAGGAAGCAAAGACCTGTAAATTGAAGTTAATAATAAAAGGTAATTACAAATATTTTAAGAAACACAATGTTTGCAATATTAGAGTTGGGGAGTGTGTGTGTGGTTGGATACAGAAAGTCCTAAGAGGAAAAAACATTCAGATAGGAAATAATTTATTGTTAGAAAATTATTTCCACTTCTCATCTTAACCGTTTGACTCAAAGGAAAATAAAGTAAGATACATGAAAGAACAACTATTTCCAAACCAATAATTCTCAGACACGTTTTATAAAAGAGATAACCGAAATGGGACCAGGCTATCTGGAGAAGGTTGTGGCTCGTAATTGAGTCTGCTCCCGGTGAACGGTACTTTATGTTTACCTTGCACTTTTACTGAGTTGCTCATAACATTCAGAAACTGGAGCCCTCACAGGAATGCCCATGCAGCCCGGTCGCTTTTCTGCATCCAGCAGCTGAGGAGCTGGAAAGTTCCTTTTTTGCTGACTGTGGTCACGCATGACTGGATAATTTATGGACAAGACCAACAAGCACATCCATATCTCAAACTCGTTAATTACCAAGAGAGGGACTCAGCCCAGAATCGCTCTGAGGATGAAATCTATTCAAATCATCAGAGCCTTTTAAAAAATAAAAATAATAATAAATTCTGATTTTTCTTAGCAGCACCTTTCAAATATAGGGAGGGCTGTTTCTTACTACCCAAAGGAAACATTATGAAGGGTGCCTGAGATTTTTCATGTTAATATCTATATGAAAAGGCCAGATGTGATTGTAGAATTAAAAAAAAAAAAAAACATGACCAGGGAAAAAATTAGGGGTTGAGAAAATGTCCCAAATTTCAAAAGGGTACATTTCGGAAATTGCCATTGATAACAACGGATAGCTTTGATAATAGCATTGAGTGCTTGGTAGCAAACAATAGAAAAGATCATTAAAGAGATGGTGTTTCAGCCTTAGAGAGAAAA
Source organism: Callithrix jacchus (assembly GCF_049354715.1). Taxonomy (NCBI): domain Eukaryota; kingdom Metazoa; phylum Chordata; class Mammalia; order Primates; family Cebidae; genus Callithrix; species Callithrix jacchus. The sequence goes on along the minus strand of NC_133502.1, from coordinate 11,178,768 downwards.
AGGGACTCCTGCTGAGAACCAGGGTCAGCCTCAAAGAACAAGAGATGTATATTAAAAACGTTCTCTTTTGATAAGTTTGCTAGGATGCTTTGCAACATCTATAACACTGTGTTTTGGACAAGAAGGTTGAAGTTGGGCTGATAACCATTTCAATAGACTTGGTGATGGCACCAAGGACGGCAAACCTGGAAAGTCTCCATGCCCTGTGGTCTGCTCCTTGCTCTTACTCATTCAGCTCAACAAATGTTTCTGCAGTAACTCAACACACAACAATAGAGCCTGGATTTTATGCAAGGTGCTCTTCCAGGCAAGGGATAGAAAGAAGTTGTTGGATCCCTGTCCTCATAGGGTTTATAATCTAGTGGTGGCAAAGGACAAGTGCACAACTAACCACGATACAAGACAGAATAGAAAAGCCACAAGAAGAGAAGTACCAGCTGTTCATGGAGGCTTGCGCCTGTAGTCCCAGCTACTAGGGAGGCCAAGGCAGGAGGGTAGCTTGATCCCAGGAGTTGGAGGCTGCAGTGAGCTATGATCGTGCCACTGCACCCTAGCCTGGGTGACAGAGTGAGGCCATGTCTCTAAAAACAAAAGAGAAGTACCAAGTGCCATGGGGATCTGTGAAGACAAAGGTCCCTTCTAGTTAGAAGACTAAAAAGGCTTTGCATAAGAGATACCATTGGAGGTGGAGTTTGAAGGAAGAGAAAGATGTGGAGTGATGAAAGAAGGTGTTTGCCCCAAATGGCATGAGCAGAGGCACAGAGAAGGAAGAAGTTATTCTTGAAGTCCAGTTTGACTGAAGCAGGAGGACTAAAAAGGATAGTCAGGACTGTTTTGATGGATTCTTCCTGCAAGGAGTTGGCTATCTCTGGGAGTCCTTGATGGGTAAGTGAAAGGACTTTGGGACTGAAGAATTACACAGTCTCACATTTGAATCCTGCCAAAGCCACTACCTTAGCCATGACACTAAGGAAGTTAAGGCCCTTCTCCAAGCTCTGTGTAGTTGCCTCATTTGCAAAATGGGCATGGGTAAAGCTCCTAGAACAAGAGGTCATTCTGGGAACCAAATGAGGTGATAGTTATAATGGTGTGTGCAGAGAGAGATCCAAGATGGCTGATCACTAACAGCTCAGGATTGTAGCTCCCAGTGAAATCTCAGAGAACGAGAGGACGCCACACTTTCAGACGAATTTTCGTCACTTATGGACCAGCAGATTTCTAGTGGAGGAGCCCCACGGGTCGCCAGCACGACTCTTGTGGCCGGCACAGTGGTTTTGCCAGCGCCTTGGCGCGGCAGCTCTTCATGCAGAGTAAACGGGACTGGTTCCCTTACTGACTGGTGTTTGGAGCTCCGGGAAGGCAGAGCCGCTTGTTGCGGACTCAAGAAGGAAGCCAGACCAGAGATTCCCGGGTAGAAGGGCACCATCAGTCTTATCGCTGCTATTGTGGCCGGCGCAGTGGGTTGCTTGATCCAGCACTGGGAATCAATAAATTGGACGTCGACTCAGAAACCTAATTAGAAAGGTGGTAATTGTAAAGACGACAGATGGATAAATTTATAATAAAGGGAAAAAACCAGCCTAAGAAGGCCGAGCATACCCAACATCAGAACCCCTCTCCCTCTACAGGGGATTGCAGTTTCTCATCAGCAACGGAACAAGCCCTGATGGAAAAGGACTGTGTTCCATTATCTGAAGTAGGCTTTAGAAGGTGGATGATAAGAAACTTCTAGGAATTAAAAGAACTTGTTCTAACCCAATGTAAAGAAACTAAGAACTTGGAAAAAAGGTTTGACGAAATGCTGAAAAGAATAGACAATATAGAGAGGAATATAAATGAACTAACGGAGCTGAAATATACAACATGAGAACTTAGTGAAATATGCACAAGTTTAAATAGCAGAATGGATCAAGCAGAAGAAAGGATACCAGAGGTCAAAGACCAACTTAATGAAATAAAACGACAAGACAAGAATAGAGAAAAAAGGATGAAAAGGAATGAGCAAAGTCTCCAAGAAATATGGGACTAGGTGAAAAGACCCAATCTACGTTTGATTGGTGTACCTGAATGTGATGAAGAGAATGAATCCAAGCTGGAAAATACTTTTCAGGATATTATCCGGGAAAATTTTCCTAATCTAGCAAAGCAGGACACTATTCAATCCCAGGTAATACAGAGAACACCACAAAGATATTCCTCAAGAAGAGCAACCCCAAGGCACATAATCTTTAGATTCACCAGGATCGAAACAAAGGAGAAAATACTAAGGACAGCCAGAGAGAAAGGCCAGGTTACCCATAAAGGGAAGCCTATTAGACTTACAGCAGATCTCTCAGCGGAAGCCCTACAAGCCAGAAGAGAGTGGGGGCCAATATTCAACATACTTAAAGAACAGAACTTTCAGCCTAGAATCTCATATCCTGCCAAACTCAGCTTCACAACTGAAGGAAAAATAAAAATCTTTTATGAACAAGCAAGTACTCAGAGATTTTATTACCACCAGGCCTACTTTACAAGAACTTCTGAAAGAAACATTATACATAGAAAGGAACAACCAGTATGAGCCTTTCTAAAAATATACCAAAAAGTAAAGAGCATCAACATAAAGAAGAATTTACATCAACGAATGGATAAAATAGCCAGTTAACATCAAATGGCAGTAACCCTAAATTTAAATCGACTAAATCCCCCAATCAAAAGATACAGCCAAAACCTAATGGTGTATCCAAAGATACACAAAGACTCAAAACAAAGGGTTGGAGAAAGATTTACCAACCAAATGGAGAGCAAAAATAAATAAATAAACAAAAAGCAGGAGTTGCAATTCTCACATCTGATAAAATAGATTTCAAAGCAACAAAGATACAGTGGTAAAAGGATCAATGTAACAATAAGAGACCTTAATACCCAGATATATAAGACCCATAACGAGATTTAGACTCAACGAGACCGAAAATTAATAAGGATATCTGGGACTTCGACTCAGATCCGGAACAAGTAAACTCAATATATATTTATAGAGATCTCCATTTCAAGTACACAAAATATTGATCAGCCATTATTAATACCCATTTTTAGAATGAAGCAATATTCTTGTTCTCTCTCCCTCTTTTTCTTCCTCTTTCTTCCTCTCCTTCTCTCCTTTTTTACTTTTCAACATCTTAGTTCCTTACCTCTACTCAATACATTCCTCTGAACACCTGATTCCTTGTGATTCTCCCGTCCCCCCCCCCACCAAAAAAAATATATATATATAATGGTGTGTGCACAGAGTAAATGCTCTCAGTGTAGCCAGTGAAGCCCAGGTTACAACTGGAGGAAGCTCCGCCTTTGGGGGGTTTCATCTGTAGCTTTGATTCGAGCAAGCAGAACAGCGAATAGATTTCTTTTTGTTATTTGATCACAATCTCAACTCAGCAGGGAGAGCCTCCACGCTGAGCCCAGGTAGACAATAACCTGAGCCAGAGACACAGCAAAGCTCCCTCCAGGGAGAATGGGAGGGAGGAGCCTCAGGTTTCTTTTTTTTTATAGCCTTTTCTTACTTTTATTTTTTATTTTTTTATTGCATTTTAGGTTTTGGGGTACATGTGCAGAACATGCAAGATAGTTGCATAGGTACACACGTGGCAGTGTGTTTTGCTGCCTTCCTCCCCTTCACCCACATTTGGCATTTCTCCCCATGCTATCCCTCCCCAGCTCCCCCCCGTTCCTCCCCTACTCCGCCCAATAGACCCCAGTGTATAGTGCTCCCTTCCCTGTGTCCATGTGTTCTCATTGTTCATCACCCACCTATGAGTGAGAACATGTGGTATTTCATTTTCTGTTCTTGTGTCAGTTTGCTGAGAATGATGTTCTCCAGATTCATCCATGTCCCTACAAAGGACACGAACTCATCATTTTTGATGGCTGCATAATATTCCATGGTGTATATGTGCCACATTTTCCCAATCCAGTCCATCATCAATGGGCATTTGGGTTGGTTCCAGGTCTTTGCTATTGTAAACAGTGCTGCAATGAACATTCATGTGCATGTGTCCTTATGGTAGACCGATTTATAGTCCTTTGGATATATACCCAGTAATGGGATTGCTAGGTCAAATGGAATTTGGCACTGGCCAGGCGTGCAGTCCGAGGAAGCAGCAGGTGGGTCTTACGTGCTGCAGGTGTCTAACCTGGGTGACCAGCTGAATGGAGAAGCAGGAAAAGTCAGAGGGGACTGTGAGGAAGACACACGGCAAAGACATAGGATTCGAAAGGAAGAAGCTTGGTGGAAGCCTGGGATCAGCAGTCTGGGCAAAGTGTAGAGGAGAGAGATGTGCTGCCACCCTCCTGGATTCGGAAAGCTCAGAGCAACACAAAAAAAAAGCGGGGAGAGCTCTTGATCCCTACAGGATCCCCACAGAGACCCCGAGGGAAGATGCGAAGGTTTTTAGGTGATACCAAGCTGGGAGATTGGCTAACACAAACACAACAAAGTATTGTTTCAAAGCAGTCTTGAAAAGCTAGAATTGTGAGTTGGAGCAAACAACAAAAACTAACTCATATATTAACTCATTTCCTCTTTCATATAAGGGAGATTCTGTTATTATCTTCATTTTACAGATAAGAAAACTGACACAAGGCCTATGATCCCAGCACTTTGGTAGGCCAAGGTGGGAGAATTGCTTGAAGCCAGGAGTTTAAGACCCATCTGGGCAACACAGGGAGAACCCTATCTCTACAAACAAAATTTTAAAATTAGCCAGCATGGTGATGCTCACCTATAGTCCCAGCTACTCAGAAGCTAAGGTAGGAGGATCCTTTGAGCCCAGGAGTTGAATGTTAAAATGAGGTATGATCACTCCACTGTACCCCAGCCTAGAGGCTAGAGCAGGACCCTGTCTCTAAAAAATAAAACAACAACAGTAAAAAAAGAAAACTGAAACACAGAGAGAGATTAAGTCACTAGGTCAGTAGTAGACCTGGGATTTCAACAGGACAGCAGGCTTTGAGATCTGTGGTCTAGAAGGAATGAAGGAGGGAAGTAGATCATTTTGGAGCATTTACAATTTGCCAGACTCCAAATTTTTCCCAAAGGAGTCCTTAGGAAGTGGGGAGACCTGGAAGGAGGTAAGATGATTTAAAATATGGCTTAGTGGGATGGGACATGGAGGCTCACACCTGTAATCTCAGCACTTTGGGAAGTGGAGGTGGGTGGATTATTTGAGGTCAGGATTTTGGGACCAATGTGGCCAGCATGGTGAAACCTCATCTCTAGTAAAAATACAAAAATTAGCTGGGTGTGGTGGTGTGCGCCTGTATTTTCAGCTACTCGGGAGGCTGAGGACCAAGAATCACTTGAACGTGGGAGGCGGAGGCTGCAATGAGCCAAGATCACGCCACTGCACTCTAGACTGGGTGACAGAGAGAGACTCCACTTCAAAACAAAATAAAATAGTATTGCTTAGTGGACAAAGATGACGATGTGATGGAAGTTCACTTCTAGACACCCCCTAGGCCTGTGAGAGGCATTTGGGGAGGCAGGAGCTAAATTTTCTATGCTGACCCCTGCTCCGATATGCATGACTTCTCAGCATGGTGCAGATAAGCAGCTGTCCCCAGCTGTTTCTGTTCAGGGGGGTCGCATTTCTCACTGTCTATGAAAATCTGATCTCTGAGTCTGATGACTATTGCATGTGATATGAATGAGGTATCTGCAAGGTGCATGGAGTGCGTGTACTGCATTGTTGTATTTGGATCAATGCGTGTCTATGTGTGTGTGCTGCCTGCCTGTATAGTGAATGCACATCTGTGTGTGCCTGTGTGTGTGTGATTGTATGGCAAATAGCTGCGTGTGTGTGATTGTATGGGAAATGACTGCGTGTGTGTGATTGTATGGCAAATGGCTGTGTGTGTGTTGCCCACATGTATGTGTGATGTGTATGTGTATTTCTCTGTGTGTGTGTGTGTGTGTGTGTGTGGTGTATAGAGGTGTCTGCATGGTGAGAGATTGTGTATATGAGCAGTTAGCTGTAGAACCTGCCTGGTGTATGCGTGTGCATGTGTGTGCCTGTGTAGTGTGGGCACTCTAGTGGAAGTTTGTTTCATAATCCTGGATGGAATTGGAACAAAAGCTGGGTAGCTCAGCGCCTGTGCGAAGGCAGATCACCCCACCTCTCCCAGGAAGGCTCACAGAAAGCACAGGAAGCAGAGGCAGAAAGAGCCTGGCAAGGGAGAGGCTGCATGGCCGCACCTCCACAGCGGCCCCCTCAGGACAGCTTTGATGCTGCACGTGCGATGGGAAGATCCTGGGGCTCTACACCTGCTGTCACGGACACCCCTGACTTGAAGCTGAAATAGACGGAGCCACTAGGATAACAAGCATATTTTTCCAGATGAAAAATGGACGCGCACACGCATGTGCCCTTCACCTTCTCATTTTCCCCCAAATTCTCACAGCTAGGAGACATGCTTCAACAGTTCTTCCCTAGGTGTGGGGTGACATAAAGCAAGTCCTGATGAAGGAGCTGATCCAGGGAGGCAAAGGAGAGGCCCTGGGGATCAGGCAGATCAACAGCTCCAGAGTCTAATGTGTAGGACAGGCACAGGTCAGAACTGAGCCACCAGGCACGCCGGAGTTAGGGCATAGGACCATCTTAAGACAGACCCACCACTTGGAACCAGACATCAGCCGCCAGGAAAAAAGTGAGAGGTTTGCGGTCCAGGTTTAACCAGGAGAGTGGGCATCAGCTGACCTCCAGGAGCTGGAAGGCTGAGCAAAGTGGCACAAACGCAGAGCCAAGGCACAGGGTCAAGGAAGGATCCCTGCCACTGCAGCAGAGTCAGTTTGTGGGCACGTTTGCAGGAGTCCTCCAGAGCAGGCTGAAATCCCCTGATCCAACTGGCTCAAGGCTTGCTGATGGAAATAAAGGAGAACATCTGGCGGTAGTAAGATAAGAAGGAAATTGTCTTCCATTTTCCCCTGCCTACCTCACCAAATGTCCACATTCTGTGTTCTGGAGAAAATTAGTCTCCCAGTAGGATGGCAGGTCTGTTTTTATACATGGACTATATTTGGTGCATATAAACTAAAAATATCAACACAAGGAAATTTAGTTAAAGGCAGGGCTTGTCCTCTTGCATACCCCCAGCCCCCACCGCCATCACTTGGCTCTGTGCCTGGATTTAGAAGGAGTCATCCCTTCTTCCAGAAAAGGTTAGACGGCACACGCTCTGGGCCTCTTAGAACCCTACCAGATATCAGTTAAAGATAGAGAGCTATGTATTTCTTATATTAATTCTTTTTTTTTTTTTTTTTTGACAGAGTCTGGCTCTGTCACCCAGGCTGGAGTGCAGTGGTGCGATCTCAGCTCACTGCAACCTCTTCCTCCCAGGTTCATGCGATTCTCCTGCCTCAGCCTCCCAAGTAGCTGGGATCACAGGCATGCATCACCACGCCCAGTTAATTTTTGTATTTTTAGCAGAGACAGAGTTTCACCATGTTGGCCAGGCTGGTCTCAAACTCCTGATCTCAGGTGATCCTCCTGCCTCAGCCTCCCAAAGTGTTAGGATTACAGGTGTGAGACACCATGTCCGGCCTTCTTATATTAATTCTAACATTGATTATCATATAGGTTTAAATAGAATGGCATTAACATAACACATATAACAATTACTGCTTCAGTTCACGGTCCCTTCTAGGGTGTGAACATCTAAGGGCAGAGATGAGGTATTTTTATTGCTGTGTTACAAGTTATCTAGCACAGAGCCTGGCAGTTGTTCAAAACTGTTGACGTCAATATGCAAATCAAAGGCTTAGATTTCTAAATATTTGTGTTTATTTGCACATGTGCACGGGGTCTCAGACCTCTCACTCTGGAAACTGCTTGAGAGATCACCTTGTCTGTCTTCTCACCAGTGAAGGAGGTAGTTCTACAGCCTTCTTAGCAGACCACCATCCACCTCCTCTGGGAACTTCGAGCCACATCTCTGTGAGATAGCCTATTCCACTGCAGGGAACTCTGATAGAAATGACTTCTTCAAAGTGATCCTAAACCAGACTCTCTAGTAACATCTACCCAATGTCTTCTCTCACTCTGTCCCCTACATATTTTTTTCTGTTTCTTCCAGGTTAAACAAATGGCCATGTGAAGTAATTTCAAGACCGCTCATCCTCCAAGTCACCCTCCTATAGAATCAATGAATGTGGTTTATGTTCATGTCCCCTAAAATACACGGTATGCAAGACTAGAACTATGCAATTTGACTACAGAGTCGCTGGGGGCTATTGCCCCTCTAACTTTATTATTCCTGTGCTATTAATGTCACCTACAATTGCATTAATCTTTATAACTGTCACATTTTCCTCTTGATTTGTATTAGACATCTAAAGAGCACAGTTTAAAAAAAAATCTCAGTCAAACTAGTCTGTCTCACTGTCTGCCACTGGTTTTTCAAAGCCAAACCCCATTAAGTTAAGAAACTGACTGCTTGAGATCTTGGTACATATTGGAAAACACCATGCTGGGAGAAGGAACTAGAACTTACGTTGGGACCTGTTTTGGGATCATTTTTCTCCATCCCACTGCCCATCAAGTTTCCTGGCAGGAGTACTTGGAGGCATCCTTGACCCCTCTCCTTCCTCACAAGTCACCAAGACTCAACAATTCTGCCTTAAAATATCTTCCTTTGTATTCCCGCTGCTATGCCCTTTGCTCAGATTCTAACACAAAATACTGCAGGGTCTTTGTTAAGTGCAAGCTCCATGGGTATTCTCTGCTTAAAATGTTTCAATAGCTTTAGCTTCTTTCAGACAAAGCCTGGATCCCTTTGTAGGGCTTGAATGTCCCTTTGGGAGCTTTTGTTATTGACATCTGCAGCCAGATACTCTCCCTCCCTCTGTGCACATCGTAAGCGTCAGCCATTCCAATTATGTGCTTCCCGTTCCCGCATGCACTTGCCTTCCTCCTGCTTTTAGGTCTTTGCTTGTATCTGTGAGGCGTTGCTCTAGACGCTGTATGCAAATTCATGTGTTCAGTCCTCCCCACCATCCTCTGAAGTAGATAATATTCCCATTTAATAGATGGGGGCGCTCAGGCTGGGGGTGGTGGCTCCCACCTGTAATCCCAGCACTTTGGGAGGCCAAGGCGGGCAGATCGCTTGAGGCCAGGAGTTCCATACCAGCCTGGCCAACATGATGAAACCCTGTCTCCACTAAAAATACAAAAATTAGCCAGGCATGGTAGTGCACATCTGTGCTTAGGCACAAGAATTGCTTGAACCTGGGGAGGAGGAGGTGGCAGTGAGCCGAGATTGCACCACTGCACTCCAGCCTGTGTGCTGTGTGACAGAGCGACACTCTGTCTAATAACAAAAAGGAAAACAAAACTAAACAAAAACAAAAAATAGATGAGGGAGCTCAAATGTTAAGCATTCTTTCCAGAGATGGGCAGTTAATAAGTTGTAGAGCTGGATGAGTCCCTTAGCCTAAAATGCCCTCCGATCGTTGGCAAACTTCTTGTCAAACTTCTGCCCATCTTTCAAGACAGTTCAAGCCTCAGCTCTTTGGGAAGTCTGCCTACCCCCTGAACTTGACCATTCAATAACACTTAGCATTCTGGGCTAACTGCTCAATGGTGGCTTCCCTCTAAGCAGCTTATATCTGAGGACCTGCCCCTGTCCTCTTCCTCCCTGAGTCCTCAGAGCCTATATTCTGCATCAGGAATCCGCTGAATGATTAGCCAAATTATCAACCTTTGGTAATCAATTTTTCCTGCAATGCACACAAAAATCTGGCAAAAGCTTAATTGTAGACTAGCTGGCTTCTGAAAAGCGAGCCAATTATCGCAAGTTCATTGAAGAGCAGTGGTGCTTTCTATAATGTACATTACCTAAACGTGCACAAGGGCAGGAAGGTTTTCAATGAGTAAGTCCAGCACACCATTTGCTCAGAAGATGTCCCTCAAGTACATCTCCTTTAGGATGCAATTTAGTCTATGAGGTGCGAGGAAGGCTGTGCAGTGGAGGTGGGAGAGTTGTCCCTCGCACGTTTGGCCGGATGGGCAATGAGCAGGGAGAGGAGCTACGAACCTTGCGAAAGAGCAACCTAAACTTTTTCTACACTAAATGTTCACCCAGAGAAAATCAGGTAAGTGTGAAGTCTTAAAGGAGTGAGGGACAGCAAAATCCATGCCTTGCTGTCCTACCTGTGCAAACATCACCAAGGGCTCTGGCATCTATGCTGTATTAACTCTATTTTCTTTTCTTTTCTTTTCTTTTTTTTTTTTTTTTTGAGACTGAGTTTTGCTCTTGTCACCAGGGCTGGAGTACAGTGACGCAATCTTGGCTCACTGCAACCTCCGCCTCCCAGGTTCAAGTGATTCTCCTGCCTCAGCCTCCTGGGTAGATGGGGTTACAAGTGCACACCACCACGCCTGGCTAATATTTTGTATTTTTAGAAGAGACAGGGTTTCGCCATGTAGGACAGGCTGGTCTCGAACTCCTGACCTCAGGTGATTCCCTCCGCTTCGGCCTCCCAAAGTGCTAGGATTACAGGCTGAACCACTGCGCCTGGCCCCTATTCTCTTGTTTTCTGTATTCTCCATGTTCTGGTACCTGGGGCCTCGCTGACTTGGGGGAAACTGCTCCTCCAACCCCAGGGCCAGCCAGTTATTACAGATAGCAAATGACCACCTGCAAGCACATCTTTCATAGGCAAACCAACCAGCCCAAAGCCCACAGCCACAACTACCCCCTTTCCTGAGTGCTAACCATCAAGCAGATATTCCCCTGTCCTAATCACCCCAGGGTGCCAATCAATCAGGTAACTTGGGACTCCTACACTCCAGAGCCTGCTGGCAGTGTGAGAACGAGCCAATCGTAAACCTGCTTAGCCTGTTTTCCCAGTCTGGCTTATTTCTTCCCACAAAAACCACAACAAAGACTCACGAACATGGTCTCCCACCCAGCTCCTGAGTGACCCTGCGTGCCACGCCATGCCCGCTTCCCGGGATCGACGAGTATGAAACTTCTTTTTTTTTTATTGCATTATAGGTTTGGGGGTACATGTGAAGAACATGCAAGATAGTTGCATAGGTACACACGTGGCAGTGTGATCAACTCCCCACCCCACTGCTGTCCCTCCCCTATTCCCCCCAACAGACACCAGTGTGTAGTGCTCCCCTCCCTGTGTCCATGTGTTCTCATTGTTCAACACCTGCCAACATGCGGTATTTCATTTTGGGTATGAAACTTCTTTCCTGTCAGTCACTTCCACGTCTGTGCATCTTACCATACCCGATTAAAGCAAATCCCCTGTTCATTTTAAACACAGGTTAGCCTACGTCATAGAAGATTCTTTTCCCCAACCTTCCCCACAAGCTTTTGAAGTGCATAACTAGACATCATCATCGTCAACAACGTCATCGTCAACAACGTCATCCTCATCAATATCCTACGGCTAAGAAAGGGAAACAAAGGCAAATGCCAGCGATTCACCTAAGGTCCCCAAAAGGTGGCCAAGCTGGGGCTTAAACACAGTTTGGGGGCCAGTACCAAATGCTGATCATTTCCCCCCCAAAATTTACAGAAGCCCATAGGAAGTTAGAAACATGGTCCCTAGTGAACCCTAGCTGCTTCGTATATAAAATGGAGACTACAGAATATTGATCTTTTGGAGAACTATGACAGTGTATGTGCAAGCACTTTGTAAAACATATTGTATACATGCATTTAAAAACTGGTGACCTTATGTTACATGATTAAAATCATCGATTAATAACAGGATGGCTATCTTACAATTATGACAGCTACTTATGATGTAGTGTTTCACATTATCATTTCATTTAACCCTGACCACAACCCTATGAGTTGATGAGTAGTATTATCCCCATTTGCAAAGGAGAAGAATGAGTCTATGAGAAGTTAAGAAATGCGCTCGAGTTTGCATCGTTAGCTCTATGTGGAGCTGTGATTCGAATTCATATACTAAACTGTCTGTCCCAAAGTTTTTCCCTGCCCTCAGAACTAAGAATACTCAAGTAAACATTTTTTCTTTTTGGCTGTCTGGCATAGCAAACACATCCTATGCTTGGAGGAGACCTGCCTTCCCATGTGGAGCCTAAAGGGGGCCTTTGCTCCCCAACTCCAAGCTATTACAACATGTGATTGACGCAAGGAATAGATCCACATCTTCAGTGAGAAGCTGACACGGAAATGCAGAGTGGTCTTGCCTTATACAAAATAGCAAATTGTAAGCACAGACTATAGTCCAATATCCTTCACATCATGAAAAATATGACATAGGATGTGCAGCAAAGGAGCAAAGGCGTGTTTCTATCAGGTTTTGCATGTCAGAAAGCAGCTACTGCAGTCCTGGTCGGAAACAAATGGATGGAGCAGAGTAATAGCCACCCTCCTACAGCTGAGATGTGAACTTTCAAGGCATTGAAAGAGACAGACATAACTGCCACTGTGTATGGAGGACCTCATTTGTGTCTGGTACTACATAAGACACTTTGCCTGTGTTACTTGTTGCTTGTTTTTTGCTTTTTCGAGACAGGATCTCACTCTGTCACCCAAGCTGGAATGAAGTGGCTCAATCACGACTCACTGCAGCCTTGACCTCCCTGGCTCAGGTGATCTTCCCACTCAGCCTCCTGGGACTACAGGTGCCCACCACCATGCCTGCCTAATTTTTGTATTTTTTAGAGACAGGGTTTTACCATGTTGCCCAGGCTTGTCTCAAACTTCTGGGGTCAAGCAATATGCCTGCCTTGGTCTCCCAAAGTGCGAGGATAACAGGCATGAGCCACCATGCCTACCCATATGTGTCTTATTTAATCACCATTTAACAGGAAAGAACACTGAAGCTCAGAGGGATTAAGACCCTTTAGTAAATGTTGGATCCATCAGATTCCTAAGACCAAGCTCCAAGCAAAGATCCCTCAAACATTTAATGTGCAAAGAAGATACCCAGAGATCTTATAAAGTTGTAGATTCTGATTCAGTAGGTCTGTAGTGGGGCCTGAGATTCTGCATTTCAAGTAAGGACCCAGGAGATATAGATTCTGCTGGCTGGTAGACCACATTTTAAGAAACAATACTCTAAATGTTTGTGCTTCTTAGATACCATCATTAAAAATACTCATGGCAGGCCAGGTGTGGTGGCTCATGCTTGCAATTCCAGCACTTTGGGAGGAGGATTGTTTGAGGCCAGGAGTTTGAGACCAACCTGGGCAACACAGTGAGATTCCTGTCTCTACAAAAAATGTAAAAATTAGCTGGGCAGGTGGCATGCATCTGCAGTTCCAGGTACCTAGGAAGCTGAGATGGACGGATGGCTTAAATCCAGGAGGTCGAGCCATGATCATTCCACTGCACCCCAGCCTAAAAGATAGAGCAAAACCCTGTCTCAAAAAGAAAAGACCACAAAAACAAATCCATGTCTCTTCTACTTGTTCTAAGCACTTCCCTAGGACTCTCCCTTTTCTAGAGCTTGATGGCATGAGAAGAGACTCCCTCTGCAATATAAATGTCAGAATTTAACCCAACGAACAATTTCTCCTTCCATTTGTTCAACCCCACGCCTTCGTCGAATGCCTTCTAAGCCAGACACAGCAGTAGGTATGAAGGAGACCAGGATAAATGAGATAAGGTCCTGGCCTCTGAGAGAGGAGCCATGGATGGAGACAGAATGTTGTAAAAAGTCTCTGATGCGGCCATGCGCAGTGGCTCACACCTGTAATCCCAGCACTTTGGGAGGCAAAGGCAGGTGGATTACCTAAGGTCAGGAGTTTGAGACTAGCCTGGCCAACATGGTGAAACCCTGTCTCTACCAAAAATACAAAAAATTAGCCGGGCATGGCGGTGGGAACCTGTAATCCCAGCTACTCAGGAGGCTGAGGCAGGAGAATCACTTGAACCTGAGAGATGGAGGTTGTAGTGAGCCAAGATTGTGCCATTGCACTCCAGCCTCAGCAACAGGAGTAAAACTCTGCCTAAAAAAGAAAAGAAAAGAAGAATGTCTCTGATGCTTCCATGAAAGAACAGCCAGCAGCACGCTGCCTTAGGATCCCCAGCCCAATCGCCCACTGCTGTGGCAGTTGAGGCCATTCTGACAGCTCCAGCACCATCTTCACCACTGTAAGGCTAGGGCACTTTTCACCATTGTGCTTTCCAACCATATGGATACACAGACAATTCACCTACTTTGGGTTACGACTGTGTCAGTGCACATGTAGTATCATGCCACTGTTTGTTGGAACAGGAACATGTTGAATATTTCTCGGACTTCATCCAGGCTGGAATGCAGTGGTGCAATATCAGCTCACTGCAGCCTCAACCTCCCCAGTTTAAGCAATCCTCCCACCTCAGCCTCCCAAGTAGCTGGAACTACAGGCATGTGCCGTCATGCTTGGCTATTTCTAAGTATTTTTGTAGAGACAAGATATAAGTGTGGTGGCTCACACTTGTAATCCCAGCACTTGGGATGCTGAGGCAGGCAGATCACTTGAGGATAGGAGTTTGAGACCAACCTGGCCAAAATGGCAAAACTCTGTCTCTACTAAAAATACAAAATTAGCTGGGTGTGGTGGTGGGCGCCTGGGGTCCCAGCTACTTGGGAGGCAGAGGCAGGAGAATTGCTTAAAATGGGAGGCAGAGGTTGAGACTGCACTATTGCACTCCAACCTGGGCAACAGAGCAAGACTCAGTCTCAAAAAAAAAAAAAATAATAATAACAAAATTAAAAAGGCCCCAGAGAGCTGCCTTGCACCTTCCACCATGTGAGGATACAGTGAGAAGGTGCTATCTACGAATGAGGACATGGGCCCTCAGCATGCACTGAATCTCCCAGTGTCTTGATTTAGGACTTCACAGCCTCCAGAACTATGAGAAATAAGTTTCTGAGGTTGATGAATTGCCCAGTTTATGGTATTCTGTTATTGCAGCCTGAGTGGACTAACACAGGCTTATATTCCAACTAGCAAGTCTAAAGTGATGACATCAGATGGCTCCCAGCTGTTCCCTATATGTGAACAGAAAACCCCTCTTTCTCTAGCAAGTGCTATTTCTTTATCCCCACCTGCCTTTTTTTTTTTTTGCAATGGAGTCTTGCTCTGTCACCCAGGCTGGAGTGCAGTGGCTTCATCTCGGCTCAGTGCAACCTGTGCCTTCTGGGTTCAAGTGTTTCTCCTGCCTCAGCCTCCCAAATAGCTGGGACTACAGGTGCCCACCACAACGCCCTGCTAATTTTTGTACTTTTAGTAGAGAAGGGGTTTTGCCAAATTGATCAGGCTGGTCTTGAACTCCTGACCTAAGGGGATCCACCTGCTTAGGCCTCCCAAAGTGCTGGGATTACAGGCTTGAGCCACCACGCCTGGCCTCTTTACCCCCATTTTTATGGCATGGCCAATAAGGGAGTGGGGAGAGAGAGGTGAAGCAGCTGGAATGTGAGGAGAGAAGGCTCACACTCCTGTAGACAGCCAGCATCATTTGACTGCGGCTTCCAGATGACTATTTGGTTTCATTCCATTGAACTCCTGGCACTTTTACTTGAGTCTTGTGGTTCTTTAAGGTCATTTAAACCTATCTGAACCCAGATGCAGAGAAGATTGTAAACAGTCAGGAACACAGGAAGCTGGTCAAGATAATAGACAAGGGAAGAAAAAAAAAGGCCTTGGCAGGGCACTGTGGCTCATGCCTATAATCCCAGCACTCTGGGAGGCCTAGGCTGGAGGATCACTGGAGCCCTGGAGTTTGAGACCACACTGGGCAATGTCGAAAGACCCTGTCTTTACCATGTCCAGCTAATTTTGTTTATAAATAAAATTATAATTACTTAAAAGCAAAATTAGCTGGGCATGGTAGCACATGCCTATAGTCCCAAGTACTCGGGAGGCTGAGATAGGAGCACACTTGGGCCTAGGAGGTCAAGGGTGAAGTGAGCCATGATCGTGCCACTGCACTTTAGCCTGGGTGACAGAGAGAGACCCTGTCTCAAAAAACAGATAAAAATTTAAAACAGAAGGAAAGACCTTAATCCCATGAGCAGTTATAACAATTCTACTCGAGGATACTTTTATGGCTATAATTCTTTGGGAAACTTCTACTGCCAAGTAGCAAAGCATTGTGAAGTTCTCGAATTGTACTTTAGGTTGAAAGATACCTTAAGGAACTCTTGGAGACTGGTTCTCTAAATTTATAGATGAGGCACAGGAGGTGTCATTGCTGAAGTCAAGGTCTCACAGCAAGTCATAAAGGAGCCAGAATGTGAGGCTCAGTCTGCTGAGTCATAATCCAGTGACCTTCCTTCGGGTTGCCTGGGACTTGCTCCTCAGTTCAGCACACTGCAGCCTTCCTCCAAGGATACAATTTTGCCCTCGTCATGAACCATCTGTAGTCCTACTCATTATCTGGTTAATTCAGTCATTTTGCAGCTATATGGGCAGAACCCAGCATGTGCCAGGGGCACCACAGGAACATGACAGATCAAGTCCCTGTCCCAAGGTGATCACAATTTGCTTCAATTCCTCACAGTGGCCATGCTTTTTGAATTCAGTCTTCCCCCAGAAATAGCTGCTTCTCTCCCTACTATGAGAGATGCTTTACTTTCATAGTGAAAGCATTCCTATTAATGTTGATATGAGAGAAACACAGAACACAGCAAAACAGGAGACCTAGCTTATGGTAGACAGGGTCTAAAGATAGTGAATTGGCTTTGGATTTTAATCAAGCTTTCAGACTCCAATAAGAATTTAATTGCAGGTGTCCTTACCATTTATTTCGCAGAATGACAATTGAAGATGGCCTCTGTGTTTCTTTACAATGGCTATAAATGCTGCTCATCCAAAGAGCTGTTTGCTCACATCAAGTTTTTAAGGGATATAGTCAGTATTAATCCAAAGGAAGCCCTAAAAAGCTGTGGCTACACTGGAACACTCAAGAGCGTTAGCTCTGGGAAGGCATGACTCCAGCGATGAAGTTATATGATCAGCAAGAAGAAAAAATACAACCCCAACAGCTTAGAAACCTGCTTTCTGCTTTTTCTTCTTAGAGGAGGTTTAATCTGTCCTAAGTCTAAGACGATTTGTCTTAAATTGACAGTGCAGGCTTAAATAGTTTATTATTTTAAAAGGTGACACAACAATTTTTATTCTTCATGGACCTCAGAATTCTTTCCTCGATTTGTAATTACTGTGATGTTTGAGAGATTATTGGCCTAGATAGCTTTTCTGATTCCCTCACTGTTATATCTTCAAGTAGGAATCAAAGAAAAGCAACCTGCAGTGACTCCATGGGAAAGGAAATCCAACCGTGTGAATCCATGTCTCCTTTGGAGATTTGAATCCGTGTTTCCAACACTGAAAATAGATTTCTGCAGCAAAGTGTATCGTTTATAAAGATTTTGACTCAGGATGAAGAAGGTAGAGATTATATCAATTTAATTGTACTTGTTCTAAGGGAAGCACCGTCAGTGGATGAGATTTTTCAAATTACCTCCTATGTGCAGGGTATATAGCATATATAGAATAAATTATTTTTACAATCAATAAGCAAAATTAACGTTAAAAATAAAGTTTTGGCCAGGCATGGTGGCTCATGCTTATAATCCTAGCACGTTAGGAGGACAAGGCAGTAGGACTGCTTGAGTCCAGGAGTTCAAGACCAGCCTATGTAACATAGTGAGACCTCATCTCTACAAAAACCTTTTAAAATTAGCCAAGTGTGGTGGCATGTACCTGTTCTCCCAGCTTCTTGGGAGGCTGAGGTGGGAGGATCACTTGAGCCTGGGGGGTGGAGGTTGCAGTGAGCTGAGATTGCACCACTACACTCCAGCCTGGGCAACGAAGTAAGGCTCTGTCTCAAAAACAATAAATACAAAATAAAGTTTTAAGGGTGGGAGATATCTGAACCACCATAAATACTAGTAATAAAATTCCTAACTCTCTGATGATGTATTTGGGGATATAGTGAGTTGACGTCATATAGAAATGTACCATGGTTCTTTAGCTCACTTGGAAGCTAAAGTTGAACACATATTTTCCCCAATAATTGGGTTTCATTAAGAAATATAGAATGAAACATATTAAGGCAATTTTTTTTTTTAAGATGAGGCTGGTCACGATGGCTCAGGCCTACAATCTCAGCATTTTGGGAGACAGAAGCAGGTGAATCTCTTGAGCTCAGGAGTTCAAGACCAACCTCAGCAACACAGGGAGACCCCGTCTCAAAAAAATATATATAATAATTGAACAAATAAAAGATGAACCCAGTTAAAAACAGACTTACCACATGCCACCTCTTCTACCTGCTTCCTAAGGTGAAAAAGGGCCAAAAGGGGCCCCTGGAGAAAAAATGATGATAAGAGGTACACACAGTGACAACAGGGTCTCCACACACACACTCTTCCTTTAAAAAATTCCCCCATTTCTAGGGCAATGTTCTATAGCAGAAGGAGCAGTGTTGAAAGGCCCCAAAATAAGTTTAGAAGCTGAGCCTGAAGAGAGACATAGCATGGATTCCTCAAATAGGTACTTAGGAAAGTCCGTGTTATTTGAGGATAACTGAGGCATCCACGCTTGAATATTTCTTTTGATTGTCATTTGAAATCTCCTGGATTTAGTTAAGTATTCTCTCTTTATCCCCTGGCACTCACTGTAGACTAATTACGTGCATACTTGACACAAAATCTCCTAACACATTATGCTTTAGTAACTTTCTAGTTAAAATTTTATTTCATTTTCTTTACTGGGGCTAAGGTACAGTTTTACTATTTGACTGTGAAAAGTCTACATTTTACCAAAAAACAAGGAGCAATTTTTAAGTTAACAAATCCACAACTCATGTTGGATTTGTAAATGTATCAAATTTACAGAAAGCAGAGGCAGATAATAATTCTCATAATGCCATAAAAGCAAATAGCAATTGTTTCCCTGATGATATCCTGGAGTATGAAAATGTCCTTCAAAATATATGTTCCCTCATTAAGATACATACACTGGTAATAGAGTTTCAAATATGCACAAAGATTAAAGCTTGCCCTATGTATTTTTAAAAGAAATTAATAAAGTGAGGTACTCGAAGGGGAAAGTTCACTACATTTTCTTTCACCTAACTGCTTTTAAATTTTTATTGCTGTTATTTCATCATTCAATTAGGTTTTCTGTTTCTTTGTTTTGTTTTGTTTTATATCTAGGCTGTGGTGAACATAAAAAAAGGAAACACGAAAACCTCTCTGAAAATAGAATCCCTTCCTTTGTTATCAGGAATGGAGGGTAAAGCAGATGTAAGGAGACATGTGAATAACCTCACGGGCCTTTGAGAATGCCCAATGTGACTCTAAAGAAAAGGCTGAAAGTGACTGGCTTCAAAACCACATTGAGATACCATCTCACACCAGTTAGAATGGCGATCATTAAAAAATCTGGAGACAACAGATGCTGGAGAGGATGTGGAGAAATAGGAACACTTTTACACTGTTGGTGGGAGTGTAAATTAGTACAATTATTGTGGAAGACAGTGTGGTGATTCCTCAGGGATCTAGAAATAGAAATTCCATTTGGCCCAGCAATCCCATTACTGGGTATATATCCAAAGGATTATAAATCATTCTATTATAAAGACATATGCACACGTATGTTCATTGCAGCACTGTTTACAATAGCAAAGACCTGGAACCAACCAAAATGCCCATCCATGATAGACTGTATAAGAAAAATGTGGCACATATATACCATGGAATACTATGCAGCCATCAAAAACGATGAGATCATGCCCTTTGTAGGGACATGGATGAATCTGGAAACTGTCACTCTCAGCAAACTGACACAAGAACAAAAAAATCTAACACCGCATGTTCTCACTCATAGGTGGGTGTTGAACAATGAGAACACATGGACACGGCAAAGAAGTGTCACACACTGGGGTCTGTTGAGGGGGAATAGGGGAGAGACAGCAGGGGTAGGGAGGTTGGGAAGGAATAACATGGGGAGAAATGCCAGATATAGGTGACGGGGGAATGGAAGCAGCAAACCACATTGCCATGTACGTACATACGCAACAATCCTGCATGTTCTGCACATGTACCCCAGAACCTAAAGTGCAATAAAAAATATATATACAAAAAAAAGCCAGTTACAATTTGCCATCATTTGCTTGTTCCAGTCTAGAAATGGCATATTACATATATGTGTGTGCGTGTATATATATGTATATATATTCATATAGATACCTGTGTGTGTTATATGTCTAGGTATATATATACACATATAAATAACTGTGTGTGTGTGTGTGTGTGTGTGTGTGTAGAGAGAGAGAGAGAGAGAAAGAGACTTTTTAAATCAATGAGAGCTTTTCCTACATAGAGCTGATGACCCATCAAGATTCCTCAATGACTCAAGGCAAATTGAAACTGACTTTTAAAACAATCCAGTCACTTCCACTCTTCCCTTTGGAGTCACACTGGGTATTCTAAAAACCCTGTAAGGTGATTCTTACATCTTACATTTGTCAAATAAAATAAATAATGTCATTCTTTAAGCCAATACTCATACACCCCATCCTTCCTAGGCAAATCTTGGCATTTTGATAAGCATTCAGTCTTCAGAGAATTAACAGCCAGCTATGTACATCTAATTGAGCACAGTCAGAGGAAAAGGACATTTTACCTCTATCCCAACAAAGCTATTATATTTACCTTCAACTTTGAAGATAGTAAAATGCGGTCGGCAATGGAAAGAACCCAACGCGTTACCTGCGCAGTTCATCCACAGACCCTGGTAAACCCAAGTGGCAGTTATCACCGAGGAAGCCCGTGTAGTCACTTTCCACTCATTAGACGCAGTAGCAGCAACGAGAGCTCCAAACCCTCCGACACCAGACACCAGACCCCAGATCTGCGCCCTGGACATGTCGTGCCGCCTTCACCAGTGACACTGTCCTGACAGAACGCCTTGGTGGTCTAGGCATGCAGCCGATAAAGAACACTTTGACAAGCGTCACAGCCAGTGGATGTGGGTAGATGACAGCGTTTCATGCTCGGGTGGCCTGAGGAAGTACAGGAATTTAGGATCAAGTATGGTTTACCAATGACATTTTAAAGATGGCCTGAAAGAGTCGTTCTGATTTTCTACACGGGTATTTGTTAAAATTTTGTAGACGAATTTTAAGGGTTTTGATTTCGCAGATTTTTTTTAACTTGACACCATAGTTAATGCTTAATTTTCTGTTAGCCTGACGCTTAACGAACCATGCAACTGCCAGATATTACAAAGTACAAATTATACAGTAACAGTTAAAGCTTATTTGACCAATTGCTTTAGTCTTGCCGCGTTGGAATCTTTACATAATTGGATCATATTGTAGGAATTTTTCTATAACCTATTTTTTTAATGTAACAGTATATTGAGGGATTTGTCCATGCTCAGGAATATAGCTGTCATTCATTAAATGTGACAGCTGAATATGGTATTTCATTAAATGCAATTTAATGCCCACAATTTATTCATTTTCCTGGAGCTGAACGTTCGTGTTGCTCCCTTTTCTCCCTAATAACCATTGGTACAGCTATAAACATTCTTGGGAATTTCTTCTTGTGCATGTGAGTGAGAGTTTCTCTAAGGCATATCCTAGAATCAGAATTGCTAGGATGTAGGAAACAGTCCTCTTTAACTTTATAGATATTGCTAAATTGTTTTACCAAGTAGTTATAGCAATTTAGAGTCCCACCAGCAGAGGGTAAGCCCTCCTTGTTCCTCATCATAACACTTGGTATTGTGGGGTTGTTGAGATTGCTGTTTTTTCTTTTGGCCAGTCTATGAGTATAAAGGTGTCACATTATGATTACTAATTTATATGTTCTGATTGATTACTCAGTATGTTGAGCCTCTTTTTATGTGTTTGTTGGATAATTATGTTTTTGTCTACAATGAAACACGCAACTTTTGCTAACTTATCTTTTGAGTTGTTTGACTTTGTATAATTTAATTTTAGTTATCTATAGACTCAAGATAGTAATCTTTTGTGAATGATTTGTGTTGCAGGTATCTTCCCCCAGTTTGTGGTTTGTCTTTCTGCAGCCATTTGAGAAAGAATCTTGGTTTTAATATAGCTAAATTTATCAAGTCTCACTAAGTGCTTTGTGGTTTGAGATCTTGATTAAGAAATCTCTGTCTTGGGCCTGGTATGATGTGGAGAAATAGGGACGCTTTTACACTGTTGGTGAGAGTGTTAATTAGTTCAGCCATTGTGGAAGACAGTGTGGCAATTCCTAAGTATCTAGAACCAGAAATACCATTTGGCCTGGCAATCCCATGACTGGGTATATATCCAAAGGATTATAAATCATTCTACTATAAAGACACATGCACAGGTATGTTTCTTGTAGCACTATTCACAATAGCAAAGACTTGGAACCAACCCAAATGCCTATCAGTAATAGACTGGATAAAGAAAATGTGGCACATATACATCATGGAATATTATGCAGCCATAAAAAGGATGAGTTCATGTCCTTTGCAGGACATGGATGAAGCTGGAAACCATCATTCTCAGCAAACTGATACAGGAACAGAAAACCAAACACTGCATGTTCTCACTCATAAGTAGGAATTGAACAATGAGAACACATGGATACAGGGAGGGGAACATGCACACTGGGGCCTGTCAAGGAGTGGGGGGTAGGGGAGGGATAGCATTAGGAGAAATACCTAATGTAGATGATGGGGTGATGGGTGCAGCAAACCACCATGGCACGTGTGTACCTATGTAACAAACCTGCATGTTCTGCACATGTATCCCAGACTTAAAGCGTAGTTAAAAAAAAAAAAAAGTAATCAGTGCCTTTATTCTCCATCGGAACAGTCTTAAGAACCTTAAGATGTTTCAACATGAACTACTCCTCTTCTGGCATATGTTATTACTTTACTTCTATCTTGTTGGATGTTTAGCCCCACAAACTGGATTTTTAGACATACAAATGTTAGCCCCGCAAACATGACTATAATAACATACTGTCATTGTTTATCTTCTCCTTTTTTTTTTGCAATTCCCTTTTGTATCTCAAATCTTCCTTGTCAGTTTGTTTTTCATCCTCCTAAAGTCCAGTCTTGAGAAGTTTCTTTAATGAGCAACTTGCTTGTCAGATAATATTTACTCAGGCCAGGCACCGCAGCTTCTGCCTGTAATCCCAACACTTTGGGAGGCTGAGATAGGCAGATTGCTTCAGCTCAGGAGATTGAAACCAGCCTGAAAAACATAGTGAGACCCCCATCTCTACAAAAAATGTAAAAATTAGCCAAGTGTAGTAACGTGTATCTGTAGTACCAGTTATTCAGGAGGCTGAGGTGGGAAGATCACTAGAGCCCAGGAGGTGGAGGTTGCAGTGAGCCAACATGCCACTGCACTCCAGCCTGTGTGACAGAGTGAGACCTTATCTCAACTATCTATATATACATATATAGAGATAGATGGATGGATGTCTATATAGATATCTATATGTATGTATATATGTGTATGTATAGAAATATATCTATACTACAGATACAGATCTTTACTCAGAGCTTATTTCTGTGAGGTAATTTTGCTAGGTATTAACAAAGATTCTCTCTTTAACAAAACCTTGGTCAGGCTTCCCTGAGGTCTTTTTCAAGTAGGCCTTGACTTTTAGACTTCCGTGTTTGTCTCTGAATTGTCTAATTTTTGGCAAGAGTTCTGCTAAGTCAGTTTAGCTAGAATCTCCCATCTTTGATACCTGATCACCCTCAGTATCTGGTTGGGTTCTTCATGCTCCACCATCCCATAGGTGGTGTCTCATCAACCCAGACTGCCTTCAGCAAGAAGCCTGTCACAATGCTTAGCCAGCATCCCCTTCCCCTAACGTTTTCTCTAAGTCATTTCCATCTGCTAGCCTCTACCCTCTCCTTGGCTATAAATTCTCACTCACCCATGCTGTATTCAGAGTTGGGCCCAATCTTTCTCTCCGACTGCAAAATCCCATCGCAGTAGTGCCTATATCTATTGCGATAGTCCCCTAGGAGTTTGAGGCCAGTCTGGGCAACCTAGTAAGACCTTGTCTGCACTAAAAAGGAAAAAATTAACCAGTCATGGCGGTGCGCACCTATAATCCCAGCTACTCAGGAGACCAAGGCAGGAGGATTGCTTGAGCTGGAGAGGTTGTGGTTATAGTAATAATGCCACTGCATTCCAGCCTGGGCAATAGAGCAAGAGCCTGCCTTGAAAGAAAAGGAAGGAAGGAAGGAAGGAAAGAAGGGAGGGAGGGAGGGAAGGGGAAGGGAAGGGGAAGGGAAGGGAGGGAGGGAGGAATTTATTTATTCATTCATTCATAGGAATTCTTATGCTTTTCCCCCTTGATATGGTTTGGCTGTGTCCCCACACAAATCTCATCGTGAACTATAGCTCTCATAATTTCAGGCATTGTGGGAGGGAACCCAGTGGGGGCCAAGGTGGGTAGATCACCTGAGGTTGGGAGTTCAAGACCACCTGGCCAATATGGAGAAACCCTGTCTCTACTAAAAATACAAAATTAGCCGGGCATGATGGCAGGCACCTGTAATCTCAGCTACACAGGAGGCTGAGGCAGGAGAATCGCTTGAACCCGGGAGGCAGAGGTTGCGGTGAGCCGAGATAGCGCCATTGCACTCCAGCCTGGGTGACAGAACAAGACTCCGTCTCAAAATAAAATAATTTTTTTAATGTTGTGGAAAAAAAAAAAGAAATCATAGAACATTTAACAATGTGTATTGAGAATTGTCTAAATGGGCTTTTATCTCCTCAGAAGCAAAGCGACCAGCCTTCTAGGGGCATAAGTGAAGACTACCTTCCATGATCCCTCTGCTTCCCTGAGAGGAGCAAGAGTTGTCCACATCTGGGGGTCCCTGAAAGTAGCTGGGGGCCACAGAATGTTCTAGGTGGGGAATGAAAACTAAGTTGCAGGCTGGGAATGGTGGCTCACACCTGTAATTCCAGCACTTTGAGAGACCAAGGTGGGCAGATCACTTGAAGCCAGGGGTTCAAGACCAGCCTGGCCAACATAGCGAAACCTGATCTCTACTAAAAATACAGAAATAATTAGCCAGGCATGATGGCACACAACTGTAATCCCATCTACTTGGGAGGCTCAGGCAAGAGAATTGCTTGAACCAGGAAGCAGAGGTTGCCGAGACTGCATGACTGTACTCCAGCCTGGGTGACAGAGCAAGACTCTGCCTCAGAGAAAAAGAAAAAACAAAACTTTGGAACAACTTGACTGGGGACGGTGCTTTCCTGCCATGTTGAGCTGCATGAGCCGTGCAGGCAGCTTCTGTTGTAAGCCTGGAGAAGCCTAACAGCCTCTGGCTCTCTTTGAGTTGCAGAGCTTGAGTTTTCGGAGTAAAGTAAAAAGAGCTTATTTTTCTGCTTAATTCTTCCTCACCTTAGTTCTAGCTGACCGCCCGCCCCCCGCAATGTATTTTTTTTTTTTTTGGAGACAAAGTCTTGCTCTGTTGCCCAGGCTGGAGTGCAGTGGTGTGATCTCAGCTCACTGTAACCTCTGTCTCCCAGGTTCAAGTGATCCTCTTGCCTCAGCCTCCTGAGTAGCTGGGACTACAGGTGTGCACCACCACACCTGACTTAGTTTTGTATTTTTAGCAGAGATGGGGTTTTGCCATGTTGGCCAAGCTGATCTCAAACTCCTGACCTCAGGTGATCTACCTGCCCTGGCCTCCAAAAATGCTGGGATTACAGGTGTAAGCCACCATGCCCCAAGAGATGCTTAGAACTTTTAAATAGAGTGAAGATTTATTTTTATTTATTTTATGTTTTGAGACAGAGTCTCACTCTGTTGCCCAGGCTGGAGTGCAGTGCTGTGATCTTAGCTCACTGCAACCTCCACCTCCCAGGTTCAAGCAATTATCCTGCCTCAGCCTTCCAAGTAGTCAGGATTACAGGTGCACACCACCATGCCCAGCTAATTTTTTTGTATTTTTAGTACAGACGGGGTTTCACCATGTTGGCCAGGCTGGTCTCAAACTCCTGACCTTATGATCCACCCACGTTGGCCTCCCAAAGTACTGGGATTACAGCCTTGAGCCACTGCATGCAGCCAAATGTAATGCTCTTAATTGTGCTTAGATTTAAGTTTAGGCTGGGAGTGGTGGCTCACACCTGTAATCCCAGCACTTTGGGAGGCTGGGATGGGAAGATCACTTGAGCCCAGGAATTCCAGACTAGCCTGGGCAACCGAGTGACATGAGACCTCATCTCTAGAAAAAAAAAAAAGAAATATTTAAAAAAATTAGCCAGGCATGGTGGCACACACCTGTAGGTCTAGCTATCTGGGAGGCTGAGGCTAGAGAATGCCTTGAACCCAAGAGTTTGAGGCTTCAGTGAGCTATGATCGTGCCACTGCACTCCAGCCTAGTTTGTAGAACAAGACCTTATCTCGAAAAGAAGTCCAGCTAAAACACAGAGAGCTTGCTGACAGTGGGCAGAGAAGTAGAGGTTTACAATATTATCCATGCATGTGCCTACACATCCCTTGAAGAAACTCATCATTTAACAGTAACTGTATTTCTTGCTCTGTGTCACTGAAATCTAACATCAGGAAGTATTGCTATCCTGCATCTATTTCTCTGAGATTACTCATGTAATCACAAGTCATGATTATAGTTTTGCTGCAGGAAATGATAAAATGTATTGCCTTGCCAAATGTGTTTTCACTTTGGCATACTTATTTTAAAGTGGCTTTCAAAACAAATATAATGAACTCATTACAGACAGTAAACGGATTGGGGTCTGCTAAAGCAACCAGTGCAGGGATCAATGAACAACCATCCAAGAGTGCGGCATTTTAAAACGTGCTGAATATTCATCATGTTAGTCAACAAATCTGATGCATGGTACTAGGCACACAGGAAGAGCCAGAAAGTTTGGATAGTTCACATTTACAGGTTTGAACTGAATTTTACAGAAAACTATCATCTTCACA
The DNA here is from genome assembly GCF_049354715.1 of Callithrix jacchus. NCBI lineage: Eukaryota > Metazoa > Chordata > Mammalia > Primates > Cebidae > Callithrix > Callithrix jacchus. Next base: position 11,151,806 of record NC_133502.1, on the reverse strand, counting down.
CAGTTCCTTTTTTGTAAAAAAATTTTATCTTATTTATTTATTTTTGAGGCAGAGTCTTTCTCTGTTGCTCAAGCTAGAGTGGAGTGTTGCAATCCCGGTTTACTGCAACCTCAGCCTCCTGGGTTCAAATTATTCTCCTGCCTCAGCCTCCCGAGTAGTTGGGGCTTCAGGCATGTACCACCATGCCTGGCTAGCGTTTTTAGTAGACCCAGGGTCTCACCATGTTGCCTAAGCTGGTCTCAAACTTCTAAGCTCAGGCAGTTTGCCCATCTTGACCTCCTAAAGTGCTGGGATTAACACCGCATATTCTCACTCATAGGCGGGTGATGAAAAATGAGAACACATGGACACAGAAAGGGGAGTACTAAACACTGGGGTCTATTGGGGGGAAAAGGGGAGGGCCAGTGGGAGGGGGAGGGGGGGAGGGATAGCCTGGGGAGAAATGCCAAATGTGGGTGAAGGGGAGAAGGAAAGCAAAGCACACTGCCATGTGTGTACCTATGCAGCTGTCTTGCATGCTCTGCTCATGTACCCCAAAACCTAAAATCCAATAAAAAATTAAAAAAAAAAAAAAAAAAGTGCTGGGATTACAGACATGAGCCACCGCGCTCGGCCTTCACCCAGTTCTTATTTCCTGATTTCAAGTTGGCCAGTGGCACCATGAGTAATGAATCAAATTGCTTGATTTGGCTTTTACCCAGGATGGAAAGACTCGTGCCTTTCTACGTATAAATAAACAAAATTAGGGCCGGGCGCGGTGGCTCACGCCTGTAATCCCAGCACTTTGGGAGGCCGAGGCAGGTGGATCACAAGGTCGAGAGATCGAGACCATCCTGGTCAACATGGTGAAACCCCGTCTCTACTAAAAATACAAAAAATTAGCTGGGCGTGGTGGTGCGCGCCTGTAATTCCAGCTACTCGGGAGGCTGAGGCAGGAGAATTGCCTGAACCCAGGAGGCGGAGGTTGCGGTGAGCCGAGATCGTGCCATTGCACTCCAGCCTGAGTAACAAGAGAGAAGCTCCGTCTCAAAAAATAAATAAATAAATAAATAAACAAACAAAATTAGGAGCTATCATTCTAAGCACTCTTGTTTGCGATAAGGTTGGGCAAGAGCTTTCATTAGGTCCAGACAAGTGTGAGCTCCGCTGGTCTCTTGATGTTTGCTGTTGCCCATATCTGCCCTGGAATGTGCAGGATGGAGAGCCTTGTGGGATATTCCTCCTGTGCATCCCCAGAAGGGTAGGTAGGAGCCAGGAGTTTTGCTGACATTTCAGGCTTGCAGTTTCAAACCACAGCATTAACATAACCACCCTGCAACTTCAGAGAAGGCAGAACATTAAAACAGCAACCAGCCTTCGTCTTCTGCTCCTAATTAAACTGCAACATGGTGAAGACCAAACACAGCAGGGACGGCTGCATGAAGCAATGATAGACATGCTTCCTCCCACACTTTATGCCCAGACTGCACTTTTTCCTCTCTCTCTCTCTCTTTTCTGGAGACTGAATTTTGCTCTTGTTGCCCAGGCTGGAGTGCAATGGTGCAATCTCGGCTCACTGCAACCTCCATCTCCCGGGTTCAAGCAATTCTCCTGCCTCAACCTCCTGAGTAGCTGGGATTACAGACATGCACACGACACCTGGCTAACTTTGTATTTTTAGTAGAGACGAGGTTTCTCCATGTTGGGCTGGTCTCAAACCCCAGCCTCAGGTGATCCACCTACCTTGGCCTCCCAAAATGCTGGGATTATAGGCGTTAGCCACCGCGCCCAGCCTTTTCTTCTCTTGACTGTGAAATATAATACACACACAAGAGTGTAACTAAAACATAATGTACAACACTATTGAGTGTGGATAACATGCTTACTAGGAGAATTTCAGCTGTCTCCACTCAGAGAGCTACTTTACTCAATTCTCATTAACGACCTGCAAATTTATATTCAGGCACTTGTTTTCAAATTCCAAGTCTATTTCCAAATTGTTCTTTTCTAAAAATAAAATGTTTAAACCACTTTATTGGTGTATGACTGACATGTAAAAAGCTGCACATATTTAATGTATACAACCCAATGAGCTTGGGGATAAGCATGCACCCATGAAACCATCATCACCATCAAGGCCATAAACATATTTGTCATCTCCCGAAGTTTCCTTCCACTCCTGTTATGATTATTATTTGTACGTATGTATGGAAAGAGCATTTAACATGAGACCCACCCTCTTAAGAATTTTAAGTATACAACACAGAACTGTTAGCTATAGGCACTAAGTGTACAGAGATCTCCAGCATTTATTTATCCTGCATAATTAAAACTTCATACCTTTGACCATTACCTCCAGGTTATTTTTTGATGTTGTCCTTTTGTTTTGTTTTGACAAGGTCTTGCTCTGTCACCTAGGCTGGAGTTCAGTGGCTTCATCATGGCTCACTGCAGCATTGATCTCTCAGACTCAAGCCATCCTCCCACCTCCCTCCTGAGTAGCTGGAACTACAGGCATGCACCACCACACTTGGCTAATTTTTGTACATATATATTTTTTAAGAGACAGAGTCTTGCTCTGTTGCCCAGGCTGGAGTGCAGTGGCGCAATCTTGGCTCACTGCAACCTCCGCCTCCTGAGTTCAAGCAATTCTCCTGCCTCAGCCTCCCGAGTAGCTGGGATTACAGGCACACGCTGCCACAACTGGCTATATATATATATATTTTGTATTTTAGTAGAGACGAGGTTTCACCATGTTGCCCAGGCTGGTCTTGAACTCCTGAGTTCAGGCAATCCGCCCACCTCTGCCTCCCAAAGTGCTAGGATTATAGGTGTGAGCCACTGCTCCTGGCATTTTTGTATTTTTTATAGAGACAGGGTTTGCCATGTGGCCCAGGCTGATCTCGACCTTCTGGGCTCAAGTGATCTGCCAGCCTTGGTCTCCCAAAGTGCTGGGATTACAGGCATCAGCCATGGCGCCCAGGCTAGATTGTTAGTTAGCTCACCCAGGCATCTATCTTCTTGTTTCTCTGTATGGACGTGGGGTTAATTTTTTTACAACACATTCCAGACCTCTTTCCCAGAATCCTCTCTTGTTATTGGTTGGCATATTATTGGATCTCACTTCAGACTGACTCCCACCTCACCCCAATAGGAACTAAACCTAGAGAGATTATTCCAGAATCGTCTGTGGCATCTACACCTCCTGGGCAGAGGGACAAGCCACGTGAATTATGGCATGAATTGAGGTCGGCTTGCTAGTCCGTAGCAAACCTCCGTAACTCCCCTCAAGAAATTTCTTGATGTCTTTAGGAAGATGAAAGATCATTCAAAGCAAATTTTTATGCTAGGTCAATATTCTGTACCCCTCAACAACTCCTTCCAAAGTGATTCCTCATCTCAAGATTACATGTCAAAACCTCATCCTCTCTCTACGTCTTTCCAAATTAATACGGATTTCAGTACATTCTAGACAGGATTTCAGATGACAATTTCATAACTATATCATCATTTTGTGCCACCGCTGCCTTTTCTTGATTATTTTGCAATGATTCAAAACTTAATCTAAAATTTAAAACACATAATTATATTTTATATGGAGTCAAGTTGCCATTTGGAGCTGGCCCCATTGTCAAAATACCTATAGCAACGGACTATGAGCAAGAGGCTGGGGAGGCTCTAGTGAAGAAGAGGAAATGCCAGGTCCTGTCAACCCTCTGCTTCTATATATGGGGCCTAAGTCAGATGCTGCCTTTAAGGAGTGGGGTATTGTGGTGACAAAGAACAGGTAGGAGCTTTAGAAGCCAGGCAAAGCTGTGTTGGCCAGAAACTTTTCTGCAGGTGCTAATACAAAGTTACTTATTTTAAACTTAAAAAATATATATTGTGGGCCAGGTGAAGTGGCTCACACCTGTTATCCCAGCACTTTGGGAGGCTAAGACAGGAAGATCAATTGAGCCCAGGAGTTTGAGACTAGCCTGGGCAACAAAGTAAGATCCGGTCTCTACAAAAAAATTTAAAAATTATCTGGCTGTGGTGGTATATGCCTGTAGTCCCAACTACATGGGAGACTGAAGTGGGAGGATTGCTTGATCCCAGGAGGTTGAGGCTGCAGTGAGCTGTGTTCCTGCCATTGCACTTCAGCCTGGGTGACACAGTGAGACTGTCTCAAAAAAAAAGCGGGGGTGGGGGAGGTGGTGCTGGGCGCAGTGGCTCACGCCTGTAATCCCAGCACTTTGAGAGGTCGAGATGGGAGGATCACTTAAGGTCAGGAGTTCAAGACCAGCCTGGCCAACATGGTGAAGCCCCCATCTCTACTAAAAATACAAAAGTTAGCCCGGTGTGGTGGTGCATGCCTGTAATCCCAGCTACTCAGGAGCCTGAAGCAAGGGAATTGCTTGAACCTGAGAGGTGGAGATTACAGTGAGCCAAGATCATGTCCCTGCACTCCAGCCTGGGTGACAGAGCGAGACTCTGTTCTCAAAGAAGAAGAAAAAAAGATTACTCTTACATAGACATTTATTGAAATGAGGAATGTATATTTGGAGGGGTCTGTTTTCACAATGCTATATGTTTTTGAAAAGGGCTACTGTCACAATAACTCATGCATGATTATTCTACTGTGTCTTTATAATGCTGGAAGAAGAGGCGCTAGGATTGCCTTACTCATAATGCCCCTTGCAACCCATCTTGATCCCACAATCCTCTGCCTTTCTTTTTCTTTCGGCATGTGCACTTCTTGTTCCTTCCATATAAGTCTGTTAGAATAGGAACATAAATTATTTTGAGCAGATGTGAACTAATGTTACCCTACTTAAAGAAAAGAAAGGAAACCCCTGCTGGAGAACTCTGTCGTCACTTAAGAGAAAAGCAACGGACGCGCGACAAATGGATGGAACGTGGATTCCTACCGTAGTCCTGTTTTGCCACGCGGTGGCGCCCACGCACCAGGAAGACACCTCGGCTCTGGGGCGAGAGGCTGCTCGGCCGGCTTGGGTCTGCTCCAGAAAGGTCTGACAAAGGTGGTGACCCTGCGAAGGGAAACGGACAGGATGATGAGCCAGAGAAATGGATGAAAGCTAAGAGCATGGAGAGAGTGTAAGGCAGAAGTTAAGAATGTTGACTCTGGAGCCTGACACGGAGGCGCACACCTGTAAACCCCGCACTCAGGAGGATCGCTTGAGCCCAGGAATTCGAGACCAGCCTGAGCAATATCATAAGACGCCCCCCAACTCCTCCAATCCCCACCCCCCCCAAAAAAGAATGTTGACTCTGGGATCCACTTTACGTTGCTTTCCAATGCCAGCTCTCCGATCTCAGTTCCCACGTTCTTACTGAAAAGAAAGTCAGAGGGACTGGATAAGGGTGGGAAGCAAGTGGTGATATGATTTGGATGTGCGACCCCGCCCAAATCTCCTGTCGAACTGTAACCCTCAGTGTTGGAGGTGGGGCCTGGCGGGAGGTGATTGGATGGATGGCGGGGCAGGGGAGTGGGTTTCTCCATAATGGGGAAACCTCCCGTCTCGACCTCTCAAAGTGCTGGGATTACAGGCGTGAGCCACTGCGCCCATCCCCTTGGCGCTGTCCTAGCGATAGTGCATTCTCCTGAGACCTGGTTGTTTCAAAGCCTGTGGCATCTCCACTCTCTCCTTTTGCTCCTGCTTTTGCCTTATGGGGCGCCTGCTTTCCCCCTCACCTTCCAACATGATTGGAAGCTTTCTGGGGCCTCCCCGGAAGCAGATGCCAGTATCATGCTTCCTGCACAGGCTGAAGAACCATCAGCCAATTAAGACTCTTTTCTTTGTAAGTTACCCAGTTGCAATTCGAGAATGGACTCATTCAAATGGAATTACTCTGCTTAGCACAGTACTAAGCACAAAGTGCTCACCTGGGGGTCCAGAACACATCATGTTCAGGGGGAAAATACAGTGAGACTTGGTACATACAAAGGGTCTTCTAGCTTAATTATCTCTACTGTTTCTCACTTTGTGGAAAAAGGAAATGAAAAATCCATTGAACTGATTTAGCCACAGCCAGTACATAAGCCACTAAAATTTGACCCCTGTTTACTCCTTCTGTCTCCCCACCCCTGCAACTTTCATTTGTCAGCGACACTGCTGGATGAAGTGTTGCTACTAACTCACCAGGAACAGTCCACAACGCCTGAAGACTGAGTTTTTGCTCCCCTCTCCCTTAGCAACCTGACACCAATTAATCTGTTGTTAAAGAAAATTGAGGCTGGGCATGGTGGCTCACACCTGTAATCCCAGCACTTTGGGAGGCAGAGGCGAGCAAATCACCTGAGGTCAGGAGTTTGAGATCAGCCTAGCCACCATGGTGAAACCCCATCTCTATTAAAAATACAAAAATTAGGCCAAGCATGGTGGCTCACGCCTATAATCCCTGCACTTTGGGAGGCCGAGGCAGGTGGATCACTTGAGGTCAGGAGTTCGAGACCAGCCTGGCCAACAAGGTGAAACCCCGTCTCTACTAAACATACAAAAATTAGCTGGGCGTGGTGGTGTGCGCCTGCAGTCCCAGCTACTCGAGAGGCTGAGGCAGAAGAATTGCTTGAACCTGAGAGACAGATGTTGCAGTGAGCTAAGATTGCACCATAGCACTCCACCCTGAACGACAGAGCGAGACTGTCTCAAAAAGAAAAAAAAATTAGTCGGGCATGGTGGTGCATGCTTATGATCCCAGCTACTTGAGAGGCTGAGGTGGGAGGATGGCTTGAGCCTAGGAGGTGGAGTTTTCAGTGAGCCAAGATTGCACCAACTGCATTCCAGCCTGGGTGACAGAGCAAGACTCTGTCTCAAATATATATATATTTGTTACATATATACATAACTGAAAATATATATATATATATGTTTTTCAGTTACCATTAATAATTGAGTGGTGCTGTAGGCTGTGATCATAAGAAAACAGAGACTCCTAGGGAAAATGAATCTTAGCCATAATTTGGTTAGCATTCTGATATGCCATTCATTTTGAATGAAAGCTGGGGTTTAGGAAAGGTGTTACATTTCCTCCAAAATAAATAGGTGATAATTTTTATTTTTTTAATTGTATTTTAATTTTTTTTTTTTAAGACAGAGTCTCACTCTGTCGCTCAGGCTGAAGTGCAGTGGCATGACATCGGCTCACTGCAATCTTCATCTCCCAGGGTCAAGTGATTCTCCTGCCTCAGCCTCCTGAGTAGCTGGCATTACAAGCATGCGCCTCCACAACAAGCTAATTTGTATTTTTAGTAGAGACGGGGTTTCATCATGTTGGCCAGACTAGTCTCGAACTCTTGACCTCAAGTGATCCGACCTCCACAGCCTCCCAAAGTGCTGGGATTACAGGCATGAGCCACCCACCTGGCCCTAGGTAACAATTTTTATATTTCCAGTTGCTTATTTTCTCAGTTGTAAGGACTGCAGGGCCTACATGAGTGCTTGGTACAAGATTCTTCTCTGTGTGGTAGAGGCAATAGAAAGATGGTACCCAATGACAGTAGTTTATGTAGGAAAAAGAATAATCTTAATCTCCCCCTCCTACAACTCAACATCACCTCAAAATTACTGAAGGAAACGAAAATAGATTTCCTTGACATAGTTCAAACTATTCAGAAGGTCTGGAAATACAGGAAGAGCTGCAAAGCTATCCTTTGTTGGGGAGATTTGCACCTGTAGAGAAAATCTACATGGAGACAGTCAGGCTTTCTCTGAGGCCTTCCCTTGTCCAATCTGGGAAAGATGAACTGAGTCCGACACCTTTAAACAACTGAAAAGAACATTCAGCATCTGTTCTCTCTGAGGTCTGCTACCCGTGAGATTTTATCTACATAACAAGGTGACCTTTGCTAGCCAAACCCCCTCTTCTCTCCTTCCCATAACCTGTCTTGCCTTGCTCCAAGCCCTCATTTTTTCTGAAACCTTAAGATTGTTACAGAAAAGCATCAACCAGGCTGGGCACAGTGGGACTGTAATCCCAGCACTTTGGAAGACTGAGGTAGGAGGATTGCTTGAAGCCAGGAGTTTGAGACCAGTCTGGGCAACAAAGTAAGACCCCGTGTCTACCAAAAAATATATACATGTATATGAGCAACATGACAAATCCCTGTCTCTACCAAAAGTATAAAAATTAGCCGGGTGTGATGGTGCATACCTGTAGTCCCAAATACTCGGGAGGCTGAGGTGGGAGGATGATTGAGCCCAGGAGGTTAAGGCTGCAATGAGTCATGGTCAAGCCACTGCACTCCAGACTGGGTGACAGAGTGAGACCCTGTCTCAAAAACAAGGAACAAAAAATGTTTGTTTCTTTCAGTGAGCTATATTGCACCACTTCACTCCAGTCTGGGTGATGGAGTGAGACTCCATCTCCAAAAAAATAGCTTTTAAATTAAAAAAATATTTTTTTAAAGAAGCATCAGCCATCCAGCCATATATTTGAGGTCTTAAGGCTCCCCTGCACGTCAATGAATTTGTATGCCTTCTCAGCTCTTAACTTGCCTTTTCTCACTTGGTTTTTCCATGAGACTTCAGGGTATAAAGGGGAAGCTTGCCCTTGGTCCCTAAAGTACTGTGAGTTTTGTTTGAGAATTACCCAGAGGTCAGGGCAAAGGTGGACGCGGAGAACTCCACGCTCTATCTCTTGTGGTCTGAGGTCGACCTGCAGCCAGGATGCCAAGACCCTTGCCAGGGTAGGGTGGGCTTCCCAAGACCATGGGGGAAAAGCCCAGAACTACTTCCTCTCCTTTCCAATCCAACACAGCCAGAATTCTCCCTCTTAAAGACTTACTTCAAATAGAAGCTAAGCCTGTAGTACACAGCTGTATATGTCTGTGGGTAGATGTCTTCAAAATATGTGTTTTTTTTAATTAAAAAAATTTTTTTGAGTCAGGGTCTCAGTCTGTTCCTCAGGCTGGAGTACAACTCACTGCAGCCTTGACCTCCTGAGCTCAGCCATCCTCCCACCTCAGCCTTCCGAGGAGCTGAAACTACGGGCACACACCACCATGCTCAGCTAATATTTTCATTTTTTATAAAGATAGTGTCTCACTACGTTGCCCAGGCTGGCTTCAAACTCCTGGGCTCAAGCGATCCTCCCACCTGGGCCTCCCAAAGTGCTGGGAACATAAGCTACCAAGTTACCTCCTTTAAAAATATTTGTTGAGCCACTATGCCTGGCCCAAAATATGTTTTCAAAGGAGCTAACTTGGGCTGGGTGTGGTGACTCATGCCTGTAATCCTAGCATTTTGGGAGGCCAAGGTGGCTGGATCACTTGAGGTTTGAAACTAGCCTGGCCAACATGGTGAAACCCCATCTCTACGAAATATATAAAAATTAGCTGGGCATGGTGGCACACACCTGTAATCCCAGCTACTCAGGAGGCTGAGGCAGGAGAATCGCTTGAACCCAGGAGGTGGAGGTTGCAATGAGCCAAGATGGTGCCACTGCACTCCAGCCTGGGCAACAGAGGGGGCCTCTGTCTCATAAATAAATAAATAAAATAAAGGAGCGGCCAGGTGTGGTGGCTCACACCTGTACACCCAGCACTTGGGAGGCCAAGGCAGGTGGATCATGAAGTCAGGAGTTCAAGATCACCCTGACCAAGATGGTAGAACCCCCTCTCTATTAAAAATACAAACAAATTAACCAGGTGGCAGGCACCTGTAATCCCAGCTACTCAGCAGGCTGAGGCAGAGAATCGTTTGAAGCCAGGAGGTGGAGGTTGCAGTGAGCTGAGTTAGTGCCATTGTACTCCAGCCTGGGCAACAGGGCGAGACTCTAACTCAATAAAATAATAATAATAATAATAATAATAATAATAACACAAAGGAGCAAACTTGGTAGCTTAAGCAGAAATTATTGAGCAAAGCACAACTTTATTTAATCCTTTGTTCCAGTTGCAAATTCAAAATAGTGATATTAATGTAAGCTCTTCAAATTCTGACAAGAATCAAATATCTTGGAGATTTCAACGTCCTCCTCACTAATAGTTAAACAAGTCCTTTATTTTGATTCTTTTGAGACAGAGTCTTGCTGTGTCACCCAGGTTGGAGTGAAGTGGCACAATCTCTGCTCACTGCAGCCCTTGTCTTCTGGATCAAGCGATTCTTCTGTCACAGCCTCCTGAGTAGCTGGAATGATAGACGTGTGTGCCACCACACCCAGCTAATTTTTGTATTTTTAGCAAATACAAATACTCTGTTTACTCATGTAAACTTTGTGCTGGATGGTCCTCTCAGGGTGAGACAGAGGAGCATATGGGTGGGAAATATGAACTAGTGAAGATGGGTGAGACAGAGGAGCATATGGGTGGGAAGTATGAACTAGTGGAGATGGGTAAGACAGATGAGCATATGGGTGGGAAGTATGAACTAGTGGAGATGGGTGAGACAGAGGAGCATATGGGTGGGAAGTATGAACTAGTAGAGATGGGTGAGACAGAGGAGCATGTGGTGGGAAGTATGAAGCCTGTGCACTGCATGTCTGGGTATGTGGAAGTCCCACTCACTGATAAGAGGAGAAAAGGCAGTGAACAATGGTGGGTGGAGACCAGATCACATCCGGATTTAAGAAGACCTGGAAATGCCAGTGTCATAGCCAAGTGGATGTATTAGATGATCAGTTGGATATAAAATGCCCAATGCTTAGAAGAGATGTCAGCACACCCAAAGAGAGTGACCAGAATAGTCACTGGGAAGGGAGAGCGAGGAGAGTCGAGGAAGCTAGGAGAAGAGCACATCTCAGTGAAGGCTGCAGACAAAGCATTGAATGCCGTGAAGAGGCCAGTATATGAGAAATAAAAAATGTCTACTGGATTTAGCAACAAAGAGGTTTCCAGTGATCTAGCAAAAACCCGGGTTTTGTGGTGTTGTGGAGGTGAAGGCCAGGCTGAAGTGAGTTAGCTGTGAAGGACTAGATGTTAAGTGGAAAGAGCAAGTACAGAGAATTCTTTCGAAAGCTTTTTTGGGAAAAGAGACAGACAAGCTGAATGTTTGTCTTCGTGGCGCTTTCCATGCCCCACCCCACAGCTGAAAAGCAGAGAGATGGGGCTGGATACAGTGGCTCACGTCTGTGGTCCCAGCACTTTGGGAGGCCCGGGTGGGAAGATTGCTTGAGCCCAGGAGTTTGAGACCAGCCTGGGCAACATAGCAGGACCCCATCTCAAAACAAAAAAAGTTTAACAAAAGTATTTTATTTTTGAAAAGAAATTATACTGCTGTCCAATTGCTCAAAAACAAATATCATGGCAATTTTTTCTTTTCTTTTCTTTCTTTTTTTTTTTTTTTTGTAGATAAAGTCTCACACCATCTCCCAGGCTGGAGTGCAATGGCACCATCTTGGCTTACTGCAACCTCCACCTCCTGGGTTCACATGATTCTCCTGCCTCAGCCTCCTGAGTAGCTGGGATTATAGGCACACACCACTATACCCAGCTAATTCTTTTTTTTAGTTTTAGTAGAGATGGGGCCTCACTATGTTGACTAGACTGGTCTCGAACTCCTGACCTTGTGATCCGCCCACCTCGGCCTCCCAAAGTACAGGGATTACAGGCTTGAGTCACCACCCCCAGTGAAATTTTTTCTTAAACTGAGTATAAAGGGCAACCAATTTTGGATGAACTTACTAAGGTACACATCTCATGCAGAGAAAAAGAGAAAGTACATTATTGTTTTCTTTAATTATAAGCCACTTGAAAAAAATAAGACTAGTCAGTACATGAATCCTGAATAGTTAAGACCTTTTCTCTCAGCAAATACGTGTTACTTTTGAAGTCAGCAGATGTGCTAATGGTAGAAATATAGAACATAAGTATCAATCATCCAAAGTTAAATCAAAATGTTCACTTGCAATTGAATGACTTTTATTAAGTAGATGCACTCAAGACTGGAGATAGTACTTTATGAGAGGTCAGTTCAAAAAAATTTTCAATTACAAAAATTTAAATTTAAAAAAAAGGAAACAGACATAAGGCAGTCAACAAAGAGGTTTGTACATTTAAAATAATTTGTTTTTGCTTTAAGACGAGAAATATTTCTGCATGTTTGTGTGCTAGTGGGTATGATTCAGTAAAAAGGAAGAATGTGATGATCCAGAAGAGAGAGTGGGGAAAATGGAAAAAGCCAAACTTTTTTTTTTGTTTGTTTGTTTTTCCTGAGACAGAGTCTCACTTTGTTGCCCAGTCTGGAAGTGCAATGGTGCAATCTTGGCTCACTGCAACCTCCACTTCCTGACTTCAAGCGATTCTACTGTCTCAGCCTCCCAAGTAGTTGGGATTACAGGTACGTGCTACCACGTCTGGCTAATATTTTGTACTTTTAGTGGAGATGGGATTTTGCCATATTGGCCAGGTTGGTCTTGAACTCCTGACCTCAAGTGGTCCACTCACCTCAGCCTCCCACAGCGCTGAGATTACAGGCGTAAGTCACTGCACCTGGCCTCTCTCTTTCTCTCAGCAGGAGTGGGATTCCTACTGGGAACTTTTGTGGAGGCAATGGACCTTCGTCAAGGGATCTGGGGAGGGGCTGTGGCAAACTCCGCTGAGCCAGTTGGTTATGCACGATCTTGGTTCAAAGAAATTACAGCAGGTCAGCGATAGCCAGCTGCCTACCACAACCCACACGAAGACAGAATGAAAGCAAGCCTCTGAAAGAGTTATTTGCTAGACAGTTGTTAGCCAAGCAGGCACAAAGCAGCTCATCCCGCCAGCTCTGCAACCTCAGTCAGACTCCCCGGCTCCCTGGCTGCATAGGATTGGGAAGCTGCATTTTTGTCTATGTTCCTTGCTACTGGCCCATCAACCCCAGGCTTGGGTGTGGTTTGCATTGGCCAATGAAGTGTGAGTGGAAGTGATACATGTAACTTCCAAATGGAGGCTTTGAAGTCCTTCTCCTGGTTCCACCATCATGCTTACCCTCAACCTTGAGACCAGCATACCCCAGAGAGGGACTGCTCACTCAGCCTTGGTTGTGGAATGAAGAGGACACAGAGTAGGGCCTCAACTGACCTGTGGTCAGCATGCAATAAACTTTGGTTGTTGTAAGCTGGCTTGAATTGGAGGACTGTTTGTTACCACAGCATACGCTAGCTAAGGCTGACTGATACATAGGAATTCCAACCTGTATATTTCAACTCCATGAAGGATTCACTTGAACAACTTTCTGCAGGCAACATTCTGTGCCTTCTATTTGGTGTCATGAAATCAGAAAGCCTCCTGCACCGTTGGCCAAACACAGCAATGTCTCCTCTTACAATGGTTCTTTTTACAGGCACCTCGTCTGTAACAGGTATAGGCTGAAGGCTTCAGTGGATGCTTTTACTATATCCACATAAGGCATATAGGTGTGAATGTCGGGGGTCTTTTTTAGCTGTTTTACTTGGTCCACACATCTTGTATGCCCTTAATGTCCCCCGAAAAGTAGACCTTTCTAACATCTATCACTCACAAGCCAATAGCTTTGCCGACAAAATCCCATTTCTTCACATCTAATACATTAGTGAAGGGTCAGCTCTGGACCAAAATAGGGACAATGTAACAATGTGTTGGAGTCACCCTGGAGTATGGCCCTCTCGAATATCTTTCTGAGCCTGCTGCTCTGGGCCTTTTTGCTTAGGAGCTCTGGAACCCTTTATTAGCGACAAAGATACAAAGTAGCTATTGGTTGGGAGTGGTGGCTCATGCCTGTAATCCCAGCCCTTTGGGAGGCTGAGTATTCCTTGAGACTAGAGGTTTGAGATCAACCTGGGCAACATAGCAAGACCTGTCTCTACATTAAAAATAAAAAATTAAAAAGAAGGTATCTGTTATACCACATGGGTAAAAGTTGGCAAACCAAAAATGTATTCTGTGTTGACACAGATCATTGTATTTATTATTATTATTATTTTGAGACTGAATTTTGCTTTCATCATCCAGGCTGGAGGGCAATGGCATGATCTTGACTCTCTGCAACCTCTACCCTTTGGGTTCAAGCAATTCTCCGTGCTTCAGCCTCCCAAGTAGCTAGGATTACAAGTACCTGCTACCATACCTGTCTAATTTTTTATTTGTAGTAGATAGGGGGTTTCACCATGTTGGCCAGGCTGATCTTGAACTCCTGACTTCAGGTGATCTGTCCACCTCAGCCTCCCAAAGTGACGGGATTACAGACATAAGTCACTGTGCCCGGCTGACACAAATCATTTTAAAATGCCATTTCTTTATTAAAATGTCTATCCCAGCTGGGCCTTTACACCTTTATGCCATCATTTTAAAAATGGAAATATTTTGATGCTGGTCTTCCTTTTCACTGCCCTAAATAAACCTTTTTCTGATGAGTTGCCATTAAAAAAGGATTACATCTTGAAAAGAGAATATTTCTGTTAGTTTGAGGCTTCAGCATCCTCCAGGAGCAGCACCAGTGCCTTGTGAGGGTCAGGCTGGGACTTGTCTTGGCACGGGGTGGTGCAGGTGGCATTCCATAAGGATTGGCACCTTTCTGGACCCGTTCCGACCACACAACTCACAGAATTCTCTTGCCATTTTCTACACAGACTTGATAGGTATTATTCAAAAAGGAGAAGCTCATGTTGGGGGTCAAAAACCGATTCCCCAAAGTAGAGTGCTTTGCACATGCTGAACTGAGAAAAAAATTCAAGGTCTCTGTCCTCTCCCCCAACCGTCCTCCATCTCTCTCAAAGCATTGGGTGGAGTCGTTCTCCAGAGTTCCCCTATTTGCCTAAATTCTGGACCTAACAGAGAAGGAAACAATGAACTCTAGTCCTTTCCCTGAACGTTTTTCCCCTCAGAAGCATTCTGGTTTTCTTTTTCTTTTCTTTCTTTTTTTTTTTTTTTTTCTTGAGATAGAGTCTCACTCTGTCACTCAGGCTGGAGTGCCATAGTGCAAACATGGCTCACTGCAGTCTCGACCTTCCAAGCTCAAGCAGTCCTTCATGTCAGCCTCCCAAATAACCGAGACCACAGGTTCATGCCATCACACCCAGCTAAGTTTTTAAGTTTTCTGTAGAGACAGGATCTTGCCATGTTGCCCAGGCTGGTCTCAAATTCCTGGGCTCAAACAATCTTCCCATCTAAGTGTCTCAAGTGTTGAGATAACAAGTGTGAACCACCACACCAGGGCCCTTCCCTCAATTTTCATTAACTGAACCCATAGAACAGGAATGAAGATTCAACAAACCTGGGCAGACTTTTGTCACCAAGCAGACTTTGCCCAGACCACTGTGCACTCTCACAGCCTGTCAAATCCTCCCTAGGAATCATGCATTGCCTGCAATAGAATTCCCCTTCTCCGCCTCCCATAACCTGTTTTATCAGGACCCAAGCCCCCATTCTTTCTGTAACCTCAAGATGGGATCTAAACTTCTAGACTCCACTCAGAGGGGGGGGGGGGCGGGTCTTCATTCTAGAGGCTTCTATGTCACGTAAAACTGTGATCAAATAAATGTTTATGCCTTTTTTCCAATGGACCTGCCTTTTGTGAGTTGATTTTTCAGCAAAGCTTCCGAGGGTGAAGGGCAAACTTTCCCTTCACCCCCACATTCATATTCACACCATTCTTCTGGAGCTCCATGACAACATATAATAACATCCACTGGAATGGCCTCCATAAGTTATATTATGGGATTTCTTCAAGTAATTGCTCAAAGACATAGAGTCCAATTTTTCCGTAATACCAATACTCATTTTATTTAGATGTCCAGTGGGTCATCAACTCTCCCCCCTGGGTTTCATTTTAATAACTGTGCTGGAACCTTTGAGCCCAATGGTAAATATCAGAAGAGCCCCAGAGAAATTGTTAGGATCTCTAGGTATTAACTGAAAAGTTTTGCCAGATTTTGCTCCGCCGGTTCACACTGAGCAAGTTCAGGAATAACAATAAATTCACTTTTGTGGCTTTCCACGCTTTAGCTGAATAAGAAAATGTACTTCAATGGTGTATTCAGCTTCGTAATGGGTTGCATTTGTGTCTCTACAGAAAACACATCAAGGTCATAGCCCCCAGTACTTCAAATGTGACCTTATTTGAAAATAGGCTCACTGCAGATGTAATTAGGTAAAATGAGGTTATACTGGTGATATTGTTAGGATCTGTGTACCTGCCCAAATCTCATATTGAAATGTAATTCCCAATGTTGGAGGTAGGGCCTGTGGGAGGTGATTGGATCACAGGGGCAGATTCCTTATGAGTGAGTTAGCTCCACCCCATTTGGTGCTGTCCTTGCCATAGTGGATGAGTTCTTGTGAGATCTGGTCATTGAAACGTGGGTAGCTCCCACTTCACTCTCTCACTCCTGCTCTGGCCATGTGACTGGCTGGCTCCCACTTTGCTTTCCACCAGGACTGTAAGGTTCCTGAGGCCTCCCAAGAAGACAAGCACATACCAGTATCACGCTTCCTGTAGAGCCTGCAGAACGGTGAGCCAATTAAACTTTTCTTTATAAATCGTCCAGCCTCAGACCAGGCACAGTGGCTCATGCCTATAATCACAGCACTTTGGGAGGCTGAGGCAGGCAGATCACTTGAGGTCAGGAGTTTGAAACCAGCCAGCCAACATGGCAAAATCCCATCTCTACTAAAAATCCAAAATTAGCTAGGCATGGTGGTGCATGCCTGTAATTCCATCTACTCAGGAGGCTGAAGCATAAGAATTGCTTGAACCTGGGAGGCAGAGGTTGGCAGTGAGCCTTGATCATGCCACTGCACTCCAGCCTGGGTGACAGTGCAAGATTCTGTCTCAAAAAAAAAGTTAAGTAAATAAGTAAATTACTCAGTCTCATGTATTTCTTTATAGCAATGTGAGAACAGACTAATGCAATTGGAGTAGGGAGGTGCCTAGTCCAGTATGCTTGATATCCCTATAAGAGGAAAATTTGGACCTAGATGCACACAGGGAAGATGATACATTGAAACAGGAAGAAGATGCCCACGTGAAGATGAAAGCAGAGACTGGAATGAGGCAGCTACAATCCGAGAAACACAGAGAGATACTAGAAACCAGGAGAGGCAAGGACCTTCCTTCTAGAGGAAATGTCATCTGCTGACTCCTTGATCTCAGACTTTTAGCCCCCCAGAAATGGCAGATAACTCTCTGTTTGTTTTGTTTCGTTTGAGACAGGGTCTTGTTCTGATACTCAGGTCAGAGTGCAGTGGCGTGGTCTCGGCTCATTGCAACCTCCACCTCCCAGGCTCAAGAAATCCTCTCACCTCAGACTCCCAAGTAGATGGGACTCCAGGTGCACACTACCACACCTAGCTAATTTTCATTTGTATTTTTTGTAGAGGCAGGGTTTTTCCATGTTGCCCAGGCTGGTCTCTGTTGTTTTAAGCCATCCAACTGTTTGGTATTTTTGTACAGCAGCCACAGGAATAGGATATGACCTTCACTGATCTGCAGAGACGTGGGTCTGTGCCTTCCATGGTTCACCTAAACCATGATCAGTAGTAAGGCCATACAGAGCAACATGTGGAGGGAATGGGTATAAGGGAGGGAGTGAAGACGGGAAGGCCAAGAATAAAAATCCTCCAGGTAATGGACGGAGCCACTCAAATGTAAACATCAGCAGCACAGGAGTGTGAAGACTCCAGCAGGGTTTGGAGGTCCTGAAGCTACACCAGCTTCTGGAGACCACGCAGTATGCATCTTGGTGTCTGCATGCCTCCTTCTCTCCACCACACCCACACAGCGCTCCTCATGGGCAGTGCACTATGAGGAACACCCAGGCCTCGGTGCCTTGACTGTGCAAGATGGCATGTTACTAACCACACTTAGAGTGAAGTTTAAGCTGACAGGTACATGCATATCACATTGATCATATGGGAGTTTTACAACGTGAATTGTAGACATCACCATAAGGGAGGAAGGGGATGGGGTGTGTGTGAAGGCTTGAGAAGAGGAGAAAGGCCTGAGAGAATGATTTTAGGGAGTGGGAGAGTCAACTTATTAGTGAAGCATGGTACAATTTCTGGCTACTTAAAGTCCATGTAAATCTAGATAAGATGAGTCTGCCCGGATGGGTGAATTTTTCGGTAAAGTAAATGTAGATGTACAGGCATGGACACAGTGGAGATGCTGTTATATGGAATTGGGTTTTTCTTCCAGAGGGAAAGAGGAAGTTGAGACTGTTTGCCAGGGAGTGATTATAACTCTGGACTGCAGAATCCTGGCCGGACACTGGAAAATGAGATGATGGATCCATGAAGAACATCTCAATGAGGCCACAGAATTGTTCCTGTGGGTATCCTGGAGCAAATAAACTGGAAGGATAGGAGATGGGATTAAAGAGGGAAATGTCTGACTTTGAGATATTGGAAGTGGCACACTTTCCGGTGATGACAAGATCTGGGATTTGGCCTTGGCAGTGGGCGGCTGAGATAGATGGAGTGATGGAAAAGGTTGCTATTGATGAAATGGCGAAGGAAAGGAGGGGCTGGCATGTAAACAGTGGTAGAAATTGGGGCAGAAAAATAGGAGCATACTTTTCAGTGATTGGGGGCAGTGGCTGGGGAGCTGCTTGATGCAGAAGGTGGAAGGCGAGAGGAGGATGTAGCTGATGGTCTGAGCATTAGGGGAGCTGGGATCATTTTGCAATAAGGAAAGGAAGAGGCCAGGCATGGGGGCTCACCTCTGTAATCCCCACACTTTGGGAGGCCAAGGAGAGATTGCTTGAGCCCAGTAGTTTGAGACTAGTGTGGGCAACATAATGAGACCCCATCTCTAACAACAACAAAAAAATTGAGCTGGGCATGGTGGCGTATGCCATCCCCCTGACATTTTCAGGTTTTTTCTTTTTCCACATTTATACATCCACACTAACAGGTTATATGTATCCATATAAGAAGAGGGAAATGTGAACACAACACACACAGAAGGAAGGTGATGCAATGAAACAGGAAGAAAATGCCCAAAGATGAAGGCAGGGAGGAGGCACATACCTGCAGTCCCAGCTACTTGGGAGGCTGAGATGGGAAGATCACTTGAGCCTGGGAGGTTGAGGCTGAAGTGAGCTGTGACCACATAACTGCACTCCATCCTGAGTGACAGAGGAAGACCTTGTCTTCATAAATAAATAAAAATTTTGAAAGAGAGAAAGGTCTGGAAGGCTGGGAGGGAGGGCACTGAGCCTATCTTGGGACCTGAGATGAGTATGTTTATAAAAATGAAAGATCATCTCTTGAGATGATTATGAAGGAAGTAGTTGTTCTGGAAAGGAAGTGGGGGCTCTATGGGGCAAAAGGTGGGAGTGTATAGAAATTCGCTGGACATAGAGCAGGTATTCCAGGAACTTAGCGGATGGGTTTGAGAGTGATGAGGATGGGAACTGGATCACCTCAGAGGATGAATGGGGAAGTTTGAGGATGACACTTGCTTGTCTTAAGAGACACCAGAATGTGAGTCCTGACTTATTTTTAGCCCTGTTTCTTAAAAGACTTTTTTAGAGCCATGATGGCACCAAGGGACGGGGATTCTGCTCTTCAGGTTGCTTGGCAGTAAAGCAGGTGATGAGGAAGATCTCTGACTCTGAATTTTCTTGGGGACATGGTGGTCAGTGTCCCTTTCTCTCACCCCCAATTCTCTTTGCTGCTCCCTCCATCCCATTTCTGCCCCTCCACTGTGCACTTTCTAATTTTCCTACCTGCTTTCTTTTTCTAGCTCATCTCGTAAATATAGCTTTTTATTTTCAGTTCTCTTCCTTCCTCCTCTTGATAAGAACAAATAGAGTAATAGAGTTATCTGTTGTTAGTGTGGATGTATGACTGTGGAAAAAGGAAAAAGCTCAGAAAAAGTGAGGAGTGGAGTGATAGAAAAATCTATGGAGAATGTACAAATGGCCACAAATCTATGAGAAGATGCTCAACATCACTAATCATCAGGGAAATGCAAACTCAAATCACAATGAGACATGACCTCATGTATGTTAGGATGGCCGTTTTCAAAAGCATAGAAAATACCAAGTGTTGGCAAGGATGTGGAGAAAGCAAAGCCCTTGGGTGCTGTTGGTGGGAATGCAAAATGGTGCAGCCCCTATGGAAAACAATATGGAGGTTCCTCAAAAAATCAAACATAGAATTACCACATGATCCAGCAATTCTACTTCTGAATATTTTTCTTTTCTTTTCTTTCTTTCTTTCTTTTTTTTAAGACAGAGTCTTGATCTGTTGCCCAGGCTGGAGTGCAGTGGTGCAATCTCAGCTCACTGCAACCTCCACTGCCCAGGTTCAAGTGATTCTCCTGTCTCAGTCTCCTGAGTAGCTGGGACTACAGGTGTGTGCCACCATGCCCAACTAAGTTCTTTTTTTTTTTTGGTAGAGGCAGGGTTTCTCCATGTTGGCCAGGATGCCAATCTCTTGACCTTGTGATCTGCCCACCTTGGCCTCCCAAAGTACTGGGATTACTTCTGAATATTTTTCAACAACAGGATCTCAAAAAGATATCTGTACACCCATGTTCATTGCAACAGCATTCACAAGAGCCAAGAGGTGGAAGCAACTCAAATGTGCACTGATGATTGAATGGATAATGAAAATGTGGTATGTCCATACAATGGAATAATATTCAGCTTTAAAAAAGAAGGAAATCCTGTCATAAGCTACCACATGGATGAAGCTTGAAGGCATTAAATGAAACAAGCCAATCACAAAAACATAAATCTGCAGAAATCCACTCACGTGAGATGTATTAAAAAATCAAACTCAGAAAGAAAAGTAGAGTGGTGGTTTCCAGGGGCCGGCGGGGAGAGAAGCAAGGGAAGTTGCTCAACGGACATAGAGTTTCAGTCATGCGAGATGAAGAAGTTCTAGAGATCTGTTTTACAACCATGTGCCTATTGTTAGTAATACTGAACACTTAAAATTGTTAAGAGGATAAATTTGTATTGTGTTCTTTACTGAAATTCCAAAAAGAACAACAAAGGCTCATACTACAACATAGATGAACCTTGAGGTCATATGTTAAGTGAAATAAGCCAGTCACAAAAGGACAACACTGGATGATTCTACTCACAGGAGGTACCTAAGAGCAATCAAATTCATAGAGACAGAAAGGAGAAGCATGGTTACTAGGGATTGTAAGAAGGGATAATGGGGAGTTATTTATGCAGGGAAGGGGGGGATGGGGAGTTAACAGGTATAGAGTTTCAGTTTGGGAAGATGAAAACGTTCTGGAGAGGGATGTGCTGGTGATTGCATAACACTGTGAATACACTTAATGCCACTGAAACATAAGCTTAAAATGGTTAAAATGAAAAATTGTATTATGTATATTTTACTATAATTTTTTTAAGAAAAAACAAAACCGTGGAGGCTCTCTGGAAAGCCTAGATGAGAAGATTTACAGATGGCAGAGAAAATAAGAAATAGTAGGAAGAAACAAGGTGTAGACACCACAATCTGTCCATCCCCATCACTTTCCATGTCTGGTAGTTCCTTGTCTTGAGCTCATTCAGTTTAGAGCCAGAAGACCCACTAGATTCCATGAGCACTAGCTTCCCAACCCCACCCCCAGTCCTTTTATTTTTTTAATTTTTTTGTACAGACATCTTTTTTTTTTCTTGCAGGAAAGCTTGCCAAACCATAAAATAAAGAACAAGCAATTAAGAACTGGTGTTGTTAACAAGTTATATCTGTTTTCATTCATAATAACACAGCTTCCAATTTCAATATGGAAACAACATCTGGATTTCAACACAATGAATCCAGAACACAGAAAGAATGGAATTAATTGAAGATCTCCTTTGGCCTTTGCCCAAGTTGGCAATGGGAGAGTTTGGCAGTGTACAGGAACACCTCTTGGAGAAATCAGCTTACACAAAAAAATCCATGCAACTGAGCTCCCTAGGGAAGGAGATCAAATGAATTCAGATCTTGACTTAGGCCAAGTGTGGTGGCTCATGCCTGCAATCCCAACACTTTGAAACACCGAGGAGGTAGGATTGCTTGAGCCCAGGAGTTTGAGACCAGCCGGGAAACATAGCAGACCCCATCTCTATTAGATAAAAATAAATAGATAAATAACTTTTGAAAGAAAAAAATTATAAACCTAGACTGGAATAAATATAATTATATATATAATTGTACTTTTTTTGGACACAGTCTCCAAAAAAAAAAAAAAAAAATACAAGCTGTGTTTCCAGTATTTTTTTGCTTGTTTGTCTTTTGAGACAGAGTTTCGCTCTTGTTGCCCAGGCTGCAGAGCAATGGCGCCATCTCAATTCACCGCAACCAGCAACCTCTGCCTCCCAGGTTCAAGCAGTTCTCCTGCCTCAGCTTCCCGAGGAGCTGGGATTATAGGTGCACACCACCACACCTGGCTAATCCACTGTTTAAAAGAGAAGAAAAGACTTTCCAGAGACTCATCATGTAAGATTTCAAAGTGATCATGAAATTGATGGCTTATAAAGATTTAGAAAAGGATGCAGTGATCATTACACAGCCTCTTGGGCTCAATAAATAAATGCAATGACAAATCAAATACATTTTCTTAAAAAGTGTTCTGGATTAGAATAAATGATCATGAGATTCTGCATTAAGATTTTAGCAGGGCCAGTCTCTGCAGCTCACACCTGTAATCCCAGTATTTTGGGAGGCCGAGGTGGGCAAATCACCTGAGGTCAGGAGTTTGAGATCACCCTGACCAACATGGCAAAACCCCATCTCTACTAAAAATACAAAAAATTAGCCAGGCGTGGTGATGGGCACCTGTAATCCCAGCTACTCGGGAGGCAGAGGTTGCAGTGAGCCAAGATTGTGCCACTGCACTCCGTTCTGGGGAACAAGAGCAAAACTCTCTCTCAAAAAAATGAAAAAGATTTTAGCAAGAATCTGACAAAAGGTTTCTCAAGATATTCTTGAGATGAGAGTATTGAATATATATCCATATATGCTTATATATACACACAGAGTATTAGCCTCTATCCACCCACCCAGAATAACTGAGTATTAGGTGATGTTAAGGTGATTATTTGATGTGATAATTGCACTGTATTTTTTTTAAGTTTCAGTTTTTATACCTGCATACTAAAGTATCCAAGGGCAAAATTATATGTATCTGGGATTTGCATTAAATACTGGAGTCACCTCAGCAAAAGTTGAGAGTCTATTAAAACAAAATGAGCAAAATGTTAGTAATTGTTGAAGCGTGCACCAGGGAAGTTCATGGTATGATTCTTTCTTCTTTTGATTATGTTTTAAAATTTTTATATTAAGACATATTTCCCATGATAGGATATGAATGAATGTTTGTTGAATGTAAAAAATACATGAAATGAATTCTCTAGGCTTTAAAATTGCAGTGTAATTTTGTCTCTACCCGCATTTCTAAAATGTTGAACAATTTTATTAATTATTGTTTCTTGGATCCGATTTTTTCCTGTTGGATCCATTTTTTTTTTAAAATCAAAGTATATTTGTAGGTCTATTGAGGGATTGGTGAGCCTTAACTCAGTTAAGATTTTAAAGCCTTTGTGCTATTCAGGAAGAAGATACAGATATTCAATGGATGTGGTGATAATGACCATCCTCGTCTAGTTCCTGACTTTTATTTATTTTTTTAGAGAAGGGGGTCTTGCTATCTTGCTGAACCTGGTCTTGAACTCCTGAGCTCCAGTGATCCTCCTGCCTCAGTCTCCTGAGTAGCTGGGACTACAGGTGTGCACTACTGCACCTGGATCTAGTTCCTGATTTTTTTTTTTTTAGACGGAGTTTGACTCTTGTCACACAGGCTGGAGTGCAATGACACAATCTCAGCTCACTGCAACCTCTGCCTCCCCAGTTCAAGCAATTCTCCTGCCTCAGCCTCCCAAGTAGCTGGAATTACAGGCACACACCATCATGCCCAACTAATTTTTGTATTTTTTTAGTAGAGATGGGGTTTCGCCATGTTGGGCAGGGGGGTGTAGAACTCCTGACCTCAGGTGATCTGCCCGCCTCAGCCTCCCAAAGTGCTGGGATTACAGTCATGAGCCACCATGCTCAGCTAGTTTCTGATTTTTAAGAGACATTTTCTGATTTCCAACCACTAAATATGATGTTTGATATATAGGTTTCTTGCAAATTCCTTTTATTAGGTTAAGGATTTCACTTCTAATTGTAGTTTGTAGTTTTGGGTGGAGGAGGAGACTTAATTGTGGATTGGTATTGAATGTCATCAAGTAATTTTATAATTTCTTGATATAATCATGTAGATTTTCAACAGCACAGGCAGTTTCTGTTGAGACCTGTCATCCTGGCTTGTAGACAGTGGCTTTTTCCTGTGTCTTCCCATCGCCTTTCCTCATTGTGTATGGGGTGGGGGTGGGTGCGGAGGGCTGGGTGGAGAGGAGAGAGGAACAGATCTGGTGTCTCTTCCTTTTCTTGTAAGGATAATCATCCAATCAAATCAGGGCCCATTCTTTTGACTTAATTTAACCTTAATTACTTCTATAAAGGGCCTGTCTTCAAATAGTCACACTGGGAATCGGGGCTTCAGCATGTGAACTGAGAGGGGTGTCAAAATTATTCAGTCCATACACTTCATATTGTTATTCCAGCTTTCATTGGAAAGATATTTTATTGGTATATAATTTTCCTTCGCTTCAAACTTTTTTACTTTGTTTTGTGTGAATTTCTTTCTTTCTTTTTTTTTTTAAGACAGAGTCTTGCTCTTTCAACAGGCTGGAGTGCAGTGGCACCATCTCAGCTCACTGCAACCTCCACCTCCCGGGTTCAAGCGATTCTTCTGCCTCAGCCTCCCCAGTAGCTGGGATTACAGGCATGCGCCACCACACCCAGCTAATTTTTGTATTTTTAGTAGAGACGGGTTTTCACCATGTTGACCAGGATGGTCTCAATCTCTTGACCTCATAATCTGCCCGCCTCGGCCTCCCGAAGTGCTGGGATTATAGGTGTGAGCCACCATGCCCTGTCCTGTGAATTTCTTATAAACAGCACATATTCAATGGAGTTTTCTTCTTCAAACTGAAATTTTTTATGATTGATGAATGTAATAATATAATACATGTAAATGTTATTGACACGGACCCATTGTCTGGAGTAACACCTGAGTTGTTGTCTCATGGTTCAGACATACAAAGAGTGAGGTTGAGAGCAGAAGTTTAGTAGGCAAAAGAAAGCGGAAAGAGAAGAGCTCTCAGCTGCTTGGGGTTCCTGGAAAAATGGGTTGCCAGATCAGCGGTGAAGTGCAGGGGATTTTACAGAGGAGCTGATGAGGGGGGCAGCCTCCAATCTACACAGGACGAGAAAGACTGGTTAGACCAGGTGTGTCATGTGTATTGTGTGTGGGAAAAACTGGTTAGGACTAGGGGTGCCATTTGCATAGGGCACAAATTTCTGGCTGTCCCCTCCCTCATATTTTATTATGACAACCTGAGCTGCACCATGTTGCCCATTTCTCTGTTACTGCAAATGTGGTAACACAAAAAGGGAAGATGGTCCCCGCACGGTGGCTCAGGCCTGTAATCCCAGCACATTGGGAGGCCACGGTGGGCAGATAACCTGAGGTCAGGAGTTTGAGACCCACCTGGCCAACGTGGTGAAACCTGGTCTCTACTAAAAATACAAAAATTAGCTGGGCATAGTCATGGGTGTGTGTAATCCCAGCTACTCCCGAAGCTGAGGTAGGAAAATCGCTTCAACCTGGGAAACGGAGGTTGCAGTGAGCCGAGATCGCGCCACTGCACTCCAGCCTGGGCAAAAGAAACTCTGTCTCAAAAAAAAAAAAAAAAAGAAAAGGAAGATGGAGCTTCCATGTTGGACATGGCTGGCCTCCCAGATAGCCATTTTCTATTGGCACTGCTGCCACCATGGCCCGGTGCAAGCTTCTAGCTTGCTTAACTACGTTTACAGCTCAATTTTTCAAGCTGCTCTTTGTTTGAAAAAAATTGTCTGGGGCTGATTTTGGTTAGAAGGGAAATTCCAATGAGGATCCTGTTTCCCTCACTACCTGCCTAAATAATTTCTACCTCCTGTATCATTATGTTTGTCAAAATTAATTGTCATTTTCAATCTTATTTGACATGGGAGCCTCTGCTTTTTTTCACTCCTGGAATATCCTCAATTTCTCTTAAAAAAATGACCATTTTACCTATTATCCCTTACTACTTCTTCAGGTTCATACATTCTACCCTCTATTTCTTTTAATCACTCTTTCATATTTTGTATATTTTTGTTTCTCCATGCTGTAATCTGGCTAGCTTTGGATTTCTCTTCTAATTTACTCATTCACTTTCAGTTATGTCTAAAGTGCCATTTAATCTGATAATGAAATTTTAGAAATGATAATGGTCTCCAGTGGAGACTGTCTTCTCTTTGAGCATCCCATGTGGTGCTTTTTATGAAAGGATTAATATCCAGGGGTTTTAAACTTGCTTCTGCCAAGTCCTTGGGGATGAGGTTCAGTGGTCCCACTTAGAGCTCTCTCTCTCCCTCTCTGTTTCAGGTTTGCATGAATCAGGATCAGGTCAGAAAAACAGGGACCAC
Organism: Callithrix jacchus; assembly: GCF_049354715.1. NCBI lineage: Eukaryota > Metazoa > Chordata > Mammalia > Primates > Cebidae > Callithrix > Callithrix jacchus. The sequence continues at coordinate 11,125,360 of NC_133502.1, read as the reverse complement.
ACTAGTGTGTTATCTTTTATTTATTTTTATTTTTTGAGATAGGGTGTTGCTCTGTTACCCAGGCTGGAGTGCAGTGGTCCTGTCTCAGCTCACTACAGCCTCTGCCTCTGGGGATCAGGGGATCCTCCCGTCTCAGCCTCCTGAGTAGTTGGGCCCACAGGTGCATGCCACCATGCTCAGCTAATTTTTTATATCTTTTTAAAGATGGGTCTTGCTATATTGTCCAGACTGGTCTAAAACTCCTGGGCTCAAGCAGTCCTCCCACCTCAGCCTTCCAAGTAGCTAGGATTATAGATGTGAGCCACCGTGCCCAGCCTACACTAATATTTTAAATAGAACACAGAGACCTGGCTACGTAGGTGTTGGGAATCTAAAAGCAAAACAGAGATGCTGAGGCAACCCCAAAATTATAACTGCAAAAATCAGATTAAGCGCTTTTGGCTGAGGACACCAAGCAGAAGACACCTGACCAGCACTAAAAGTTTGAATGAAAGGCACCACAGGCTGATGCTGAGACTGCTGAGGGGAATTTCTGCACAACTGGACCTGAACATGGAGGACAGGGTGTGGCTCAGCAGCTGCATGGACCCCTGAGGAGAGGCCTAGTCCACAGGTGTGTAGACCACCAAGAGGGGAGTTCTGGGCAGGGTGCAGTGGCTCACGCCCGTAATCCCAGCATTTTGGGAGGCTGAGGTGGGCAGATGACTTGAGCCCAGGAGTTCGAGACCAGCCTGGTCAACATGGTGAAACCTTGTCTCTACTAAACAGTATAAAGATGGCCGGCCACGGTGGCTCACACCTGTAATCCCAGTGCTTTGGGAGGCCAGGCGGGTGGATCATGAGGTCAAGAGATCGAGACCATCCTGGTTAACATGGTGAAACCCCATCTCTACTAAAAATACAAAACATTAGCTGGGCATGGTGGCATGTGCCTGTAATCCCAGCTACTCAGGAGGCTGAGGCAGGAGAATTGCCTGAACCCAGGAGGCGGATGTTGCGGTGAGCCGAGATCGCGCCATTGCACTCCAGCCTGGGTAACAAGAGCAAAACTCCGTCTCAAAAAAAAAAAAAAAAATGATATATAGCTAAATTAGCTGGCCATGGTAGCACGCTCCTGTATTCTCAGCTACTCAACAGGCTGAGGCAAGAGAATCGCTTGAACCTGGGAGGTGGAGGTTGCAGTGAGCCGAGATCGTGCCACTGTACTGCAGCCTGGGCGACAGAGTGAGACTTTGTCTCAAAACAGAAAGAAAAGAGATGAGTTCTAGAAGAACCACAGGTGTGGACCCAGGTCAGAAAGCTCAGCTCTGCTGGGGCTCCGACTGCTGGCTGCTCCTGATACCACTAGAGGGGCACAGCTGGAACTGCCCCAAGAAGGGAGAGGAATGCTGGCAGAAACCAAACAGGAAGAGTCTCCTTTCCCTCCTCCAGGCTTCAAGTCTCCCTCCCATCTCTCCTGACAATCTAACGGGAAGCAGCAGTGGGCCCCCTTTTTGGCAGCAGGACTGGTTTCATGGAAGACAATTTTTCCATGGATGAGGGCGGGGTGATGGTTTGGGGATGATTCAAGTGCATTACGTTTATTGTGTGCTTTATTTCTGTTATTACATTGTAATATATAATGAAGTGGGGCCCGGTGGCTCACGCCTGTAATCCCAGAACTTTGGGAGGCTGAGGCGGGCAGATCGCTTGAGGTCAGGAGTTTGAGACCAGCCTGGCCAACATGGTGAAACCCTGTCTCTACTAAACAATACAAATTTAGCCTTGTTTGGTGGTGTGTGCCTGTAATTCCAGCTACTTGGGAGACTGAGGCAGGGGAATTACTTGAGCCCAAGAGGCGGAGGTTGCAGTGAGCCAAGATGGAGCCACTGCACTCCAGCCTGGGTGACAGAGTAAGATTCCTTCTTAAAAAAAAAAAAAAAGAAAGAAATTAGCTGGGTGTGGTGATGCACGACTGTAGTGCCAGCTACTTGGGAGGCTGAGGCAGAGAATTGCTTAGTAACATTTGCTGAAATAATTATACAACTTACTATAGTGTAGAATCAGTGGGAGGCCTGAGCTTGTTTTCCTGCAACTAGACGGTCCTATCTGGGGATGATGGGACACAGGGACAGATCATTAGGCCTTAGATTCTCATAAGGAGCAGGGAACCCAGATCCCTCACATGCATAGTTCATAGTAGGGTTTGTGCTCCTATGAGAATCTGATGCCCCTGCTGATCTGACAGGAGGCGGAGCTCAGGCAGTAATGACAGTGATGGGGAGCTGCCGTAAATACAGATGAAGCTTCGCTCACTAGCCCACCACCCAGCTCCTGCCGTGTGGCCCAGTTCCTAAGAGGCCAGGGACCGGTAACTTGTTTGTGCCCCAGGGACGCCTGGTTACAGAACTCCAGCCCCAGCATGCTAGAGAGGGTAGCAGAGAGAGAAAGGATGGGTTTCGGGCCGAGGCATTAGATTCCTAATTGCCCTTCTCCTTTGACTATGCCACACTCTTCTCATTTTCGAATCCCAGTTGGCATCCTATAATAGTTTTGTGCTTTTTAAAAAATTGTAGTAAATTATAAAGCACATAAAATTTGCCCTTTTAACCTTTTTTTCTTTTTAGAGATGAGGTCTTGCTATGTTGCCCGGGCTGGTCTCCATCCTCCCCAATGAGTCGCTGGGACTATAGGTGCACATCACCATGCCCTATACAAGTTGAAATGCCTCATTTCAACCATTCTTCAATTTCACTTTAGTGGCATTAAGTACATTCACACTGTTATACAACCGTCACCACCATCCACCTCCAGAGCTTTTTTATTTTCCCCAACTGAAACTCTGTGCCCATTAAGCAATAACTCAGTTTGTCTCTAGTTTATGTTAATTCTTTTCTAGTTCAGCCATAATCCTGCTGGAATATTTGTATTTTTTGTTGTTGTTGTTTGGTTGGTTTTGCTCTTTGAGATTGTCTTACTCTGTCACCCAAGCACAATCTTGGCTCACTGCAGCCTCTGCCTCCTGGGCTCAGGCAATCTTCCCACCTCATCCTCCCTGAGTAGCTGAGACTACAGGCGTGTGATACCATGCCCAGCTAATTTTCATATTTTTAGTAGAGATGGGGTTTCACCATGTTGGTCTCAAACTATTAGACTCAAGTGATCCACCCGCCTTGGTCTCCCAAAGTGCTGAGATTACAGGCATGAGCCACAATGCCCAGCCTGGAAAATTTTTTTTACCTAAAGAATAGATCATAAATTTAAACTCCATCAATAATCCTTATATAAATAATAAGTGTATAACAAGCAAAGCAGAAAATATCTCTAGCTGCTACAGTCCTCATTGGCCCTAACTGAGCATAGGGCCTTAGTTGATATTTATAATTTTTTTCAGCTACCCATTTTGTCTTACCTTTGGCCATAGCCAGAAACACAGCCAGCTGGGATTCTGTACCTTATGGTGTGACCTAAACCTTCACTCTTGATGGATCAGAATCCTAGTCACTCAGTCTTCATTAAGTTGATGCAGTCATTCTTTTAACTATTACTCATGGACTTGGAGGTATGAAGAATCATTCGGAGAGTTGTTTTGGACCTAGTCTTCCCTGCTCCTCTGTGTAGTGACAATGCTACATCTTCTTGTAATTGGAATTAATTATTCCTGTCAGCAATTTGCCTCTTTCTTTGCATACTGGTTCAGTGGCATAAAGAGCCCCTAATAGTTGGTTCACTTGGAACCAATAATGTGTCCCTTGGTGGAAGCATTCTTTGCCTGGAAATAAAGAATGACCTGTAAGGCCAAGCACACTGGCTCTCACCTGTAATCCTAACACTTTGGGAGGTCAAGGCAGTAGAATTACTTGAGTCCAGGAGTTTGAGACTAGCGTGGGCAACGTAGTGAGACCTTGTCTCTACAAAAAAATTTAAAAATTAGCTGGGTGTGGTGGTGTACCTGTAGAGTCCCACCACTTGGGTGGCTGAGGTGGGAGGATCACCTGAGCCCAGGAAGCTGAGGCTGTAGTGAGCCAAGAACGTGCCACTGCCCACCAGCCTGGGAGACAAAGTGAGACCCTGTCTCAAAAAAGGAAAAAAAAAAAAAAGATTTAAAAAACATGCACACACACAAAAAGGCTGGGTGCAGTGGCTTAAGCCTGTAATCCCAGAACTTTGGGAGGCCGAGGCAGGTGGATCACAAGGTCAGGAGTTCAAGACCAGCCTGGCCAAGATGTTGAAATCCCATCTTTACTAAAATACTAAAATTAGCCAGACATGGTGTTGAGCACCTGTAATCCCAGCTACTTGGGAGACTGAGGCAGAGAATTTCTCCAACCCAGGAGGTGGATGCTGCAGTGAGCCAAGACTGCACCATGGCACTCCAGTCTGGGCAAAGAAGTGAGACTCCGTCTCAAAAAACAAACGAACAAAAAACACACCATAAAAATATTCAAGAGCAGGAAGCAAAACTTAGGACCACTAAATTTAACAGGGGGAGGAGCGATTCCAACTTGTACCACTTGATTCCTGGACCCGTGTTCTGACTATGAGATAAATATTATTTTGATTGCTGGTTCAAAGCAGATTCCCCATCACGTGGAACAGACTCCAGCTAACGTTGCATTTTCACCCTGGAAAAGGAGCCTAGTCTCCTCAGAAATGGAGGAGAGAGTGATTCCACTTGCAATGGGTATTCAGGGGCCTTGGGTGTTTCAGTATTGTTATATGCATCCAAATCCACTCAAATGTCTCCAATTCTCAGCGAGGTGCAGTGGCTCACACCTGTAATCTCAACACTTTGGGAGGCCGAGGCAGGAGGATCACTTGAGCCCAGGAGTTCTCGAGGCCAGCTTGTGTAACAGAGGGAGAGTCTATCTCTATTAAAAAAAAAAAAAAAAAAAATTGGCCCAGCGTGGTGGTTCATGTCTGTAATCTCAGTACTTTGGGGGACCGAGGCAGGTGGATCATTTGAAGTTAGGAGTTCGAGACCAACCTGGCCAACATGGTGAAACCCACCCTTTATTAAAAATACAAAATTAGCCAGGCGTGATGGCACGCGCCTGTAATCCCAGCTACTCGGGAGGCTGAGGGAGAAGCATCGTTTGAACCCAGGAGGTGGAGGCTGCAGTAAGCCGAGATCGCACCACTGCACTCCAGTCTGGGCGACAGAATGAGACTCCATCTAAAAAAAAAAAAAAAATGAAGAAGAAGAAAAAAAACACTCAAGGTCTCAGTGCTCAAGTTATGCCCCAGGTTCCACGTTAGAAAAACGGGAGAAGCTTAGAGGTGGGAGATCAGCAGGACTTATTTCCCGGTACTGAGAGGAGGACGGAGTGAAGAAATTAGCAGGAACCAGCAGGGGGCACCAAAGGAAACCGCTGGCCGCCCTGGCTGCTCATTTGCATAAGACACTCCCATCAGCCCGTGACAGTTTACAAATGTCAGGGCAACGACACAAAAGTTACCGCCCCTTTCCTAGAAAGTTCTAAACAATACTCTTCTCAATTTGCATTAACCCACTCCTTAATTTACATATGGTTGAAAGTGGACATAAATATAGTTGCCAACAGCCCATACACTGCAGAGGCTGGAGACATTGCCCATGAGTTAGCTCTGCTCCACAAGGAACAAGACCATTCAATAAAAGATCGCCATCTGACACCACCGGCTTGCGCTTGAATTCTTTCCTGGAGGAAGCCAGGAACACTCCTAGGCTAAACTCCAGTTTTTGGGGTTGCCTGTCCTGCATCAGCTTCTAAATCAGTTTATGTTATCATTCTGCAACCTCAGCCGAGGGAGGTGGCTATAATCCCAGCACTTTGAGAGACTGAGGCAGGTGGATCACCTGAGGTCAGGAGTTTGAGACCAGCCTAGCTAACATGGTGAAACCCCAACTCTACTAGAAATGCAAAAATTAGCTAGGTGTGGTGGCATGCACCTGTAATACCAGCTACTCTGGAGGCTGAGGCAGGAGAATCACTTCAACCTGGAAGGCAGAGGTTGCAGTGAGCTGAGATTGTGTCATTACACTTCAGCCTGGGTGACAGAGTGAGACGATGAAATAAATAAATTACATAAATAAATAAAAATTAAAAAAAATTAATTCTGCATATATCAGTCTCACAGCTATGAGAAACCAGAGATTACTTTTTTTTTTTTTTTGAGACCAGGTCTTGCTCTGTTGCCCAGGCTGCCGTGCAGGGGCGCCATCTCAGCTCACTGCAGCCTCAACCTCTCAGGCTCCCGAGTAGTTGGGACTACAGATGTGTGTCACTATGCCCGGCTAATTTTTGTTATTTTTTTGTAGAGACTGGGTTTTATCATGTTGCCTAGGCTGGTCATGGACTTCTGGGCTCATGTGATCCTCCCACCTTGGCCTCTCAAAGTGCTGGGAGTACTGTTGTGAGCCACCACGCTTGGCTGAAACCAGAGATTCTTTTAGGGCCACTGCAGAAGCCCTCTGGTTCTCTGATTGCCTTGGGCTGAGAATTTAAAGTCCTGAGTTTGTCATCTTCTTTCCCTAAGGCTCTTTGAATTAGTCAGAGGGAACCAGCCAACTTCATGGTCCTCGTGCCATCATTCCCAAAATAAATGTTAAGTGCAGCAGACACTTGGTGTTCTAAAGCATTGTCTTCAATAAGCATTTTATCCCAGGCCACCACATTCTGCAATTAATATCTGGTTTTGGCACTGTATGTCATAGACTACCTGCATCCTATTTTTCATCGGCTAAGAAGTCACCACTATATTCCAGCCCAATCAAGTTAATAACCAAACTCTGATTCCCAACTTTGAGGGTCATTTCTGTTTTTTGAGACAGAGTCTTGCTTTGTTGCCCAGGCTGGAGTGCAGTGGCACAATCTCAACTCACTATAACCTCCACCTCCCGGATTCAAGTGATTCTCACGCCTCAGCCTCCTGAGTAGCTGGGACTACAGGTGCATGCCACCAACCATGGCTGATTTTTGTATTTTTTAGTAGAGATGGGGTTTTGCCATGCTGGCCAGGCTGGTCTTGAACTTCTGACCTCAGATGATCTGCCTGCCTTGGCCTCCCAAAGTCCTGGGATTACAGGTGTGAGCCACCACGCCTAGCCAGTCATTTCTTTTTATACCATTCTGGTACCAAACACTGTATCAGTCAGTATCCAGTCTAGTAAAACCTGACTATATTTCAAAAACCATTCTTCTGCACCAAATTATATTAAAATCCTAGGTTTCTTAAACACTGCAGCAGGGGTAGGAGAGTGTGGGTGAAGTTATTTCAAGCAGAGCAGGGTACACTGGACTTCTGGTTAAGAGTAGGTGGGTACTCAGTGTTTTGATGGAGAAATGAAAGTGGGGTGACTGTATTTGTACTTGGATTTGATGCCTTCAATATCTTGCCTCCTATATGGGAGGCCCACTGAGAGCTCTTTCAATATAAATTACTCCTGCTGGCCGGTTACAATGGTTCATGCCTATAATCCCAGCACTTTGGGAGAAAGAGGTGGGTGGATCATGAGGTCAGGAGTTCAAGACCAGCCTGGCCAAGATGGTGAAACCCTGTCTCTACTAAAAACACAAAAATTAGCCAGGTACGGTGGTGGCACCTGTAATCCAGCTACTCAGGAGGCTGAGGCAGGGAATTGTTTGAACCCAGGAGGCGGAGGTTGAAGTGAGCTGAGGTCGCACCACTGCACTCCAGCCTGGGCAACAGAGCAAGACTCCATCTCAAAAATAAAAATAAAATAAAAAATAAATTCCTCCTGCTTTCTGTCTCATCCGGCCTTTGGTGCCTGACCCATATGCCTTTCAAGCATAGGAGCACTTGAAACAGGGAAGTGGTTATAAAAATGGTTAGGAAACCTACGGGAACAAACAGGGAAGGGTGGGGTTACCCTGCAGGCAGCTGCTACTGCTCCTGGGCTGGAGGAGCTTACAGGGACAGTTGTGATATCCAGGGCCCCAAGCCCACAGCCAGGCTAGAGCTGCCCTTGATGGGGCAGGACACTTTGGAGTCTGGGATTGCTCCCTGTTCCTGATAGCCAATGGCAATCCACGGCCCAGCCCTCCTGCCAATACCTCTGCCAGAAACAATTGCGCAAGCTTCCTCCCACCTTCTAATCTCATGGATGCCTCCCATGGGCGGAACACAATCACAATCCAACTGTCAGGTGAGTCTGAGAAATGTAGTTTGCATACTTTCAGCATCGGTGGTAAAGGAAAGGTTACAACATGGCAGTTATGAGGTTGAATATCAGCAATTTCTAGCATGCGAGGCAATTCAGGGCACGTCCCCATTTATTTTGTGTAGAGAAGGTGGGCAATGTGTAAATGGTTTACAATGCAGTGTATTAGTATGTTTCGGCTGAAAACAAATCACTGTGTCGAGTTCTTATGACAACATGGATTAGGATCTTGCAAAATGTGGATAATAAATTTTAGAAGTGTTGATAAGGCAGTCCGTAAAGCTGGCAATTTAGCCACTTCGCTGATAAATTAGCTTTTAATTTCTTTGATGAGAAATAACTAGGCAAGTCCACAATTATGGAAGGGACTAAATTAATGAGGTCAGACTGGGCATAGTGGCTCACAGCTATAATCCCAGCACTTTGGGAGGCCTAGGGGAGAAGATCACTTGAGGCCAGGAGTTCAAAACCAACCTGGCCAACATAATGAGACTGTCTCTACAAAAATAAAAAAGCCTAGAGGGGAGCAGGGGGATGGTGGCTGGTGCTTGCAGTCCCAGCTACTCCGGAAGCTGAATGGGAGAGGATTGCTTGACGTGAGCCCAGGAGTTAGAGGTTACAGTGAGCTGAGATCACACCACTGCACTACAGCCTGGATGACAGAGTGAGACCTTAGCTAAAAAAAAAAAAAAAAATTGTGCAGTTAGAGAAGACAGTATAAAAAAGAATAAAAAGCCTGGGCACAGTGACTCACACCTGTAATCCCAGCACTTTGGGAGGCCAAGGCCGGTAGATTGCTTGAGTTTAGAAGTTTAAGACCAGCCTGGACAATGTATTAAGACTCTGTCTCTACAAAAATACAAAACTTAGCCAGGCGTGGTAGTACACACCTGCTGTCCCAGTTACTTGGGGTCTGAGGCAGGAAGACTGCTGAAGCCTGGGAAGTTGAGGCTGCAGCGTGCCATTATTACACCACTGCACTGCAGCCTGGGCAACAGAGTGAGACCCTGTCTCAGAGAAAAGAACAAAAAATTAATAAAAATAAATTAATGAGATCAAAATGGAGCAAGAGTCATCTAATTTGGCAGGAAAGTCATCCTTAAACCAAGTTCCCAAACATTATTTTATTTTTTGAGATGGAGTTTCACTCTTGTTGCCCAGGCCGGAGTGCAAAGGCACATTCTCAGCTCACTGCAACCTCTGCCTCCTGGGTTCAAGCAATTCTGCTGCCTCAGCCACCCGAGTAGCTGGGATTACAGTTGTGTGCCACCATGCCCGGCTAATTTTTTGTATTTTCAGTAGAGACGGGGTTTTACCACGTTGGCCAGGATGGTCTCGATCTCTTGATGGATGGTCTCCATCTCTTGACCTCATGATCCACCCGCCTTGGCCTCCCAAAGTGCTAGGATTACAGGCATGAGCCACCACGCCTGGCCCAAACATAATTTTATAAAAGATTATGCCCTTGCCACTCTCTGGTCCATGAGGAGAATAACGAAGAACAATTATCAAATGCTTTACTGTCATCTGGGAGGGATCCAATCTGACATTAAATAAGTGTCATCTTGGCAATTTGTGGCAACCAGATATTTTAGGCAATGCCTTGTGCTTTTTTTTTTTTTCTTTTTTTGAGATGGAGTCTGGCTCTGTCGCCCAGGCTGGAGTGCAGTGGTGTGATCCCGGCTCGGGGCAACCTCCACCTCCTGAATTCAAGCCATTCTCCTGCCTCAACCTCCCAAGTAGCTGGGACTATAGGCACATGCCACCACACCCGGCTAATTTTTTGTATTTTTAGTAGAGACGAGGTTTTGCCATGTTAGCTAGGGTGGTCTCGATCTCCTGACCTCGTGGTCCACCCACCTGACATTCCCAGAGTGCTGGGATTACAGGTGTGAGCCACCGAGGCCAGGCTTTTTTGTTGTTTGTTTTTGTTTTGAGACACAGTCTCACTCTGTGGCCCAGGCTGGAATGCAGTGGCATGATCTCATCTCAGGGCAAGCTCCACCTCATGGGTTCAAGCCATTCTCCTGCCTCAGCCTCCTGTGTAGCTGGGATTACAGGCAACTGCCACCTTGCTCAGCTAATTTTTATATTTTCAGCAGAGACAGGATTTCTCCATGTTGGCTAAGGTGGTCTCGAACTCCTGACCTCAGGTGATCCGCCTGCCTCAGCCTCCCAAAATGCTGGGATTACAGGCATGAGCCACCATGCCTGGCCATTGTGCTCTTTATTCTACAGAACTGTTCTGGATGTCTTCCCCAGACTTAGTGACACACAACCTCTTGTAGAAATGGTACTAAAACTTTTATCACTGAGACCACCTATGAAAGTCACAGGTAATGAGTGAACAAATCAAGGACTAGAGCGTTCAAATATGTGAAAGACAAAATTCAATCTACCAGTCCATTTTTTTTTTTTTTGAGACAGAGTTTTGCTCTTGTTGCCCCAGCTGGAGAGCAATGGCACGATCTTGGCTCACCGCAACCTCTGCCTCCTGGGTTCAAGTGATTCTTTGGCCTCGGCCTCCCAAGTAACTGGGATTACAGGCATACGCCACCACACCCGGTTAATTTTTATATTTTTAGTAGAGATAGGGTTTCTCTATGTTGATCAGGCTGGGCTCAAACTCCTGACCTCAGGTGATCCACCTGCCTTGGCCTCCCAAGTGCTGGGATTACAGGCATGAGCCACCGCGCCCAGCTGATTGACCTATTTTTTAAAATGTTACCTTTACTGGTCAACTGTATTAGGTTGGTGCAAAAATAATTGCAGTTTTTGCCATTACTTTCAAATGACAAATACTGCATTCACTTTTTTTTTTGAGGCAGAGTCTTACTCTGTCACACAGGCTGGAGTGCAGTGGCACAAACCTGGCTCACTGCAACCTCTACCTCCCGGGTTCAAGAGATTCTCCTACCTTAGCCTCCTGAGTAGCTGGGATAACAGGCGACCACTACCACACCTGGCTAATTTTCCTACTTTTAGTACAGACAAGATTTCACATGTTGGCCGGGCTGATCTCGAACTCCTGACCTCGAGTGATCTGCCTGCCGTGGCCTCCAAAAGTGCTGGGTGAGCCACCACACCTGGCCTGCAATTACTTTTGCACCAACCTAATACTTAAACAAATAGTCTGGATTTTTTAGATGGTGATCACCTAACTTTACCTACTGTATTTATGGCCCTGGCTAATGCCCGTGCCTTTCTTTCATTTGTATTTTACAATTAACTTGGAGGTATACTTGGTGAGTTTTGCTTGGTTTTGTTTTTATTTTTTGAGAAAGTCTCGCTCTGTCACCCATGCTGATGTGCAGTGGCATGATCTCAGCTGGCTGCAACGTCAGACTCCCAGGTTCAAGCAATTCTCTGCCTCAGCCTCCTGAGTAGCTGGGATTAGAGGTGCCCCCATTACACCTGGCTAATTTTTGTATTTTTAGTAGAGACGGGGTTTCACCATCTTGGCCAGGCTGATCTCAAACTCTGGACCTCATGATCCACCTGCCTCGGCCTCCCAAAGTGCTGGGATTACACTGAGCCTCCGTGCCTGGCTGAGCTTTTTTTCTTTTTTAAACCAACTCCTGAAAAGAAAATTTGTGAATGTGTTTCCAGAAGGTAATTTTTCATCTCTACTAATTGGAATGATAACGTAAAATGCTATTATGAAGAAAGGGCAGGTCATAAAAATAGATGCAAAAGAAAATGAAGTCATTTCTGATAAGCAGATATAACCTGGTAAGTGTGATGAACCCCAAAATCATGTGTGTGCATTGTAATTTAGCAGTATCTAACAGAAACACAAAAATGTTCAAATCCCAGTCATTTTTGGGGAAATTAATAAAATAAAACATCTAATATATGAAATAAGCTAGGCACATCAGATATACACAGATAACTCCTACACATGAGTGTCTTTAGCTCTGGCCTCTCACAGACTTGAACATGCCTGGTATCCACTGCATGTATGATCATCTAAAATGACTCAAACTCACCATGTCAAAAAAGGAAGTTTTGATATTTCCCCTCAGACTTATCCTTCTATCAGTTTTCCTTATTGCAATACAAATGACACCACTATCTATCCAACTGCTCAAGCCAAAACTCAGGAGTTATCCTCAGTTTCTCACACCACTATACTTTTTTTTTTTTTTTTAAGAGATGAGGTTGGCTGGGCACAGTGGTTCACGTAATCTCAGCACTTCAGGAGGCCAAGGGGGGTGGATCATGAAGTCAGGAGTTCGAGACCAGCCTGTCCAATATGGTAACACCCCAGCTCTACTGAAAATACAAAAATTAGCCAGGCGTGGTCCCTGTGGTCCCATGCACACCTGTAGTCCCAGCTACTCAGGAGGCTGAGGCAGCAATTCTTGAACCTGGAAGGCAGATATTGCAGTGAGCTGAGATCACACCATTGTACTCCAGCCCGGGCAGTGGAGCAAGACTCCATCTCAAAAAAAAAAAAAAAAAAAGGAACCAAAGACAAAAACCACATGATTATCTCAATAGATGCAGAGAAGGCCTTCGACAAAATTCAACAGCCCTTCATGCTAAAAACTCTCAATAAACTAAGTATTGACAGAATATATCATAAAATGATAAAAGCTATATATGACAAACCTACAGCCAATATCATACTGAATGGGCAAAAGCTGGAAGAATTCCCTTTGAAATCAGGCACTAGACAAGGATGCCTTCTCTCACCACTCCTATTCAATAGAGTATTGGAAGCTCTAGCCAGAGCAATCAGGCAAGAAAAAGAAATAAAAGATATTCAATTAAGAAATAAAAGGTATTCAATTAGGAAAGGAGGAAGTCAAACTGTCTCTATGTGCAGATGACATGATTGTGTATCTAGAAGACCCCATCGTCTCAGCCCAAAACCTTCTCAAACTGATAAGCAACTTCAGCAAAGTCTAAGGATACAAAATCAACGTGCAGAAATCACAAGCATTCTTATATACCAATAACAGACAAACAGAAAGCCAAATCAAGAGTAAACTCCGATTCACAATTGCTACAAAGAGAATAAAATACCTAGGAATACAACTAATGAAGGTTGTAAAGGACCTCTTCAAGGAGAACTACAAACCACTGCTCAATGAAATAAGAGAGGACACAAACAGATGGAAAAATATTCCATGCTCATGGTTAGGAAGAATTAATATTGTGAAAATGGCCATACTGCCCAGAGTAATCTACAGATTCAATGCTATCCCCATCAAACTACCAATGACCTTCTTCACAGAACTGGAAAAAACTACTTTAAACTTCATCTGGAATCACAAGAGAGCCCACATAGCCAAGACAATCCTAAGCAAAAAAAACAAAGCTGGAGGCATCACTCTGCTGGACTTCAAACTATACTACAAGGCTATAGTAATCAAAACAGCATGGTACTGGTACCAAAACAGAGACATGGACCAATGGAACAGAGCAGAGGCCCCAGAAGAAACACCATCTGTAGATCAGATGGGATCTACAACCATCTGATCTTTGACAAACCTGGCAAAAACAAGCAATGGGGAAAGGACTCCATGTTTAATAAATGTTGTTGGGAAATTTGGCTAGCAATGTGCAGAAAGCAGAAACTGGACCCCTACCTGTCACCTTACACTAAAATTAACTCCAGATGGGTTAAAGATTTAAACATAAAACCTAATACCATAAAAACACTAGAAGAAAACATAGGCAAAACCATCCAGGACATAGGCATAGGCAAGGACTTCATGACCAAAAACAATGGCAATAAAAGCCAGGATAGACAAATGGAATCTAATGAAAATTCAGACTTCTGCACAGCAAAAGAAACCATCATTAGAGCAAATCAGCAACCAACAGAATGGGAAAAAATGTTTGCAATCTACTCATCTGACAAAGGGCTAATATCCAGAATCTACAAAGAACTAAAACAGATTTACAAGAAGAAAACAAATAACCCCATTCAAAAGTGGGCAAAGGACATGAACACTTTTCAAAAGAAGACATATATGAGGCCAAAAAACATGAAAAAATGCTCATCATCGCTGGTCATTAGAGAAATGCAAATTAAAACCACATTGAGATACCATCTCATGCCAGTTAGAATGGCGATCATTAAAAAATCTGGAGACAACAGATGCTGGAGAGGATGTGGAGAAATAGGAACACTCTTACACTGCTGGTGGGAGTGTAAATTAGTTCAACCACTATGGAAGACAGTGTGGCGATTTCTCAAGGATCTAGACATAGAAATCGCATTTGACCCAGCAATCCCGTTACTGGGTATATACCCAAAGAACTATAAATCATTCTACTATAAAGACACATGCACATGTATGTTCATTGCAGCCCTGTGTACAATAGCAAAGACCTGGAACCAACCCAAATGCCCATTGATGATAGACTGGACAACGAAAGTGGGATACATATACACAGTGGAATACTATGCAGCCATAAAAAAGATGAGTTCGTGTCCTTTGTAGGGACTTGGATTAATCTGGGAACCATAATTCTCAGCAAACTGACACAAGAACAGAAAGCTAAACACTGTATGTTCTCACTCATAGGTGGGTGTTGGACAGTGAGAACACATGGACTCAGCAGGAGGAGCATCTCACAGTGGGGGCAGTTGTGGGGGTAGGGGAGAGACAGTGGGGGTGAGGAGGGAGGGGAGGGTGGGGAGGTATAACATGGGGAGAAATGCAAGATATAGTATGCACTTAAAGTTAAAGAAATAAATTAATTAAAACAAAATAAATAATAAAATAAAAAATTGATGAGGTCACACAATGTTGCCCAAGTTGGCCTCCAACTCCTGGGCTTAAGCAATCCTCCTGCCTCAGCCTCCGCAGTAGCTGGGACTACAGGTACTCACCGCTGCATGGAACTCTCAGCATCACAACTATAACCACTCTGGTTTATCATACTGTAATCTGGCACACTGAATATGCAATCGCTTCTTCATGGTGTCTGTGTACATTCTTGTCCTCCCAAAATTCTTTTTTTTTTTTTTTGAGATGGAGTCTTGCTCTTGTCACCCAGGCTGGAGTGCAATGGCACAATCTCGGCTCACTGCAACCTCTGCCTCCTGGATTCAAGCAATTCTCCTGCCTCAACCTCCTGAGTAGCTGGGACTACAGGCACGCACCACCACAGCTGGCTAATTTTTTGTGTTTTTTAGTAGAGACAGGGGTCTCACCATGTTGACCAGGATGGTCTCAAACTCCTGACCTCGGGTGATCCACCCACCTTGGCCTCCCAAAGTGCTGAGATTACAAGTGTGAGCCACTGCACCCAGTCTAAAATTCATTCTTTATAACAATCAGAATGTTGTTTTAAAAAACATGTAAAATAGGCTGGGTGTGGTGGCTCACACCTGTAATCCCAGCACTTGGGAAAGGCAAATTTTGCGGCCAGATCACCTGAGGTCTCTCATAGTTTCACCATGTTGGCCAGGATGGTCTCGACCTCCTGACCTTGTGATCTGCCCACCTCAGTCTCGCAAAGTGCTGGGATTATTGTTTTCATTCGGTCAGCAAATATTTGGTAATCTCCTTTTCTGTACCAGGCTCTGCTGTAGATGGCAAAGAAAACAAGGCAAAGTCACACCTCCTATAGAACTCATGTTCTAGTGGAGAGACAGACAGTAAACAAGATGCACTGACAGTTTCAGATAATAACTAGAGATTGAAGAAAGTAACATTGCGTGATGAGGTTATGGATGTGGTAAGGCATGGTCAAGGAAGGCTTCTCTGAGGAGGTGACTTTGTACCTGCGACCTGAACGAGAAGGAGGTTAAGGATCTGGGTGAAGGGCTTGCAGGCATGCAGTTGGAAGAGACAGTGATTCCACAGGCCAGATGCCAGCATCAAGCTTGCCAAGAGTGGGAATGGAAAGAATGGAAAGAAGGCCCCAAGTAACCAAGGCCAATGGTAAGTAACAGAGGGAGGCAGCAGGCTCTGGTGAGAAACTACTTCTCTAGCCATACAACAGATTTTGATCTCACCGTAAAGAGAAATGAAATACTGACACATGCTACAACATGGATGAAGCTTGAAAACATTAGGCTGAGCGAAAGAAGCCACACACTGAACGCCCCATAGCCTATGATAGGAAGTATTCAGATTGGGAAAATCTATGGAGACAAATAATAGAGTAGTGGTCTCTTGGAGCTGGGCTGGAGGGATGCCGAGTAGGGGAATGACTACAGAAGGTGCACAGTCTTTCTTTTGGAGGTGATAAAAATGTTTTAAAATGGACTGTGGAGCCAGGCACAGTGGCTTGCACCTGTAATCTCAGCACTTTAGGAGGCTGAGGGGACAGGATCCCTTAAGTCCAGGAGTTCAAGACCAGCCTGGGCAACACAGGGATACCTTGTCTCTGCAAATAAAATAAAATAAAATTCAATTAGCCAAGCATGGTGGCATGCACCTGTGGTTCCAGCAACTTGGGAGACGGAGTCAGGAGAGTCGCCTGTACCAGGAGGTCGAGGCTGCAGTGAGCTATGATCACACCACTGCACTTCAGCCTGGACAACAGAGTGAGACCCTGTCTCAACATAAATAAATAAAAGGATCGTAGTGATGGCTGTACATATCTGTGAATATACTAAAAACTATTTAATTGTACACTTTTAAAAGGTAAATTGTGTGGTATATGAATTATATCTCAATAAGGCTGTTTAAAAAAAAAAAAAAAAGAAGCCTGGTTGCAGTGGCTCATGCCTGTAATCCCAGCACTTTGGGAGGCCGAGGTGGCTGATCGTGAGGTCAGGAGTTTGAGACCAGCCTGGCCAACATGGTGAAACCCCATCTCTACTAAAAACACAAAAAATTAGCGGGGCATGGTGGCAGATGTCTGTGATCCCAGCTACTCGGGAGGCTGAGGCAGGAGAATCACTTGAACCCAGGAGGTGGAGGTTGCAGTGAGCCAAGATCGCACCACTGTACTTCAGCCTGGTGACAGAGCAAGATTCCATCTCAAAAAAAAAAAGAAACTACAACTAGATTCTCAGCTTCTCCTCTCTAGAGATGGAGACTGAAAGTCACCTCAGACGTGACCGTGTTGATCCAAGTTCTCTGGGAAGCAGACATAAGGTAGAGTTATAAGTGCAAGAGATGTATCAGGGGCAAGCCGGCCAAAGACAAAGGGAATCGGAGCAAAGGAAACCTTCAGGCCATGATGCAGGTTTGAGAACTGTGGAAGGAGAGGGGAAAAGGAAAGGAACTGGGTAGGAAAAGTTTTGGATGGCTGTACAGCAGTGAGAGACATAGCCCAATGGAAAGCTCCCGTGCAAAGATCGCCCTCTGGGGAGCCCTCTGTTGGCAGAAATCACCCGACCGTAGAAGCCCACATGCTCAGTCATGGCTAGAGCTACCTAGAAAAGCATGGCCTCAGTTCCGGTCCTGCCGCAGATTCTGAAGCTGCTGCAGCTGTAGGCTCTCGGCTCCCTGGACTCCTTGCTGTAGCTTCTCCCTGGAAGGAGGGCTGTGTAGTGCACCTCCATGGCTGCCCAAGACCTGGCTAGTCAGTGAGGAGTAATTTGAGAGTCCCTGCTGGATTAGGTGAGGAAGGACAGGAGGGAGAGGGTGACAATACCTTTTATGATGCCTTCAGTGCTGCCAGTCCCCAGAGCCCTTGTAAAGAAGAAGGTGATCACTTTCAGGAAGGCACCCAGGTACCCACAAGAGGAAAATCTTTGTGAGGGTACACCAAATGACCTAGACCACGACCCCACACTAAACAAGCACATGGGTGCAAAAATGAAATGATCTTCCAGAAAGGAGGAATCGGTGTGATGACCTGGTTCCACATAAGTGTCACAGGAGAGGGGTCTGGATCCAGAGCCCGAGAGAGTGTTCTTGGATCTCACGCAAGAAAGAATTCACGGCTGGACTCAGCTTAGGCCTCTAATCCCAGCACTTTGAGAGTCCAAGGTGGGTAGATCGCTTGAGCGCAGGAGTTTGAGCCAGCCTAGATAACATGGTAAGACCCCATCTCTACAAAAAATACAAAATATTAGCTAGGCATGGTGACACATACCTGGAGGCTGAGGTTAGAGGATCCCTTGAGCCCAGCTGGTTGAGGCTGCAGTGATTAGTAGTAACACCACTGTGTCCCAGCCTGGGCAACAGAGCAAGACCCTGTCTCAAAAAAAAAAAAAAAAAAGAAAGAAAAGAAAAAGAAAGAAAGAATTTGAGGCAAGTCTATAGAGTAAAGTGAGTGAATGCAAATATATGGATGGGTGCAATGGCTCACGCCTGTAATTGTAGCACTTTGGGAGGCTGAGGTGGGAGGATTGCTTGAGCTCAGGAGTTTGAGACCAACCTGGGAAACATACTGAGACCTGGTCTCTAAAAAAAAAAAAAGAAAAAAGGATGACCAGAGGTCATTTTTGTTGCCATCTTGAATGTAGTGGGTTTTGGCCAGCTTGTTTACCACATCCTATTTTATCAGCAGAGTCTTTATCTTGTGATACCAGTCCTGCTGATTTCCTATCTCATCCTGTGATTAAAAATGCCTAATCTCCTGGGAAGGCAGCCCAGCAGGTCTCATTTTCATTGTACTCAGCGCATTCAAGATGGAGTTGCTCTGATTCGAGTGCCTCTGACACAAGGGCCTGAGGACATTTTGGGCATATCATCCTGTTCCTCTCAGCCAGCCATTCTGGCATGGGCTGTGCTTTGAGTGGCCATGGCAGAGCATGGATGGGTGCACACTAAAGACAGCACCATCTGCAGAGACTGGGCAGAGACCTGGGCAGCGGAGCAACCCAGCCATGGAGGACAAGCTCTGTCAGTCACCCTGCAGGTCCAGCCTCCAGCGATACCATGGAGACACCATCTGGCAGTGAGAAGTCACAGTAGCTGGAGTCTGATCAGACTCAATTATTCCTACTTTGCTTTTGCAAACAGGATGACTCGTTCTTTTGCACTGAGAAAGACTGAGTGAGACCTCAGATCTCTTAAACAAGGCAGTAGGATTGGGGGTGTCTGTAAAGATGCTCCAAGGAGCTGGGCACAGCAGACTTCTAGTTAATGGAATATGTGGGTGCACAAGTGGTCTGTGGAAAAATGAAAATAATATGACTGCCTTTGTCCTGGGACTTGATGAACTGGATCACACTAATGGCCTTCAATGATCTGTCTCCTACAATGGAGCCACACAGTTGTCTCCTTCACGTCAATTGCTCCTGCTGTTTCTGCCTATGCCAGATGCTGGTGCTTGACATATGTTTACTTACCTTTCTATGAACTTATATTATCATCTCCATGGGATTTCAAGCTCTAAAGATGAGTCATGAATCATTTCTCTCCCTGGACCTGTGACCTTACAGGATAATGACAGCTGGGTACAGAGGTTTGCACCTGTAATTCCAACCCTTTGAGAGGCGGAGAAGGAAGGATTCTGCTTAAGGAGGCCAGGAGGTCAAGGCTGCAGTGAACTATGATGACACCACTGCATTCCAGCCTGGGTGACAGAGTGAGGCTCTGTCTCTATAACCAGAAAAAAAAAAAAAGAAAGAAAAAGAAATTTAAAAAAATAGCACAGTGGACTTGGCAAGGTGGCTCATGCCTGTAATCTCAGCACTTTGGGAGTCCGAGGTGGGTGGATTACTTGAGGTCAGGAGTTAGAAACCAGCCTGGCCAACATGGTAAAACCCGTCTCTACTAAAAATACAAGAAATTAGCCGGGTGTGGTGTCACATGCCCGTAATCTCAGCTACTCGGGAGGCTGGGGAAGAGAATCACTTGAACCTGGGAGGTGGAGGTTGCAGTGAGCTGAGATCCCGCCATTGCACTCCAGTCTGGGCAACAAGAGTAAAACTCCAACTCAAAAATAAATAAATAAATAATACCACAATGGTGCCTGAGGCGATCACAAAGAGGTGCATTCACTTGCCCCTTTGGTCACCCCTTTGAACTCAGAGGATGAAATTATAGATTTAAAACAAATTAAGCAACAAAACTCACCAAGCAGTAAATACTACCACTTACAAATGGCAAGTCTAAAACGGATTATTAAAGTCAAAATATGGGTGACTGAGGTGGGCAGATCCCCTTGAGCTGAGGATTTTGAGACCAGCCTGGGCAACGTGGCAAACCCTGTCTCTACTAAAAATACAAAATGAGCTGGGTGTGGTGGTGTGTGCCTGTATTTCCAGCTACTTGGGGGGATGAATAAGGAAGGTTGTATGAACCTGGGAGGTCGAAACTGCAGTGAGCCAAGACGGTGCCACTGCACTCTATCCTCGGTGACAACGTGAGATCCTGCCTCAAAATTAAAAAATAAAATATTATTACTGTGCACAGGGGTGCATGTCTGTAGTCTCAGCTACTCGGGAGGCTGAAGCAAGAGGGTTGCTTTAGCTAGAATGAGCCCAGCCTGGGCAATGTAGTGAGACCATGTCTCTACAAAAAGAAAAAACAAATTTAAAACATAGTAATAAAATCAAAATGTCAGGGTTTTTCAGTGGGAAAGAAAAGTCTCAATTCTTGCCTGCTTTTTGTATCTACTCATTAACTTACCAATTAATATTGCACAATTTGTTCTCAAGTGCTCAGCTTCTCCTTGCTAAGTTGCTACAGAGGCAATTTCTGTAACTTCACTCCTTATGCTGGCAGGGGCAGTAAAAAACGTTAAATATTAGCCTTTGAGTTGACACGATAGGGCATCAGTGTCAATTAGTTTAAAAAGTTCATGACCAGGTGCAATGCCTCACGCCTTTAATCCCAGCACTTTAGGAGGTCGAGGCAGGTGGATTACCTGAGGTCAGGAGTTTTGAGACCAGCCTGGCCAACATGGTGAAACCCCATCTCTACTAAAAATACAAAAGTAAGCCGTATATGTGGCAAATACCTGTAATCCCAGCTACTTGCGAGGCTGAGGCAAGAGAATCATTTGGACCCAGGAGGTGGAGGTTGCAGTGAGCCAAGATCATGCCAGTGCGTTCCATCCTGGGCAACAGAGAGAGACCCCATCTCAAAAATAAATAAGTTAATTAATTAATTGATTAAATAAAAAGTACAGAGTAATGATTTAGTCATTTTAAAGAATACAGATTTTAAGCTGGGTGCAGTGACTCACACCTGTAATCCCAGCACTTTGGGAGGCCGAGGTGGGCAGATCATGAGGTCAGGAGATCAAGACCATCCTGGTCAACATGGTGAAATCCCATCTCTACTAAAAATACAAAAATACAAGTACGTGGAGGCACACGCCTGTAGTCCCAGCTACTCGGGAGGTTGAGGCAGGAGAATGGCTTGAACCCAGGAGGTGGAGATTGCCCTGAGCCAAGATCACGCCACTGCACTCCAGACTGGGTGACAGAGCCAGACTCCATCTCAAAAAAAAAAAAAGAAAAAAAAATCACAAGGCATTGCCTAAAATATCTGGTTGCCACAAATTGCCAAGATGACACTTATTTAATGTCAGATTGGACCCCTCCCAGATGACAGTAAAGCATTTGATAATTGTTCTTTATTATTCTCATTTTTCTCATGGACCAGAGAGTAGGAAGGACATAATCTTTTATAAAATTATGTTTTGGATGGGCATGGTGGCTCACGCCTGTAATCCCAGCACTTTGGGAGGCCAAGGCAGGTGGATCATGAGGTCAAGATATAGAGACCATCTGTCAAGAGATAGAGACCATCTTGGCCAATATGGTGAAAACCCATCTCTACTAAAAATACAAAAAATTAGCCGGGCATGGTGGCACATGCCTGTAGTCCCAGCTACTCAGGAAGCTAAGGCAGGAGAACCGTTTGAACCTGGGAGGTGGAGGTTATGGTGAGCTGAGATCACACCATGGCACTCCAGCCTGGCAACAGGAACAAAACTCTGTCTCAAAAACAAACAAACAAACAAACAAACAAACAAACAAACAAACAAAAAGAAACTATGGTTTAGGGGTTATGTAGCTAAAGGCTGCAAGATTCTGACCCTCCCCAAATTGCTCCTGGGGATAGCATCACTATTGCAAAACCTAAGATCAG
Source organism: Callithrix jacchus (assembly GCF_049354715.1). Classification (NCBI taxonomy): domain Eukaryota; kingdom Metazoa; phylum Chordata; class Mammalia; order Primates; family Cebidae; genus Callithrix; species Callithrix jacchus. The sequence goes on along the minus strand of NC_133502.1, from coordinate 11,103,244 downwards.
TGCCTGAGATATTTTGCAGACCCTGAACTTGATGGATCAGCTAGCATCACCCAGATCAAGAAACTGGCTCATCTGGTCTTGTGGCCCCCACCCAGAAACTGACTCAGCACAGGAGGACAGTTTTGACTCCCTATGATGTTTTTTTAGTTTTGTTTTTTAATCTTGCTCTGTCACCTAAGCTGGAGTGCAGTGGTATGATCTTGGTTCACTGCAACCTCTGCCTCCTGGCTTCAAGCAATTCTCCTGCCTCAGCCTCTCGAGTAGCTGGGATTACAGGTGTGCACCATCATGCCCTGCTAAAAATTTTTGTATTTTTAGTAGAGATGGGGTTTCACCATGTTGTCCAGGCTGGTCTCAAACTCCTGACCTCATGATCTGTCCACCTTGGCCTCCCAAAGTGTTGGGATTACAGGTGTGAGCCACCTTGCCTAGTCAACTCCCTGTGATTTTATCTCCAACCCAACCAATCAGCAATCTCAACTCAGTGGTCCCGACCCAGCAAATTATCTTTAAAAACTTCAATCCCAAAATACTCAGGGAGACTGATTTGAGCAATTATAAACTCTGGTCTCCCATCCAGCCAGTTCTGTGATGACTCTTTCCGTATTGCAATTCCCCATCCTGATAAATTGACTCTGTCTAGGCATCAGGCCAGATGAACCCACTGGGCAGTTGAAACACCTGTAATCCCAGCACTCTGGGATGCAGTAGGGTAACTTGAGCCCATGGTTAGCAGGAGGTCTACAGCACACAGGTGTGCAGTAACTCGATTCTTGCTCCTCTGAGGAAAGAATTCATCTGAGAGGCATAAGGCAGAGTGAGAAACTGAGGCAAGTTTCAGAGCAGGAGTGAAGGCCTATTAAAAAGTTTTAGAGCAGGAACAAAAGGAAGTAAAGTACCCTTGGAAGAGGGCCAAGTGGGAGACTTGAGAGATTCAAGTGCCTGGTTTGACCTTTTGATACAGGACAGCTGGGCTCCTAGCTAAACCTCACCCTTAAGCCTGGAACTGCAGCCCTAAGTGAAAAAAGCTGACCCTTGTTTTTCTATCCAAATGTTTACTTTTAGGCCTGCCATGCCCCTATCCTGTGCCCATAAAAAGACTTCAACTGGCAGAGCAACACAAGTGTCTGAGTGTCAAACAGAGAAGCAACTGAGCCATGGAGACTCTGGATAGACACAGCTAACCTCAGGTGGTGCAGGTCAGGGAAAGATCACCTTCCTGCATCATCCGCTTTCCACCTCCTATCCCACTGAGAGCCACTTCTACCACCAAATAAAGTACTCCGTATACACTACCTTTCAATACATTTGCGTGACCTGATTCTTCCTGGACACCGGACAAGAACCCGAGTACTGGGAGGGCAGGGGCTTGGATGTTGCTGCGTGGCCTGCACAGAGCCTGCTCCTGCCAGAGATGAGCAATCAGCCAGTTCCAGCATTCCTTCCCTCCGGTTCCTTCACTCCCTTGCCCACCCCCTCTCACGAGGATTGGCCAGCAGTGGGCCCAGTGGAAGGAGCCACTCCAGTTCCTGCCCACGAAGAGGGTCAAGGTCAAGGGAACTATCCTGTCTCACTTTAGGGGTTTTATGCTTCTAGGGGTTGCATGTCTCCTCCCTTGACTTTTCCCTTGGGGTGGGCCATCTGCATGCACAGTGGCCTGCCAGCACATGGAAGGGGCCACATGCGCAGTGTGTTTACTGGCATTGTCCATATGCTCACTTGAGGCGTATTCCCCTTTCCAGTGGAGTATTCCTAGAGGAAGGTCATACACCAGTTAAACTGCATTTTCCTCTTAATGCACATGCTTGAACCCACTCGCCCAACTTCTGAGATCTTCTCAGGAACTGCAGATCACCAGCTTTAGGTGTTTTCTATTCACTGGAAGACTGCCTTTCTCTGGCAGTGGTTGCAACCAATTATTACTTTACAGAGACAGTGTGACAACCACCTGACCATCACCTGATGGTTGCCTGACATTCCTGATGATCGGGAGACCTCTCCTGCCCTGCTCATGTCTGCCTAACTACCTACTCTAACACCGGGAGTTCAAGACCAGCCTGGGCAACAAGATGAGACCCTGTGCCTACAAAAAACTTAAAAATTCACCAGGCATGGTGACATGTGCCTGTGGTCCCAGCTCTTCAGGAGGCTGAGGTGAGAGGACCACTTGAGCCTGGGAGATGAAGGCTGTAGTGATGTGTGATTGCCCACTGCACTCCAGTCTGGGCAACAGAACTGTAACTGCCCAACAGGTTCTTCTTGTCCAGTGCCCAGATGGAGATGACTTATCAAGACAGGGGAATTGCAATAGAGGAAGGGTGTGTTTCACAGAGCTGGCTGTATGGGAAATTAGAGTTTTATTACTACTCACATCAGTCTCCCCAAAAATTCAGGGATTTGTTGTTGCTGTTTTGAGACAGGGTTTTGCTCTTGTTGCCCAGGCTGGAGTGCAATGGCTTGATCTCGGCTCACAGCAAACTCCACCTTCCAGGTTCAAGCAATTCTACTGCCTCAGCCTCCCAAGGGATTACAGGCACGCACCACCACGTCTGGCTAATTTTATATTTTTTTAGTAGAGATGGGGTTTCTCCAAGTTGGTCAGTCTGGTCTCGAACTCCTGATTTCAGGTGATCTGCCCACCTGGGCCTCCCAAAGTGCTGGGATTACAGATGTGAGCCACGGCGCCTGGCCAAGGGATTGGGGTTTTTAAGAATAATTTGGTGGGTAGAGGGTTGGGAAGTGGAGAGTACTGATTGGTCAGGTCGAAGGTGAAGTCACAGAGAGTCAAAGCTATGCTCTGGCACTGAATCAGTTCATGAGTGGGGGCCATAAGACCGGATGAGCCAGATTACCAATCTGGGTGGCATCAGCTGGTGCATCAGAACCAGAATGAAGGGTCTGCAAAGTATCTCAAGTACTGATCTCAGGTGTTAAACAGCGATGTTAGTCTCAGAAGCAATTTGGGGAGGTTCAGAATCTTGCAACCTCCAGATATATGACCCCTAAGCCATAATTTCTAATCTTGAAGCAAATTTGTTAGTCCTACAAAGGCCAACTGGTCCCTAGGCAAGAAGTGGGTTTGTTTTAGGAAAGGGCTGTTACCTTCTTTGCTTCAAAGTTGAACTATAAAGTAAGTTCCTTCTAAAGTTAGTTTGGCTTATGCCCAGGAATGAGCAAGGACAGTTTTGAGATTAGAAGCAACATGGAGTCGGTTAGGTCAGATCTCTTTCACTGTCATAATTGTCTCAATTATAATTTTTGCAAAGGCAGTTTCTTTTTTTTTTTAATGGTAAAAAGATACATGTATATTTAGAATTAGCCAGCTGGACTCAGTTTAGATGATACAGTTTTGTTGGCAACGTCCAAAGCATCGTAATCAGGAGCCAGTGGAACACCCGCCTTCTTCCCTCCATCAGGCCGAATCAGGGTGTCGACCTTGGCCACGTGAGTGTCACAGAGCGTCTCCACAGCCTGTTTGGGCTGGTGCTTGTTGGCTTTAACATCCACAGTGAACTCAAGTGTGTTACTGTCTTCTGTCTTCTTCACGGCGGACTCAGTGGTCAGCGGAAGCTTGATGACAGCATCGTGGTCAAGCTTGTTTCTCCTGGGGGCGCTCTTCGCAGGATATTTGGGCTGCCTCCAGAGTCGCAGTGTCTTGGGCCACCAGAAGGTGGATGATGTGCGGATCTTTTTTTTGTGGCTGTGGACACCTCTCAACACTGCCTTCTTGGCCTCTGAAGCCTTCACTTTGGCTTCGGCTTTAGGAAGGGCAGGAGCTTCCTTCTTCGCTTTCGGCGCCATCTTGTAAAAAAGGGCGAAGGCAGTTTCAAAGCAAGGCCCTGTCTCAAAAATAAAAACAAAAACAGTTTAATTGGCTGGGTGTAGTGCCTCATCTGTAATCCCAGCACTTCAGGAGGTCGAGGCAGGTAGATCACCTGAGGTCAGGGGTTTGAAACCAGCCTGGCCAACATGGTGAAACTCTGTCTCTGCTAAAAATACAAAAAATAGCTGGGCATGGTGGTGTGTGGCTATAGTCCTAACTAATTGGGAGACTGAGGCAGGAGAACACTTAAACCCGGGAGGCGGAGGTTGCAGTGAGTAGAGATCATGCCGCACTGCACTCCAGCCTAGGCAACAGAGTGAGACTCTGTTGGGGTGAGCTCTGGGGCAAGCAAGCTATAGCATCTTGCAGTTCAGAGAGTAAGAGCTTGGCCCAGACTAGAACATAAACATTCAGAGTCCAATGTGCCGCCATGGGTCACTGCGCCTTGCAGCCAACCCCTCTCCTCAGCATGTTCTGAAGGACTGCAGCTTAAAGTCAGAGCCTCTTTGTTTTCTCCATTCAATCTGAAATGCAAGGTAATAAATGTGTTATGGGCCGGGCTTAGTGGCTCATGCCTATAATCTCAGCACTTTGGGAGGCCAAGGCAGGCAGATCACCTGAGGTCAGGAGTTCAAAACCAGCCTGCCAACGTGGTGAAACCCTTTCTCTACTAAAAATACAAAAAATTGAGATACGTTCATCAGTTTGCTCCTTTCTGCCCGTGGACGCCGCCGAAGCAGCATCGTTAAAGTCTCTCTTCTCCCCGCGATCATGTCTAAGTCAGAGTCTCCTAAAGAGCCGGAACAGCTGAGGAAGCTCTTCATTGGAGGGTTGAGCTTTGAAACAACCGATGAGAGCCTCAGGAGCCATTTTGAGCAATGGGGAACGCTCACAGACTGTGTGGTCATGAGAGATCCAAACACCAAGCGCTCCAGGGGCTTTGGGTTCGTCACGTATGCAACTGTGGAGGAGGTGGATGCAGCCATGAATGCAAGGCCACACAAAGTGGATGGAAGAGTTGTGGAACCAAAGAGAGCTGTCTCAAGAGAAGATTCTCAAAGACCAGGTGCCCACTTAACTGTGAAAAAAATATTCGTTGGTGGCATTAAAGAAGACACTGAAGAACATCACCTAAGAGATTATTTTGAACAGTATGGAAAAATTGAAGTGATTGAAATCATGACGGACAGAGGCAGTGGCAAGAAAAGGGGCTTTGCCTTTGTAACCTTTGACGACCATGACTCCGTGGATAAGATTGTCATTCAGAAATACCATACTGTGAATGGCCACAACTGTGAAGTTAGGAAAGCCCTGTCAAAGCAAGAGCTGGCTGGTGCTTCATCCAGCCAGAGGTCGAAGTGGTTCTGGAAACTTTGGTGGTGGTTGTGGAGGTGGTTTCGGTGGGAATGACAACTTTGGTCGTGGAGGAAATTTCAGTGGTCGTGGTGGCTTTGGTGGCAGCCGTGGTGGTGGTGGATATGGTGGCAGTGGGGATGGCTATAATGGATTTGGTAATGATGGAGGCAATTTTGGAGGTGGTAGAAGCTACAATGATTTTGGCAGTTACAACAATCAGTCTTCAGATTTTGGACCCATGAAGGGAGGAAACTTTGGAGGCAGAAGCTCTGGCCCCTATGGTGGTGGCGGCCAATACTTTGCCAAACCACGAAACCAAGGTGGCTATGGCGGTTCCAGTAGCAGCAGTAGCTATGGCAGTGGCAGAATATTTTAATTAGGAAACAAAGCTTAGCAGGAGAGGAGAGCCAGAGAAGTGACAGGGAAGCTACAGGTTACAACAGATTTGTGAACTCAGCCAAGCACAGTGGTGGCAGGGCCTAGCTGCTACAAAGAAGACATGATTTAGACAAATACTCATGTGTATGGACAAAAAACTCGAGGACTGTATTTGTGACTAATTGTATAACAGGTTATTTTAGTTTCTGTTCTGTGGAAAGTGTAAAGCATTCCAACAAAGGGTTTTAATGTAGAATTTTTTCTTTTTCTTTTTTTTTTTTGCACCCATGCTGTTGATTGCTAAATGTAATAGTCTGATCGTGACGCTGAATAAATGTCTTTTAAAAAAAAAAATACAAAAAATTAGCAGGCTGTGGTAGTGCATGCCTGTAGTCCCAGCTACTCAGATGCTGAGGCCGGCTAATTGTTTGAACCTGGGAAGCAGAGGTTTTGGTGAGCCAAGATTGAGCCACTGCACTCCAGCCTGGGCAACAGAGCAAGACCTTGTCTCAAATAAATAAATAAGGCATTCAAATGAAACAAACAAACAAAAAAACTAGAAAAGAAATTTTTCAAGAAAAACAACAAAAAAAGGAATAAAAAATAAGGCATTCAGTAAGTCCCACAGATGGGTAGGGCTGGCAGAAATATGGCACGTAGATCAGATCCAAAACCAGAATGTATCTATTCCACAAAGGACAAATTGCTGCCCTAGCTACGATGGAATGGTCCAAGTTACCAACGTGTCACAAGGTTGCTGGCTGACTCCACCAAAATATGGTGCCCTATTGAGATGTCAGGGTTGGTGACTGCTGGGGCCAAGCTGGACACTCAGCAGAGACAGCAGCCAGGTGAGTTTGGTGAAAGGGAATTTGTGATTCTGAGTTTATGCCTCGCTTCCACGTCCAGCACCTTTGTCACTTTGCTCCAAAACTCACTGAACAAGCCTTGGAGTGGCTGGTGGGTGAGCTGTCATGGAGTGGGAACACCTGATGTGAAAACATTCTAAGCAGTGAAGAACTTCCAGCGAGCAATCACACCGGACAAACTAAGTCTCACTGTGGGCCAATGGCAAGAGATTCATCCATTCCTCCCTATATCTCTTCCCTATAATTGGTTATAAATCTTCCAATTATTAATTTCTACCATTTGGCTCAAATTTTAGCCATGACAGAAAGAAAAAGAAGAAAGAAAGGAAGGAAGGATATATAAATAGGAAAAGAAAAAGGGAGGGAGGGAAGGAAATGGCACAGACCCTTAGCTCAGGCCATGCTTTCTGGGGAAAGTGGATACTGGTATGTTTCTATTACTCACATTTTGCCCACAGCGAGGATTTCCCATTAACTCATTCTGTTCTTCCCTAACGGTGTCTGATGATACTAAAGCAGTTCACTGCTCCCTGCTGTAAGCATGCCGTGCAAAGCCTGTTTCTTCCTGCTCCACGGGTCCTATCAGCATGATGTTATCTACATAATGGGCCAGACTGATACCTTATGCAATAATGAGACGATAAAGGTCTCTGTGGCATAGTGCCAGAAGATGTGTCATCCTGTATTGAAGTTATGAAGGGAGGCTATGTCCTTCAGATAAGAGCCAACTGCCTTTAAAAATAATAAGAGGGAGAGAGAGAGAGAGAGACAGTCTCACTCTGTTACCCAGGCTGGAGTTCAGTGTATGATCACAGCTCACTGCAGCCTCAGTCTTCTGGGCTCAAGTGATCCTCCTGCCTCAGCCTCCTGAGTAGCTGAGACTATAGGTGTGCACCACCACACCCAGATTTTTTTTTTTTTGGTGGGGATGGGGGTCTTCCTGTGTTGCCCAAAGTGGTCTTGAACTCCTGAGCTTAAGTGGTCCTCTTGCCTTGGACTTCTAAAATGCTGGGAATTACAGGTGCCAGCCACTGTGCCCCTTCATTTGCCTTTTATGTTCTCTGTTTATTGGGCTACAGGAAAGGTATTGCCAGCTCAGTAGGTACAAATCAAGTATAGGAGGCTGTGCTGATTTTCTCCAGGAATGAATTATATCTAGAACAGCAGCTATTACTAGAATTAGCATCTGATCAGGCTAGGTGCAATGGCTCACGACTGCAATCCCAGCACTTTGGGAGGCTGAGGCGGGTGGATCGCGAGGTCAGGAGTTTGAGACTAGCCTGGCCAACATGTTGAACCTTGTCTCTATTAAAAATACAAAAATTAGCTGGGCGTGGTGGTGGGCACCTGTAAGCCCAACTACTTGGGAGGTTGAGGCAGAAGAATCACTTGAAACCGGGAAATGGAGGTTGCAGTGAACCGAGATTGTGCCATTGCACTCCAGCCTGAGCGACAAGAGCAAGACTCCATCTCAAAAAATAAAAATAAAGAATTAGCATCTGATCAAATTTATAATAATTCACCATTTTAATTCTAGATCCATCTGACTTCTGCTCTGGCTACCCTGAGGATGTAATAAGAATGGCCACTTGGCTAGTACTGTTGCTCACACCTGTAATCCCAGCACTTTGGGAGGCCAAGCTGGGAGGATTGCTTGAGCCCAGAAGTTTGAGATCACCGTGGACAACATAGCAAGAACTCATGTCTACAAAAAATTAGCTGGGCATGGTGGTGTGCACCTGTGGTCCCAGCCACTTGGGAAGCTAAGGTGGGCTTTTGCTTACGCTTGGGAGGTGGAGGTAGTGAGCCATGATCATGCCATTGCACTTCAGCCTGGGCAACAGAGCGAGACTCTATCTCAAATAAACAAACAAAACAAAATGTTTACTTGTAGAAGAGTCTATTCATTATTTCCCAGTGTGTGTCCTTCTCTTATTCCATAATAATAGAACCCTGGTTTGCAACTTGACATAGGGCCAGCCTCACTTATTACTACTTAAGAGTGGCCACTTACTACTAATTCTGGCTGATGAGTTGTAAGTGAAATAATTGTGTGCTTACATTTAAGAGTGTGTAGGCTGGGTGGGGTTGCTCATTGCCCGTAATACCAGCACTTTGGGAGGCCAAGATGGGAGGATTACTTGAGGTCAGTAGTGCAAGACCAGCCTGGCCAACATGGTGAAACCACTTTAAAAATTGCAAAAATTAGCTAGGCATGGTGGTGCACGCCTGTAGTCCCAACTACTTAGGAGGATGAAGCACAAGACGCTCTGGAATTCAGGAGGCAGAGGTTGCAGTGAGCCAAGATAGCACCACAGCACTCCAGCCTGGGTAACAGTGTAAGGCGCTGTCTCAAAAAAAGAAAAAGTATGTAAGAGGGCAGAGGGGCTTGTCCCCCGCTTTTGGTTCCTGTTGGCTGGAATGAGCCATAGGAATGTTGACATTCCTGCGGCTGCAAATCCACGAGAGTGGATAAGATCATCTTAGGGATCAGTACAGGTGATGGAAAGAAAACTTCTGTGGTTGGGACATGAAAAGAAATCCGAAAAGTTGACTGAGAAGAAACATCCTGTAAGGTAGGAGAACCGAAAGACAGGTACGCCCTAGAGAACAAAAAGAAGAAAGTGATATAAGAATGGGTGCTCAATGAGATTACATCGTGCTAACAGGCTGAGTGAAACCCAGACTGAGGAATAACTATTGAATTCTGCAACACGAAGGTGATAAGTTTAGCCTAAAGCTGTCTCCTCCCATATTTTAAGTTGGAACTAAAGGTTTCTCTGTATATAGTGAACTGTAACCTAATTGGATGTATACATAGGCTAAAACCAACTCTTGTGCCAATAAAAGTTTTTGGCCAGTCACAGGTGGCCAACTGTTCAAACCATGTTCAAATAAGGTAGAAGCCGAAAGGTAACCAATCCATCCCTACAGCAGCCCAGGCTCCTGCCTGCTGTGGATTGGGTGGGATGCTTCATTTGAGAATTGTTCTTTGCTTAATTAAACTCTGTTAAATGTATTCTTATATTTTATTTTACCTTTGAGTCAGGGCTTCACTCTGGCACCCCGTAGTGCAGTGGCATAACCATGGCTCATTCCAGCCTTGACTTCCCCAGCTCAAGTGATTTTCCTGCCTCAGCCTCGTGAGTAGCTGGGACTACAGGCTCACACCACCAAACTTGGCTAATTTTTTTTTTTTTTTTTTTTGAGACAGAGTTTCGCTCTTGTTGCCCAGGCTGAAGTGCAATGATGTGATCTCAGCTCATTGCAACCTCTGCCTCCCGGTTCAAGCGATTCTCCTGCCTCAGCCTCCCTAGCAGCTGCAAGTACAAGTGCCTACCACCATGCCCAGCTAATTTTTTGTATTTTTAGTAGAGATGGGGTTTCATCATGTTGGCCAGGCTGGTCTCGAACTCCTGACCTCAGGTGATCCACTCGCCTTGTCCTGCCAAAGTGCTGGGATTATAGTCGGGAGGTACCACACCTGGCCAATTTTTTTTATTTTTTGTAGAGGTAGGGGGTCTCACTGTGTTGCCTAGGCTGGTCTCAAACTCCTAGACTCAAGTAGTCCTCCTGCCTTGGCCTCTCAAGGTGCTGGAATTACAGCCATGAGCCACCATACCTGGCCTGTTAAATTTAATTTGTCTAATTTTTTTAAGTTTATTTTTTGAGACAGAGTCTAGCTATATTGCCCAGGCTGTTCTCAAACTCCTGGGCTCAAGTGAACCTCCCAACTCAACCTCTTGAGAAGCTGGGACCATAGGCATACACCACTGGACCTGGCCTAAAGTTCTCATGTTTTTTCATGATTAAATTCAAGGTTATGGCCTGGTGCAGCTGCTCACACTTATAATCCCAGCACTTTGGAATGCTGAGGCGGGAGGATCACCTGAGATTGGGAGTTCGAGACCAGCCTGACCAACATGGAGAAACCCCTTCTCTATTGAAAATACAAAATTAGCTGGGTGTGGTGGCACATGCCTATAACCCCAGCTACTCAGGAGGCTGAAGCAGGAGAATTGCTTGAACCTGGGAGGTGGAGGTTGTGGTGAGCTGAGATTGCACCATTGCACTCCAGCCTGGGGAACAAGAGCAACACTCCATCTCACATAAATAAATAAATAAATAAATAAATAAATAAATAAATAAATAAATAAATAAATAAAATACAAAAATTTGCCAGGTGTGGTGGTGAGTGCCTATAATCCCAGCTACTTGGGAGGCTGAGGCAGGAAAATCACTTGAACCTGGGAGGCAGAGGTTGCAGTGAGCCGAGATCGCACCATGGCACTCCAGTCTGTGCAACAAGAAATGAAACTGTCTCCAAAAAAAAAAAGAAATTCCAGGTTATGGGTTTTTGGCAAGAATACCACAGACATGATGTTGTTTCCTTGTCAGTATATCATATTAAGATAAATGATGTAGGTATGTTTTAATACTGGGGATGTTAACTCCATCACAGATTCCTCCACTGTAAATTTACTATTTTCCCTTTGAATTCAGGAAGAGTCTTATGGGGTTATACTTTGAGTCTATTCAAATATCCTGTTTGCCATCATGGTTTTACTCACTAATAATTTAGGCCAGGAGCGGTGGCTCACACCTGTAATCCCAGCACTTTGGGAGGCTGAGGTGGGCAGATCATGAGGTCAAGAGATCGAGACCATCCTGGTCAACATGGTGAAAACCTGTCTCTACTAAAAATACAAAAAATAGCTGGGCGTGGTGGCACATACCTGTGGTCCCAGCTACTTGGGAGGCTGAGGCAGAAGAATCACTTGAACCCAGGAGGCAGAGTTTGCAGTGAGCTGAGATTGCACCACTGCACTCCAGCCTGGTGACAGAGCAAGACCGTGTCTCAAAAAAATAAAAATACCTACTAATAATTTTACCATTTACTCTTGCCTGCAACTATTATTATTATTATTATTATTTTGAGACAGGGTCTTGCTCTATTGCCCAGGCTGGAGTGCAGTGGTGCAATCATGGCTAATCTCAGCCCCATAAGTATTTGAGATTATAGACATGTGCCACTACACCTGGCTACTTTTTGTAGAGTTGGGATTTTGCCATGTTGTCCAGGCTTGTCTGGAGCTCCTGAGCTCAACTGACCCTCCTGTCTCGTCCTCCCAAAAGGCTGGGATTACAAGCATGAGCCACCACACCCAGCAACCTGCAACTATCATTATGGTGGTATTTGCCACAGGTGGTTTTAAGTTTCTGTCATCTTTTCTTTCCAGATACGTTTCAGTTCATCTCCTTGTCTTTTAATCCCATTTGCGTATCCCTAGCTCCGCCTCATTTATGAACTGGAATTTCCTGTATAAAGGAGCCTTCTACTCACTTTTAAGTGACAGTAGGGATGGTGTGTTCCGGCTGTCAGCTGTCTGGTTTATGATGATGATTCATGCCTGCCTCTGTCCAGGGGAGAAATTAGGAGGCCTGTGGAAAGGTAGCAGCCTTCTGACCCTGAAGAAAGGAATTGGATTTCAGTTTTTTGTCATTTTCTATGAGTTTTGATGTGCTTACATTGCCATGAACTTATATAATGATAACACTTTTAAAGTAAAATGGATTATAACATGACCGAAAGTTTTTTTTAAGTCAGAAAAAAAGGAAAGAGAGTCAGGTAGAAGTGAAATGAAAACTTAGCATTCAATTCCAGCTGCTTGTCAGAAGCAGAGAAAGAACACTGTCCTCAAACTCAGCATGAATGAAATGTTGACCTTTCTGAACTGATAGCTTTAGAGAATCAAACAAAGCCTTTTCACTGGGCTTGGCAGGAGCCTCAGGAGTGCCTTTGACTCAAGAACAAAACTTTGATTCGAAAAGGGGCTATGGCTTCTATTTTTCCTTCATACAAGCGAAAAACGCAACCTTTCCTTTCTTACAGAAAATGGCACTCTGTAGGTAATGAAATAAAGGCAGGATGTTTTGTTGAATGAATTCCAAGTGTTTTAGGGCTGGGAGCTCACCATTCCTCACAAGGCTTCCTTATAGGCAGGCAAGGGATAGGGAATTATTATCCTTTGTGTGAAAACTGAGGAGATGGGGTACTACTGAAATAAAGGAGCAAGCTGGCCTCTGCGGACAGGCAGGCTGATGGTTGAGAGGTTGCTGGACAATTGCAGCCCTCACGGGTCCAGATTTGTTGGCAGTTGCTCACATAACTTAATTCCAGAACCCTCACTCTACTATTGCTACCTCTTAGGGTTTGCTATTCATATATCTAGACTGTCCCTTTTTCAAATATAAGCCTGGAAATGCATGGTCTGGCTGATCTTCAATCAATTCCTTGGTCAGACTTTAACCCTTCATGCACGTTGCATGAGCCAACTGCAGAAGGGTGGAAATGAGCTCTCTATTCCTTTTGTTATCCTTTTTGCCATCCAACTATGGGGACTTCTCAAGGCAAACTAAACTGGATTCTTTTCAAAGCAGGTAGAATGTAGAAGGAAGAAGGTCGGCCATGCGCGGTGGCTCATGCCTGTAATCCCAGCACTTTGGGAGGCTGAGGCGGGCAGATTACGAGGTCAGGAGAATGAGACCAGCCTGACCAACATGGAGAAACCACATCTCTACTAAAAATACAAAACCAGCCAGGTGTGGTGGCAGGCACCTGTAATCCCAGCTACTGGGGAGTCTGAGGCAGGAGAATCGCTTGAACCCAGAAGGCAGAGGTTGTGGTGAGCTGAGATTGCACCATTGCACTCCAGCGTGGGCAACAAGAGTGAAAGTCCATCTCAAAAAAAAAAAAAAAAAAAACAAACGAGAGGAGAGGAGAGGACCGGGCTGCAGTGATGGCTTTGTCTACCCAGAATCTGCTGAGTTCATCTCCTTGTCTCTCAAATCTCATCTGCTTATCCCCAGCTCCGCCTCGGCCACTCAATTCCAAGCAATCATTATTTCTCTGCTGGATGACTGTGATAGTGAGAGAGAAGCCCTGTGTTCACTCTGGCACAATGGTTCCCAGTCAGGGGCAATTTGATCTCCCTGGGGACATGTCCAATGTCTGGACACTTTTTTTTTCATTTTTCCTTTTTTTCAGAGACAGGTTCTTACTCTGTCTCCCAGGCAGGAGTGCAGTGGCATTGATCATGGCTCATTGCAGCCTCGACCTGGTGGGCTTAAGTGATCCTCTCACCTCACTTAAGTAGGTAGGACCGCAGGTGTGCACCACCACGCTGGGCTACTGTTTTTTTGTTTCTGTTTTTTTTTACTTTTTGTAGAGATAGGATCTCATAGCCAGGTGTGGTGGCTTACACTTGTAATCGCAGCACTTTGGGAGGCCAAGGCAGGTGGATTATGAGGTCAGGAGTTTGAGACCAGCCTGTCCAATATGATGAAACCCCATTTCTACTAAAAAATACAAAAATTAGCCGGGCATGGTGGTGCACGCCTGTAGTCCCAGCTACTTGGGAGGTTGAGGCAGGAGAATCACTTGAACCTGGGAGGCAGAGGTTGAGGTGAGCCAAGATCATGCCACTGCACTCTAGCCTGGGTGACAGAGTGAGACCCCATTAAAAAAAAAAAAAGAGATAGGCTCTGGCTATGTTGTCCAGGCTGATCTTAAACTTTGTGGGTCAAGCAATTTCCTTCCCTCGGCCTCCCAAAATGTTGGGATTACTAATGTGAACCACCATGCCCAGCCTGGACACATTCTTGGTTGTCACAGCTAAGTGGGGAGAGGTGCAAATGTCACCTACTGAGTAGAGGCCGGGGATGCTGTGAAACATGCTGCAAAACGCAGGACAACCTCGCACAGTGAAGCATTGCCTGACCCTGAGTGTCAGTAGGGCTGAGGTTGAGAAGCTCTGCTTCCGGTTCCCCCGCAATGCCTCATGTACAGAACCATGATGTATCCTGAAAGGGCAAGTCAGATTATGTCACTCTATTGCTTATGTTAGGGCACAGAGAATGATACCCCAAAGTATGATACTTGGGCATGCAGAGCATTTTTAAATGAGTGGAGATCCGAGGGCCTTAGAAGCTGCTCAGAATCAAGGCCTCTCTAACCTCTCATTTCTCTCCTCCAGGCACAGAAAGGAGCTCTCCTGGGAAGTTATCTTATCTCACTGAGGAAAGCTTCTTTCAAAAGAAATACAATTATCAGTGGGTCACAGCTGTAATCCCAGGTTTTTGGGAGGACAAAGTAGGCCGATCACCTGAGGTCAGGAGTTCCAGACCAGCGTGGCCAACATGGTGAAACTCTGTCTCCACTAAAAATATAAAAATTAGCTGGGTGTCGTGGTGGTTCCTGCCTGTAATCCCAGCTACTCAGGAGGCTAAGGCATGAGAAACACTTGAACCTGGGAGGCCTGGGAGGCAGAGGTTGCAGTGAGCCAAGATCATGCCACTGCACTCCAGCCTGGGCAGCAAGAGTGAAACTCCATCTCTAAATAAATAAATAAATCTCTCCTTAGGAAACTCTTCAAATAGCCTGCAATGATTGACCACCAGAGAAAAGACGAAACTCTTCAAATAGCCTGCAATGATTGACCACCAGAGAAAAGACTACAAGTCATTACCATCACCATATCTGACAGACTTTTCATCTATTCTCCTGAGGGCAGCTCTAAGAGATTACCTGGGAGACTTTATCTACACAACCGGACAACCTTAGTTCTCAGAGAAGTACCCTTCACCTTCCCACAACCTCCCTCAGAGCTCAGGAAACCTTTGTCCCGGGATATTTTCTATTGTTTGGGCTAATTCCTTATTCCCTCATTATCATCTCCATCCTCCATCTCCCTTGAAAAGAGTGCTATTTAAGTCTCAACTCTCAGGCCGTTCTTTGAGTCTTTTGTGTCCATGAGCACTTTAATAAATTTGTGTGTGGCTGAGTGCAGTGGCTCATGCCTGTAATCCCCAGCACTTTGGGAGGCTGAGGTGGGTGGATCACCTGAGGTCGGGAGTTAGACACCAGCCTGACCAACATGGAGAAACCCTGTCTCTACTAAAAATACAAGAAATTAGCCAGGCATGCTGACAAGTGCCTGTAATCCCAGCTATTCGGGAAGCTGAGGCAGGAGAATTGCTTGAACCTGGGAGGCAGAGGTTGTGGTGTGCCGAGATCACGCCATTGCACTCCAGTCTGGGCAAGAAGAGTGAAACTCAGTCTCAAAAAACAAAAAAAATTTGCATGCATTTTTTCCTCTTAGCTGCCTATTGTCAGTCTGTCTGAGCCTTCAGAGGGAAAGTTTAAACTTCCCTACACTTAAAACCTTTCAGGCTGGACACACACCATGGCTTGTGCCTATAATTCCAGCACTTTGGGAGGCTGAGGTGAGCAGATTGCTTGAGCCTAGGAATTTGAGACCAGCCCTGAGCAACATGTGTCAAAATCCCATCTGTCTTAAAACAAACAAATAAACAGCCTCTCAGTGGTTTCCCATTATTCTTAGTGCCAGAGGTGTTTGAACCAGAGCAACTTCATCTTGAATAGGGCCTGGGTAAAATAAGCCTGAGACCTACTGGCTGCATTCCTAGGTTAGACATTCTTAGTCACAGGATGAGGTAAGAGTTGGGCACAAGGTACAGGTCACAAAGACCTGTACACAAAGATCACGAGGTCAGGAAATTGGGACCATCCTGGCCAACACAGTGAAACTTTGTCTTTACTAAAAATTCAAAAATTAGCTGGGCATCATGGTGCGCGCCTGTAGTCCCAGCTACTCAGGAGGCTGAGGCAGGAGAATCGCTTGAACCCAGGAGGCGGAGGTTGCAGTGAGCTGAGATTGCGCCACCGCCCTCCATCCTGGTGACAAAGAGTGAGGTTCCGTCTCAAAAAAAAGAAAAAAGAAAAAGCCAGCCAAAACCCATCAAATCCAAGATGGTGACAAAAGTGACCTCTCGTCATCCTCACTGCTCATTATACACTAATTATAATGAATTGGCAAGCTAAAGACACTCCCACCAGTGCCACGGCAGATTACAAATGCCGTGACATCAGGAAGTTACCCTATATAATCTGAAAGGGGGGAACCCTCATTTCCAGAAATTGCCCACCCCTTTCCCAGAAAATTGATGAATAATCTGCCCCTTATTTAGGGTGTAATCAAGAAATAACCATAAAAATAGCCAACCAGCAGCCTGGGGCTGCTCTGCCTACGGAGTAGCCATTCTTTATTCCTTTTCTTTCTTAATAAACTTCCTTTCACTTTATCCACCCAGATACTCTTGAGTTCATCTCTACTGAGGTTTTGCCTTGAATTCTTTCCTGTGTGAGATCCAAGAACACTCCTTTGGGGTCTGGATTGGGACCCCTTTCTGGTAGCATTAGTATCATATTTAAAACAAAAAAATCCATAGTTCCTTGAATATCCGTGATCCATTCTCCATGCTCCCTCTTTTCTTGCGTCTAGTAGCCAAACTGACTATTCCTTTATTTCTAGAAACCATCGTCCTTCTTCCTACTTCATGGGGTCTCATCCCATGATTCCTTCTTGTAAATAAATTCCCTCCTTCTTACCAGCCTCTCCCCTTTTGCCTACATACAACTGCCTTTGACCGCCTTAGAAGACCTCAGCTCAAAGGTTACTCCATCACAGAATCTCTCCCTGACCACCACACTGAAGTAGCCTGGAAGAAAGGTCATCTCAGCAATTCCAGCCCTCCCACCTGAAGCCTGAACACGTGAGTGAGACCACTGCAGACTCCCAGCTCCTGCGGAGCCTTCAGCTTTCTGCAGCTGTAGGAGTGAGTTCCCGTGAGGCCAGTGGCAGAGCCCAATCAACCTTCATAATTGTGCTAAATAAATAAATAACTGATGACTGTTTTTAATCACCTGTGTCTTAGGGTGGATTGCTATGTAGTAATAGACACCTGATTCATTCTTACTGGAATCCTTGAGTGGAGCTCTAAGGAAGCTTCTGGATATTGTCTGGAATTTTCCCTTCATCTCCTGGCTCTGTCATTCCTCACAGCACTGCTGGTGGAGACCCATGTTGCTGAGTCATAGTGCACTTGAGAAGACAATGAATGCTGCCTTCCTACAAGGCCAGTGGAGGGGATGCTGTGGGGGTGGGAGGAAGCGATCTGTCCTCCCACTTTATCATCCTGTCCTATTAGCTTCACTTAAATAGCAACAGCAGCAGCAGATTGGACACAGGCTGGGATATTCTAACTTAGTTAACTTGAGAGTTGGGATATTCATGACCAGCCTAGGCCACATAAGGGGACCCTATTTCGATAATTTTTTTTTTTTTGATGAATTTTTGCTCTGTTGCCCAGGCTGGACTGCGATGGCGTGATCTCAGCTCATCAAAACCTCTGCCTCCTGGGTTCAAGCGATTCTCCTGCCTCAGCCTCCTGAGTAGCTGGATTACAGGCATGTGCCATTACGCCAAGCTAATTTTTGTATTTTTAGTAGAGACAAGGTTTCTCTATGTTGGTCAGGCTGGTCTCGAACTCCCGACCTCAGGTGATCTGCCAGCCTCAGCCTCCCAAAGCCCTGGGATTACAGCCATCAGCTACGGTGCCTGGCCTTAAAAAAATTTAAAAATGACTGGGCACAGTGGCTCATGCCTGTAATCCCAGCACTTTGGGAGGCCAAGGTGGATGGATCACGATGTTAGGAGTTCAAGACCAGCCTGGCCAACATAGTGAAACCCTGTCTCTACCAAAAATACAAAAATTAGCCAGATGTGGTGGCATGTGCCTGTAGTCCTAGCTTCTCGGGAGGCTGAGGTGGGAGAATCTCTTGAACCTGGGAGGTGGAGGTTGCAGTGTGCAGAGACCATGCCATTGCACTCCAATGTGAGTGACAGAGTGAGACTCCGTCTAAAAAAGAAAAAAATTAAAAATTATATAAGAGTTGGTAGGAGCAGTGGCTAGGAGCAGTGGCTCAGCACTTAATCCCAGCACTTTGGGAGGCCAAGGTGGGCAGATCACCTGAGGTCAGGAGTTTGAAACCAGCCTGGCCAACATGGTGAAACCCTGTCTGTACTAAAAATACAAAAAATTAGCCAGGTCCTATGGCACATGTTCGTAATCCCAGCTACTTGGGAGGCCGAGGCAGAATTGCTTGAACCGGAAAGGTGGAGGTTGTGGTGAGCTGAGATCACACCACTGCACTCCAGCCTGGGCAACAAGAGTGAAACTCCGTCTCAAAAAAAAAAAAAAAGATTTGGGACATATTCAACAGGGCAATGCAGGAGGGGAATGCCTAAAGTTTTTGACAGCTTGTCTTTTCCCAAGTTCCAAGAGAGAAATCACTTAAAGTGTTGGGCCTTTCACAAAAAGTTTCCTCCATGGGAACTTTCTATTCCCTATATCTCTCCCTTTGCCCTCGTTTTCTAATTCAGGGCCCCCTTCAGATCTTTTCCTGTGGAATCTCTACCTCTCTTTCTTGGGTAACCATCCTTCTGGGGAAGGCTCATTCTCATGAAAGGTCTCACCACAAAATCCATCTCCTTTCCCCCAGCAAGCCTAGATCATGGTGGTGGGGCACTCCTTGGGGCATAGATCAGTAGGGTGGAGGGTCTGACAGGGAACATTCTCTCATGCTATCAGCTCCTTGGTTTAGTGTGAGTGTGGGTCTCCAGGGTGATGAATTCCCTCCAAGAATCTTGCCTTTGAGCAGTTCATGAATCTGCTCCTTAAGACTCAGACCTAAAGAATAAGTAGGTCTAAGAAACTCACCTGGCTTCTATTAGGAGGTGAGGCAAGAGCCCCCCTTGAAGGGCCTTCAGCCAGGAAGTTTGGAGTTAGTGACAATTCAGATGATGGAGATCTCAACCATATTTCACTCTTTGCCTGTATTCCCCAAACCTTTGCTGTTGTCCAGTTTGGGAAGGTTTTCATCTTCTCTTCCATGGAGGGAAAATCGGTCGGCTGGGTATTCTTAATTCCAAAGTTTATGCAAGCACTAGTGCCCTCCAGACTAAAAATCCAGAATTCCATTTTTTCATTCTTTTTTCTTTTTTTTTTTTTTTGAGCCAGAGTCTCACTCTGTCGCCCAGTCTGGAGTACAGTGGCGCTGTCTCAGCTCACTGCAACCTCTGCCTCCCAGGTTCAAGTGATTCTCCTGCCTCAGCCTATTGAGTAGCTGGGATTACAGGCGCCCACCACCACGCCTAGGTAATTTTTAGTAGAGACAGGGTTTCACCATGTTGGCCAGGCTGGTCTCAAACTCCTGACCTCAGGTGATCCGCCTGCTTTGGCCTCCCAAAGTGCTGGGAATATAGGCATGAGCCACTGCACCTAGCCATTCTTTCATTCTTTTCAGCACTTTGTGTGGCCTCCTATGTGTTCCATACCAAGTGATTTTTAAAGAAAGGGCCAGGCAGAGCTGGGGCTTAAACCTGAACGGCAGAGGCTGCAGTGAGCCAAGATCACACCATTGCACTCCAGCCTGGGTGACAAAGCAAGGCTCCCTCTCAAAAAAAAAAAGAAGGGAGGGGGGGCCGGGCACAATGGCTCACACCTGTAATCCCAGCACTTTGGAAGGCCAAGGTGGGTGAATCACGAGGTCAGGAGTTTGAGACCAGCCTGGCCAACATGGTAAAACCCAGTCTCTACTAAAAATACAAAAAAAAAAATTAGCCAGGCGTGGTGGCATGCATCTGTGATCCCAGCTACTCGGGAGGCTGAGGCAGGAGAAGTGCTTGATCCCAAGAGGCTGAGGTTGCAGTGCCACAGTACTCCATCCAGCCTGGACAACAGAGGGAGATTGTGTCAAAAAGAAAAAGGAAGGGCAACAGTAGAACAAGGGGATTGCAGGGGTGAAAAATGATACCATGCTGTTACGTCTTGAATGCAGGTTCTGCACCAGGGCATTCCCATTGCCACCCAAGAAGACAACAGACATGATGTGGATGAGTGTGAAGCACATGGGGCCAAATAACAGGCCTGGGAACTTCAGAACCTGTGCGAGGAGGCAGAAGAGCCATCAGAACCACGGAAGGGGAGAAGAAAAATCCTCTACACAACCACACGCACATCACAGGAAGCTGCCGAGCAGGATTTAGCCCACCCGGATCTTCGGTGCCCGCTCGGCACTGTGTGTGTGTGAGCTCGATGTGGACATCAGCCATTGGGTCCTGCCAGGTTGGAAGTGGAGGAACTAATCTGAAAAGTGTATTTATTCTGGAGTTTTGCTAGCCTACCTAGCAGCGAGGATGGCAAAGCTACCAAATTGCCATGGAGACCTAAATCAGCTTAAGAGAAGAGGACCCTGGCCTGATTTCTGGAGATCAAGTGAACAAAGGCTGTCTTTATTAGATAGTTTAACATTCCCAGATTCCTGTACTGATAAGTACTATTAATCTAGACAAGAAGACTGATGACTACATACAGACAGAATATCTAATATATTGTAAGCAACATAAGATCCTAGCAGTAAGAGGAAAACATCAATAGCTGTCATTTTAATTTTTGGAGAGATTTTTAAAAAATCACTTGATTAATAATTATGGGTAGATAAAGTGCTCTATACCCCATTTGGTCTGTAAGCCTGCACCATCAACATCTGGGTGGTGTAAGAAATGCAGATTCTCAGGCCCACCCCAGGTGTACTGAATTGGAATCAGCTTTTTTTTTTTGAGATGAAGTCTTGCTCTGTTGCCCAGGGTAGACTGCAATGGTGTGATCTCAGCTCACTGCAATCTCCACCTCCATGGTTCAAGCAATTCTCCTGCCTCAGCCTCCCAAGTAGCTGGGATCACAGGCGTGCACCACCACACCCAGCTAATTTCTGTGTTTTTGTTTTTTTGTTTTTGAGACGGAGTCTAGCTCTGTCACCCAGGCTGGAGTGCAATGGCACAATCTTGGCTCACTGCAACCTCCACCTCCTGGGTTCAAGCAATTCTCCTGCCTCAGCCTCCCAAGCAGCTGGGATTACAGGCACGCACCACCACGCCCAGCTAATTTTTGTATTTTTAGCAGAGATGGGATTTCACCACATTGGCCAGGCTGGTCTCGAACTCCTGACCTCGTGATCCACCCACCTCAGCCTCCCAAAGTGCTGGGATTACAGGCGTGAGCCACCGCTCCTGGCTATTTCTGTGTTTTTATTAGAGATGGGGTTTAACCATGTTGGCCAGGCTTGTTTGGAACTCCTAACCTCAAGTGATCCACCCACCTCAGCCTCCCAAAGTGCTGAGATTACAGGCAAGAGCCACCTTGCCCAGCCTGGAATCAGCATTTCAACAAGACTCCCAAGTGATTCATGTGAGTGTTAAAGATTGTGAGGCACTGGCCTAGGCCACTTAAAAATTATTATAAATAGGCTGAGCATGGTGGCTGAAGCCTGTAATTCTAGTTCTTTGGGAGGCCGAGGCAGCCGAATTGTTTGAGCTCAGGAGTTCAGAACTAGCCTGGGCAACATGGTGAAACCCTGGCTTTACTAAAACGACAAAAATTACCTGGGCATAATGATGTGTGTCTGTGGTCCCATAGCTACTCAGGAGGCTGAGGTGGGAGGATTGACGCTGGGAGGTTGAGGCTGCAGTAAGCCACGATCATACCACTGCATTCCAGCTTGGGTGACAGAGATCTTGTCTCATTAAAAAAAAAGTTATAAATAATGAAGGCACAAGAGAATGGCTTAAACCTGGAGGCAGAGGTTGCAGTGAGCCAAGATGGCCACTGCACTCCATCCTGGGTGACAGAGTGAGACTCCATCTCAAATAAAAAAAGAAAGAAAGAAAGAAAGAAATTGAAGAAAAATTAAATGGCCGGGCATAGTGGCTCATGGCTGTAATCCCAGCATTTGGGGAGGCCCAGGTGGGAGGATTGCTTGAGCCCTGGAGTTCAAGATCAGCCTAGGCAACATAATGAAACCTATTTCTATTTTTAAAAATTAAAATGCTGCTTTTTTTCTTTACTTGAAAGGAAAAACAAGGATTTTGAAGGTCTTGAAAAGCTGAAATTCCAACAATAACTCAAGATAAGATGAAGGTTGAAATTCAGTATTGAGCTCAGGTGGGTAGACAAGGATTTTTGCTAATAGGAAGAGGCAAGTCTTGCTCTGTATGACAGCTGGATATGTTCAGGCATATCAAATGCCTCCTAGTTACCAACTCCACCTCTCCCCCTTTTTTTTTCAGATGGAGTCTGGCTCTGTCACCCAAGCTGGAGTGCAGTGGTACAATCTTGGCTCACTGCAACTTCTGACTGCTGGTTTCAAGGTATTCTCCTGACTCAGCCTCTGGAGTAGCTGGGACTACAGGCATGCACCACTACACCTGCTAATTTTTGTATTTTTAGTAGAGACGGGGTTTCACCATCTTGGCCAGGCTGGTCTTGAACTCCTGACCTCATGAACCGCCTACCTTGGCCTCCCAGAGTGCTGGGATTACAGGCGGCAGCCACTGTGCCTGGTCTGCACCTCTCACTTTATATGTCATTGCTCACAGAAGGGGTGTGTTTCATAACACAGCTGTTACCACAAATTTAAAAAGTAGCCAGTGTGGTGGCTATTGCCTATAATCCCAGCACTTTGAGAAGCCAAGGCAGGTGGATCACCTGAGATCGGAGTTTGAGACCAGCCTGACCAACACGATGAAACCTCGACTCTACTAAAAAATACACACACACAAAAAAGTAGCTGGGCATGGTGGTGTGCACCTGTAGTCCCAGCTACTCAGGAGGCTGAGGCAGGAGAATCACTTGAACCCGGGAGACCAAGGTTGCAGTGAGCTAAGATCCCACCATTGCACTCCAGCCTGAGACTGTGTCTCGGGGAAAAATAGACACAAAGAAACCCCACATCTCACAGAGGTAGCCCTCATGGTTAATCGAAAAGCTGAAGATCATTCAGGTTGTAGAACAGCTGAGCCACCAGTTGAGCTGTTGCATCCCATCAACAGGTACCTACCCGTTCTTAGTTCCTCATCTCCTCTATTTTGACTGATTCTACTAACAGACTCAATGTATGTCCACTGAAAGAGAACAAATGGTCCCACCAGTAATCACTTAACATTAGGGACTCTGAGGAAGAGCCTTCAGGCCACTGTACCCATAGGCTACTGGCCACCCCATAAAGGATGAGGAGTCAGGTCCTCTCATTGTCTGGCTAGGTGGTGGTCCACCCGGGATGGCCATCCCTGTGTAAAGACCCACTCAGAAGGGGCTGTTGGCATTGTTGGCACTTTGAGGCTTCTGGGAAGGGAGTTGGGCTGGTCCTAGAGGCTCACACTTGTAATCCTAGTGCTCTGGGAGGCTGAGGCAGGAGCATTACTAGAGCTCAGGAGTTCAAGGCTGGCCTGGGTAACATAGTGAGACCCTGTCTCTGTAAATTTTTTTTTAAAGAAAGGGAGTTGGCCTCTCCAGCAGAAATGTTCTTAGCATGTCATTCAACTGCCTTAAAAATCTAGTTTCAGCCCACTTTCCCTGTCTTTGTTGTCATTCCTCATTCTTTTTTTTTTTTTGTTAAGGGTCTCACACTGTTGTCCAGGCTGCAGTGCGGTGGTGTGATCTTGGCTTGCTGCAACCTCCACCTCTCGGGTTCAAGCGATTCTCCTGCTTCAGCCTACTGGGTAGCTAGGATTATAGGTGCCCACCACCATGCCCAGCTAATTTTTTGTATTTTTAGTAGAGAAGGGGTTTTACTAGTTGGTCAGGTTGATCTCCAACTCCTGACCTCGTGATCTGTCTGCCTTTGCCTCCCAAAGTGCTGGGATTACAGGTGTGAGCCGCTGCACCCGGCCTTTTTTTTTGAGACACAGTCTAGCTCTGTCCCCCAAGCTGGAGTGCTGTGACACAATTTCAGCTTTCTGCAACCTCCTCCTTCCAGGTTCAAGTGATTATTCTGCCTCAGCTTCCCAAGTGGCTGGGATTATTGGTGCCTGCCATCACACTTGGCTAATTTTTCTATTTTTAGTAGAAACAGGATTTCACTATGTTGGCCAGG
Source organism: Callithrix jacchus (assembly GCF_049354715.1). NCBI lineage: Eukaryota > Metazoa > Chordata > Mammalia > Primates > Cebidae > Callithrix > Callithrix jacchus. The sequence goes on along the minus strand of NC_133502.1, from coordinate 11,078,964 downwards.
CTGGTCTTGAACTCTTGATCTCAGGTAATCAGCCCACCTCAGCCTTGCAAAATGCTGGGATTACAGGCATGAGTCACCATACCAGGCCTGACATTCCTCTTTCATCAATACTCTACATTTCAGTAAAAGGTGTACCAATTAGTGTCCCTGTAAAGGCTCTCCCCTTCGCACATGCTGTTCTCTCCCCCAGGATGCCATTTCTCTACCATTACATTTAGAAGGTGTCCCATCCCTCAAGGCTCAGCACATGAATCTTCCTCTTTATAAGCAGGGTAGGAATGATGACCCCTGTTTTACAGGCATGAGATTGAAGCACAGAGGTATTTGATGCCTTGCCAAAATTATATTATTGCCAAAACATGTCAGCATTTAATCTCAGGCCCCTTGTTTCTCTAGTAGATCAATGCTCACCCAGAAGTTTGGCAGACAACCATGAAAACTTAACTTGAGTGCCAAATCTGCCTTTGCACTAAGGAATTCAACCTGCTGTATTACTAGAGACAATACAAGGAAATGATGGATGAGGATACAGACATGACGTTTCTGTTACAGATTCAATTAACTGATGGTGGTATGGAAAGGTGAATACCCAACAAACATTTCAAAGGGAAAAAAGTGGCTCATGCCTGTAATTTCAGCACTTTGGGAGGCCGAGGTGGGTGGATCACTTGAGGCCAGGACTTCGAGACTAGCTTGGCCAACAGGGTGAAACCCCTTCCCTTTAAAAAAAATTAGCCAGGCATGGTGGCACAAGCTTGTAGTCCAGCTACTCAGGAGGTTGAGGCAGGAGAATCACTTGAACCCAGGAGGCAGAGATTGCAGTGAGCTGAGATGGCGTCCCTGCACTCCAGCCTGGGCAGCAGAGCAAGACTCCACCTCAAAAAAATAAAATAAACAAAAGTTAAAAAAGCAAAAATTAGATAAGAGGTTCTCTAACTGTTTAAAACTTAGATAAATCAGAGTTAGTCATGAACAGAAATTCTGAAAGAGGGAAAAAATAAGGTGTTTATTATATATTGGGAATAAACATGTTTCAAGGAATATAGCTAGGTCAGGTGCGGTGGCTCACACCTGTAATCCCAACACTCCAGAAGGCCAAGTTGGGTGGGTTACATAAGGCCAGGAGTTTGAGATCAGCTTGGCTAACATGGTGAAACCCTGTCTCTGCTAAAAATACAAAAAATTAGCTAGGCATGTGGCTATTTGGGAGGCAGAGGCACGAGAATCCCTTCAGCCCGGGAGAGGGAGGTTACAGTGAGCTGAGATCACGCCACTGTACTCCAGCCTGGGTGACAGAGTGAGACTCTGTGACACACACACACACACACACACACACACACACACACTTGCAATCTAGCTATCTATTTCTTTTATTTGCAGTGGGAGGAGAGGTAGGATGAAGATTTAGGAACAACTGAGTTTAATATTTTGATAAATTATTTTGCCATAATAGCTTCTTCCCATTAAACATCTTTTATGTGCCAGGAATTGTATTAAACACTGTCACATAAACAATAACCCTATGAATTAGGTACTACTTTTTGTATTCATATTACAGATGAGAAAGCAATTTCAACAAATATAAGTGAATCGCCCAGGGTGCTCCAGTGGACTCGGAACAGCTGTAAAAGATAGAAGATATGAATATGAATCTAGACAGTCTTGGTTACAGGACACACACTATTCGTCTTCAACTTGGAGTTCAGCTTCTGGAGTGCAAGGGTGGAGTAACACAGGGGAACTGGGAGAGATGGGCTTATGTGTGTTAGGCCCAGGCCAGCACATGTGACACTTCACAGGACTCTGTGGGTAGAAGGGAGGTCCAAATCATACATGAGCAGCAAGGGCCTATCTGGGCAATATTCTGGGGAGGCTCAAAGCAGCAGAATGATGGCCAGCAGTTATTTGTTTCTTTCTTCATTTGCAATCCTATTTCTTCCAACCCTCCCTGACCCAGGAACCCAAGACAGGTATCCTGCACTCCTCTGACCTCTGTCTCCATTTTCTCTGCATCTTATTTGAAGCTTCGATGACAAATCTCCTCAATCGGCCAGGTGCAGTGGCTCATGCCTGTAATCCTAGCACTTTGGGAGGCCAAGGTGGGAGAATCACTTGAGGGCAGAAGTTCAAGACCAGCCTGGCCAACATAGTGAAACCCCTTCTCTACTAAAAACACAAAAAATTAGCTGAGCTTGTTGGTGCTCGGCTGTAATCCCAACTACTCAGGAGGCGGAAGCAGAGAATCTCTTGAGCCTGGGAGGCGGAGCAGGCAATCAGCCAAGGCTGCGCCGCTGCACTCCAGCCTGGGCAACACAGCAAGACTCTGTCTAAAAAAAAAAAAAAAAAAAAAAGCCAAAATACTCCTCAACAAATTTGCCCTCTGATTTCTTTTTTAACCTAATCCAAAAAGTGATAGTAGCCTCCGATGTTAATGTTAGCTTGGTCTCATATGAAACTGACCATCTCCAAGGTAATGCAGCCACATCTGGATGGTGAACAGCCAAGATGACTGGCTTTGAATCAAAGGATGCAGGTGTATGTCCAGCTCTGTCACTGTCACTGAAAACACGTGTGGCCTCAGCAAATCAGGTACCCTCTCTGAGCCACAGATTATTTTCCTATAAATTTGGACGATATCTTCCACCTCACAGAATTGTGTGGGGGATTAACAGAAATTTCAAACCTAAGAAAGCCAAGCACAGTCCCTGAATTCTATGAATTTAGTAAAAGTTAGTTGGGTCTGAATCAATCCACAGGAGGGGGAATTTTAAAGCATCATTAGTCAGTAATAGATACAGTGAGCAGGAAGCACATTCACATTGCTGGGGGACAATACAGGCTGACATTTTAAAAAAGAAGAACCAAAGGGCTCAGGTTAAATCGCCCAGTTCTGATGGGATAAAAAAGAAAATGGCATTGAAGATAAAAGAGGAGCTCTAAGCTTTTGTAGCATTTCATCTGCAAAGAGGACAAATTTACAGCAATGCTGGGGAACTTAGTGTGTGCACAGATATATTAGAGCTGTTAATACGGTTTGCTTGACTTTAATTTCCTAGCGTTATTGCTATAATTCTTCTTTGGTCGAGGCTTCTAGATGGATTACATGAAGAATGAGAACACTTGTGGAACTCAGAGTTAAATGGATATTAGCCAGGTGTCCATGCCTGATGGCAAATCTAAACAGTTTATCCAAAGAATGAGTCTTGTGACTTTTATAGTTTTGGGAACTGTTTTTCTATGTGGTTCCTCTGGAACAGAGCAGATATTTGAAACAGCAAGGAGACACTGTTATCGTCACCAGACATCAGGCCAAGATAGGGAAAGAGGATGGGCTTAGGGGATTTGAGCACTGAGAGTTCCTTCAAAGTAAAACTCTATGTCCCTGCAGCACGAGAGACTCATGACCCTACCTTTAAAGCGTATGCAGGCATCCTTGCCCTTCAACCCAAATCCATCTTATAATAAGTCCAGATGCCTGAAGACTTTCAGGTATTCTACAGCCTTCTTTTTCTTTCTTTCTTCTTCTTCTTCTTTTTTTTTTTTTTTTTTTTTAATTTCTCAGCCAGGCACAGTGGCTCCCACCTGTAATCCCAGCCACTTTGGGATGCCAAGGCGGGTGAATCAAGCGGCAGTGAATCAAGATAGTGCCACTGCACTCCAGCCTGGGCAACAGGAACAGAATTCCATCTCAAAAAAAACAAAAGAACTCTTCTTTTTTGTGATTTCTGTTTTCTTCTTCTTTTTTTTTTTTAGAACAAGTCTTGCTCTGTCACCAGGCTGGAGTGCAGTGGCGCAATCTCGGCTCACTGCAATCTCTGCCTCCCAGGTTCAAGTGATTCTCCTGCCGCAGTCTCCCAAGTAGCTGGGATTACAGGCATGCGCCACCGTACCTGGGTTATTTATTTGTATTTTTAGTAGAGGCGGGTTTCACCACGTTGCCCAGGCTGGTCTCGAACTCCTGAGCTCAGGCAGTCCACATACTTTGGTCTCCCAAAGTGCTGAAATTACTGAGATGAGTCGCCATGCCTGGTCTCTTCTTTTTTTCAGATGGGGTCTTGCTTTGTCACCCAGGCTGGAATGCAGTGGCAGGATGACGGCTCACTGCAGCCTTGAACTCCTGGGTTCAGGGATCCTCTCACCTCAGCCTCTTGAGTAGCCAGAACTACAGGCATGTGCCACTATGCCTGACTAATGTTTTTACTTCCTGTAGAGATGGGGTCTCACTACGTTGCCCAGGTTGGTCTCGATCGCCTGGACTCAAGCAATCCTCCCACCCTGGCCTCCCAAGGTATTGGGATTAGCGGTGTGAGCCACCTTGCCCAGCCTCACTATAGCCTTCTAGAGGTCCCTGTGACCATTCCATATGGGTAGCTCTTCACGGGTGTAGGGTTTGCCTCCTACTCTTATGACATTCCACCAAGATCACCTGAGGATGCCAAATCAAAACTACAGCCCATAATACTCATGGATGAATGCCAGTGGTCAGTAGAGACTTCTGTCTTGTCCTATTATTGGTACAGTGTTTCCATAAGTCTGCCCATACTACAGCATATTTCTCAAAACCATCTAAACACCAACAAATACACAGATTGATCATACCCTGAGATGTGAGGAAAATGCAACCACATCTTTGCTGAGTGGGTCAAGTAATAATGGGAACCTTTTTTTTTCTTTTGAGATGGAGTGTCGCTCTGTTGTGCAGGTTGGAATGCAGTGGAACTATCTTGGCTTACTGCAACGTCCACTGTGTTCAGCTGATTCTCCTGCCTCAGCCTCCCATGTAGCTGGGGGGTGCCTGCCACCAGGCCCAGCTAATTTATAAATATATATATATTTGTTGTTGTTGTTGTTGTTGTTGTTGTTGAGGCAGAGTTTCACCCAGGCTGGAGTGCAAATGGCAAGATCCCGGCTCACCACAACCTCTGCCTCCTAGGTTCAAGCAATTCTTTTACCTCAGCCTCCCAAGTAGCTGGGATTACAGGCATGTGCCACCATGTCCTGGCTAATGCTTTGTATTTTTAGTAGAGATGGGCTTTCCCCATGTTGGTCAGGCTGGTCTCGAACTCCCGACCTCAGGTGATCCGCCCACCTCGGCCTCCCAAAGTTAGGATTACAGGTGTGAGCCACCAAGCCGAGCCAATTTTTATATTTTTAGTAGAGTTGGGGTTTCACCACGTTGGCCAGGCTGGTCTGGGGCTTCCGACCTCAGGTGATTGATGCGCCCTGGACTCCCAAAGTGTTGGGTTACAGGTGTGAGCCACCACGCCTGGCCAGGACTGCGTCTTTATTATGAAACAGGAAAAGCTTGTCTCTAGCTACAGTGGAACGTTTTTTTTCAGTATGGAACTTCCCCATCTTGCTTCCCAGGAGACGTCCCCTAAGGCCACTCTCAAGGATAGGGAGGAGAGGAGCAGGAAGGAGTTGTTTTGCTCAAAGCACAAGGTCACTCTTTTCTTTGCAGGATTTAAATCAACACTCCCACAAAAGCAGAATGGAAGCTTCCAAGATCAGCTTCGTGCTAACCAAGCCAGAATGTTAAAGGTCAAACTGAGGAGGTCCTGGACAAGCAAGCTGTAAAATAGCATCAGTGACAGGAAGTTTCCCTTGCTCATCTAAGTTCTGCAGGTCTTTTCACAGGTGGCAACCTGGCTCTGCCTCTCACCTCTAATAGTAGAAAGAGACTGATAATTAAGTTCAGAGTCACAAGAAACAGAATCCAATCCTGACTACCTTAAGCAGGAAAAACATTAAAGGCTTTTGTGGCCAGGTGCAGTGGCTCACACCCTGTAATCCCAGCACTTTGGGAGGCTGAGGTGGGCAGATCACTTGAGGTCAGGAGTTCCAGATCAGTCTGGCTGACATGGCAAAACTCTGTCTCTACTGAAAATACAAAAATTAGCCAGGCATGGTGGTGATCACCTGTAATCCCAGCTACTCAGGAGGCTGAGGTAGGAGAATCACTTGAACCCAGGAGGTAGAGGTTGCAGTAAGCTGAGATCACACCACTGTACTCCAGCCTGGGCAACAGAGGGAGACTCTGTCTAAAAAATAAAAATTAAAGAAAAAGCTTTTGCATAGCTCACAACATATCCAGAAGGGGATATAACCAGGATCAGAGGTTATGTCCACAGGAAAAACAGCCCAGACTGAGCCACCAAATGGCTAAGGAAGATTCCCTTGCTGCTGCCATTAGACACAGACATGGTCCCTTGCAATGCTGCTAGCCTCCAGATTCTGTGGTCAGTGTCTCTACCTGCATACCTCTGGAAACAGGCTCTTGTACTGCCACCCACACCAGTAAGATGCCACCCATACCAGTAAGTTTCCATCCAGGCACTGCTCGTTGCAACACTCATTCCTGAGTCAGAATCCTATATGCAACTGGTCCAATGGTAGCGAGTTATCAGAACTTATTAACATTCATGCCCCTAAAGCTGGTATACAACCCACTACTGCTAAATTTAACTGGCTTAAATAAAAACAAAATAAAATAAGCAAAATCCTACATGGGAAAGTCCAATTGGCAGAGTCTGGCTTTAGGCAGGTGTCTGGGATTACAGGTGTGAGCCATTGCGCCTGGACGATTTTAAAATTTTTTGACGAGACCAGTCTCCCTATGTTGCCCAGGCTGGTCTTGCTCCTGAGCTCAAGTGATCCTCCTGCCTCAGCTTCCCAAAGTGTCGAGAGTACAGGCATGAGCCACCATACCCAGCCAGCATTTGGGTATTGATACCGGAAGCTTTCCAGTATTGAAAAGCATACTCATCTATGAGAAGCTCTGGAAATGGTTAGTGGTGATGGTTGCACAACACTGTGAATGTACTTACTGGTACAGAATTGTACACTTAAAATGGCTACAGTGTGAATTCTTTCTTTTCTTTTTTTGAGATGGAGTCTTACTCTGTCATCCAGGCTGGAGCGCAGAAACGCAGTTTCGGCTCACTGCAACCTCTGCCTCTGGTTCAAGCAATTCTCCTGCCTCAGCCTCCCAAATAGCTAGGGTTACAGGCACATGCCACCATGCTAGGCTAATTTTTGTGGTTTTGGTTGAGACAGGGATTCACCATGTTGGCCAGTCTGGTCTCAAACTTCTGACCTCAGGTTATCCACCCGCCTTGGCCTCCCAAACTGCTGGGATTACAGGTGCGAGCCATCACACCTGTTCATAAAATGGTGAATCTATGTTATGTATATTTTGTTATTATTATTATTTTTAGATGGAGTCTTACTCTTGTTGCTCAGGCTGGAGTGCAGTGGCATGACCTTGGCTCACTGCAACCTCCACCTCCCAGATTCAAGCAGTTCTCCTGCCTCAGCCTCCCTGATAGTTGGGATTACAAGTGCCCACGACCACGCCCAGCTAATTTTATATTTTGTGGGAAGTAGAAAAGTTCCTTTTTAAAGTTTCCTTTCTTATTAAAGAATAAGTGTGTTAATAGCTTTGTTAAGCCCTATCCTACATAGCTGTTAAACATACCATGCTTACAGGCATGTAGTACATTCGATGTCCTTGTACGTTAACCGAGATATCTGTACTGGATGTGCTCACAGGCATGTCCCATCTCCTCATTGCTTTTACCAGTTTATAAAACTTTTAAGTTGTTAGTCAATCGAGTTTTAGTTTAGATTGTGAGGTCTGGCTCCAACCAACAGAGATCAGACACAGCAGTAAGGATGACCCCAAATGCATAAAGGATAAATTTGTGTGTTTTCTTTTGTTCTTTGTACTCTCATGGTAGGATGGCTAGCAAGGATACCCTTCTTGCAGTCCAGGAAGTGAAAATTGCATTGCTGAAAGATCCTTTGTCTTACTGCTGATTTTTCTTTGTGGCACTGAGCACCTATTTCCAACATATTTTTTGTAGAGATGGTGTTTGACCATGCTGGCCAGACTGGTCTCGAACTCCTGACCTCAGATGATTCGCCTGCCTTGGCCTCTCAAAGTGCTAGGATTACAGGCGTGAGCCACCATGCATGGCTTTTTTTTTCAAGGCACACTAAATGGAACCACCCTATTTGCCCCAAGTCCAGCCTTACACATGGGGCCCATGGGGCACAGCAGCTATTCCGTATCCCTCCTCTTCCACGGACCTGCCCACAGGCCACAGGTTGGCCCAGAGTGTCCCTTGGTACCATGGTCACTGCACTAGAGTAGAGCTCCCTAGATTTCCTTCCACTCTGTTCACATTTGACAGGCATCCATGAATAACAGCAATCATTAGGGAGCCGGACTGAATTCAAATCCTGTGTTACTTAACTGTGTAACCTTGGGCGAGTGGTTTAACCTCTTGGTGGTTCCATTTCCTCATTTAAAATGTAATTATAACACTCATTTCTTTTTTTTTTTGAGACCAAGTCTCGCTCTGTCGCCTAGGCTGGAGTGCAATGGCACATCCTTAGCTCACTGCAACCTCCGCCTCCCAGGTTCAAGCAATTCTCCTGCATTAGCCTTCCGAGTAGCTGATACTACAGGTGTGCGCCACCACGCCTAGCTAATTTTTTGTATTTTTTAGTAGAGACAGGGTTTCCCCATGTTAGCCAGGATGGTCTCAATCTCCTGACCTCGTGATCCACCGGCCTCCACCTCCCAAAGTGCTGGGATTACAGGCATGAGCCACCGTTCCTGGCCAACACCCATTTCTTAGGGTTGTTGTAACAAGTTGATATGTGTAGGGCACTTACCACAATGCGGAGCACATAATCAGTGCACAGTAAGGTAATCTATTATTAGTATTATTATTTCTTCTATAAACTAGCACCAGACCAGGCACAATGGCTCATGCCTGTAATCCCACCACTTTGGGAGGCCAAGGCAGGCAGATCGCTTAGCTCAGAAGTTCGAGGCAAGCCTGGCCAACATGGAAAAACCCTGTCTCTACTAAAACTACAAATATTAGCCAGGTATGGTGGTGCAGACCTGTAATCCCAAGAAACTCAGGAGCTTGAGGCAAGAGAATCACTTGAACCTGGGAGGTGGAGGCTGCTGTGAGCTGAGTTCATAGCACTGCACTCCAGGCTAGGGGACAGAGCAAGATTTGGTCTCTAAATAAATATATAAACTAGCACCAGAGTTTTATGATTTTCCTTCTCTTAAAGGATAAGTTGGTGGTTCACACCTGTAATCTCAGCACTTTGGGAGGCCAAGGCAGGCGGATCACTTGAGGTCAGGAGTTCGAGACAAGTCTGGCAAACATGGTGAAACCTCGTCTCTACAAAAATACAAAAAAAAAAAAAAAAAAATAGTCGGACCTGATGGTGGATGCCTGTAATCCCAGCTACTCAGGAGGCTGAGGCTGAAGAATCACTTGAACCTGGGAGGCGGAGATTGCAGTGAGCCGAGATCGCACCATTGCACTCCAGCCTAGGCAACAGAGTAAGATTCCATCTCAAAAAAAAAAAAAAGTTGGTTATCTATTGCTGCATGACAAATAGTTAGGGTACTCCAGAGAAACAGATCCAATCATGGGGGCAAGGGAGAGGGAGAGAGAGAGAGCGAGAGAGAGAGAGGGAGAGAGAGAGAGAGAGAGAGAGAGAGAGAGAGATTTCTTGTAGGAATTGGCTCATCCAATTATGAGCTTGAAAGGTGGCAAGCCAGGAATGTGAGAGGTGCAGTGCCAGTGTGAGTCTGAAGGCCTGAGAATAGGGAGAGGGCAGGAGCAATGGTATAAGTCCTAGTCCAAGTTCAAAGGCTCCAAGAATCAGGAGCATTGACATCTGAGGGAGGAGAAGATGGATGTCCCAGCTCACTCAGGGACAGCGGAGTTGCCCTTCCTCCACTTTTTTGTTCTATTTGGACCCTCTGTGAATTGGAAGATGCCCACCCACGTTGATGAGGGTGACATTCCTTACTTAGTCTACTAAGGATAATATTTTCTGGAAACACCCTAACAGACACACCCAGAAATAATATTTTACACCTATTGGGGCATGCTTTAGCCCAATCAAGTTGACAATTATTTTTTTGGCAGGGGGACAAAGTTTTGCTGTTTCACCCAAGCTGGAGTGAAGTGGCACGATCTCAGCTCACTGCAACCTCTGCACCCCTCCCCACCCCCGCTGGATTCAAGCAATTCTCCTGCCTCAACCTCCTGAGTAGATGGGATTATAGGCACCCACCACCATACCAGGCTAATTTTTGTATTTTCAGTAGAGATAGGGTTTCACCATGTTGGCCAAGCTGGTCTCCAACTCCTGACCTCAGGTGATCCACCCACCTCGGCCTCTCAAAGTGCTGGGATTACAGGCAACAATCACTGTGCCCAGCTCAAGTATAGTCATTCTCATGTTCACTATAGGAAATTCAAGATAGGATATGCTGGAAGGATGATTCTGGGTGTTGAGAGAGAAAAGGATTTATTTGATGCAGATTTTCTTGTGTGTGCATGGTTATGGGCTCATGCTTTTCATAAAAATATCTCACTTTCAAGCAATTCTGTAAGGTAGGTAAGAAGACACTGCTGGCCCAGCCCCCAAATTATTTGATTGATTGACTGATGGACTGATTTTTGAGATGGAGTCTGGCTCTGTTCCCAGGCTGGAGTGCAGTGGTGCAATCTTAGCTCATTGCAATCTCTGCCTCCCAGGTTTAAGCAATTCTCCTGCCTCAGCCTCCTGAGCAGCTGGGACTACAGGTGTGCACCACCAAGCTCAGCTAATTTTTGTATTTTTAGTAGATACGGGGTATCACCATATTGGCCAGGCTGGTCTCAAACTCCTGACCTCGTGATCCACCTGCCTCAGCCTCCCAAAGTGTTGGGATTACAGAGGTAAGCCACTGTACCTGGCCTATTTTTCTTTTTTTTAGAGACAGAGTCTCACTCTATCCCTCAGGTTGGAGTGCAGTGGCATGATCTTGGCTCACTGCAGCCTCAACCAGCTGGGCCTAAAGTACAGACCACCACACCCAGCTAATTTTTAAAGTGTTTGTAGAGATGGGGTTTGGCTATGTTGCCTAGGCTGGTCTCAACCTTCTGGCCTCAAGCAATCCTCCCACCTCAGCCTCCTAAAGTCCTGGGATTACAGGCATGAGCCACTATGCCTGGTCTTCCAATTTTATTCTGATGGCTACACTCCATGCAGTGCTATGCTTCAGAAGAGGTGCCTCTAACTACTTCAAGAGATAAATCTAGGCCTTCCGAAAATCCTTTTCCCTTGCCAGTGACTGTCTTAGGAAGGGACAGGTGATCCAATCTCAACCAATAAAATGTGAGAATAGGCCACATCCACAAAAAAGATATGAGAGTAAGTTTGTTATGGGGGCACTTCTGAGAAAAGTTTTTGTTTTTGAAAAAGACACAAGCAAGAAGTAGTGGTTCCTTTCCTTCTCTTTCTTCCTTTCTTCTCCCCTCATCTCTTCTTCCCTCCTTTCCCCTCCCCTCCCCTCCCCTCCCCTCCCCTCCCCTCCCCTCCCCTCCCCTCCCCTCCCCTCCCCTCCCCTCCCTTCCCCTCCCCTCCCCTTCCCTTCCCTTCCCTTCCCTTTTCTTTCCACCTCCATATATCGGTGTGAGTGGATGTGGTGCTTGGTGCTTTTGCAGCCATCTTGTGACCAGGAGACAAGGTAACTGAAATTCTTAGGATGACAGAGGAAAAGCAGAGAGGACCTGGGTTTATTCAAAGAGCTTACTGAATAATCCCCATAATAATTGTGCCTCTGGAAATAATATATTCAATTTAAGTCCATTAATTGAGTTAGCGTAATTTGCAGCCAAAAACATTAATCCAATATAAGAAAACTCACCCTTTCCATCCCACAGACAGAAGACTAAGATGTGTTGAATGACTTGCTAAAATCACACAGAATTGTTTTAATACAAAGAAAACTCCTTCCTTTAATAGTGGTATGTGCATGTGTTCTTGATGAAGTCTCCTCTGAGCATCTGAGCCCCTGATCATCACTAATTCCTTTAGTAAAACCCAGCAGTAGGCAGCCCCTGTACCATACTGCCTGGCATTTGTAATACACTGGCCGCACTGTTCTCTGATCGTGTTTCCAGTGTGCAGCACTTTGAGAGCAGGTTCATAGCTCCACTGATTATCACAGTATAAGGTGGACAATACCTGCTTAACACAGACAGGAGGGTGGGCGGGGTGGCTCACGCTTTGTAATCCCAGAACTTTGGGAGGCCAAGGTGGGTGGATCATGAGGTCAGGAGATCAAGATAATCCTGGCCAACATGGTGAAACCCCATCTCTACTAAAAATACAAAAAATTAGTTGGGCGTGGTGGCATGTGCCTGTAGTTCCAGCTACTCGGGAGGCTGAGGCAGAAGAAGTGCTTGAACCAGGGAGGCAGGGGCTGCAGTGAGCCAAGATCATGCCACTGTACTCCAGCCCGGCATCAGAGCAAGACTCTGTCTCAATACACACACACACACACACACACACACACACACACACACACATACATAGAGAGAGAGAGAGACAGGAAAAACTGATTGACACATGACTGAGTTTGAACTATACTAACAAATAAATAATCTATTCTGCTTCTTGGTAGCAAACAAATTAACAATCAAATTTTATGGGGATAATATAAGTTTTGTTTTTTTTGAAATGGGGTCTCATTCTGTAACCCAGACTGCAATGCAGTAGTGTGATCACGGCTCGCTGAGGCCTTTGCCACACAAAGATTTGTTTTAGGTCCTGTGTTTAATTCACTTGAAAAGTGTGTGAGATTTTGTGTTTTTTTTTACAAGGTAGCTTGATTTTAAAAGTTAGGGCATTATTGTACTTTCTAGAAAGACAAAACTTCCCTAATCAAAGATACAGACCTACATCACAAGGCATCAGAAACACTGCCTAGAATTTACAAAAAATAAAGTGTACTTCAAAATTAAATCCAGGCTGAGCACTTCAAAAGGTATTGGATGCCAAATGGCTTCTAGGCTACAAACCAAGAGTGAACAAACATTACCTCCACAAATTAAATCTGAAGTGGCTGCAGGACATTTTCATCTAGATTAGATAAAGTTTTAAAATGGTCCTATCCACAATCCATCAAAGCACTGTCTAGACAAAGGCCAGGGTTTTCTGCTTGGGGAAACCAGGGGAGGAAAGACCTTCGGGCCACATCCTGCTGATATCCTTGAGAGCCTCAATGGCAGGATAAGGTCTGAGTGTTCAGGTCCACCGCCACTCAGTCCTGACTCGCCCCTTTCCTCCCACACCCTGAGGAGTCACCAGGGCCAGGTGGGGACATTGCCATTTGTTGGATCTGAAAAGAAAGCTCTATGTAGGGCTTGGTGAGTGGGTACCCCCTGTGGACAAAGTCCAAGTGCTCCTCGGGCAGTATGAAGGGAAGGCTGGGCATTAGAAAGATGTGGGCTCACCCAGTGCGATGGCCCACACTGTAATCCCAGCACTTTGGGAGTCCAAGGAGGGTGGATCACAGAAGTCAGGAGTTCAAGACCAGCCTGACCAACATGGTAAAACCCTGTCTCTACTAAAAATGCAAAAATTAGCATTAGCGGGCATGGTGGTGCATGCCTGTAGTCCCAGCTACTCAGGTGGCCAGCACGGGAGAATCGCTTGAACTTGGGAGGTGGTGGTTGCAGTGTGCAGAGATTGTGCCACTGCACTCCAGCCTGGGCAACAAAGCGAGACTCTGTCTCAAAAAAAAAAAAATGTGGGGGGATTGGGGAGGGATAACATTAGGAGAAATACCTAATGTAGATGATGGGGGGATACACGCAGTAAACCACCATGGCATGTGTATACCTATGTATATGGCGATCTTGGCTCACTGCAACCTCTGCCTCCCAGGTTCAAGTGATTCTCCTGCCTCAGCCTCCCAAGCATCTGAGATTACAGGCACCTGCCACCATGCCTGGCTAATTTTTGTATTTTTTAGTAGAGACAGAGTTTTACCATGTTGGCCAGGCTGGTCTTGAACTCCTAAGATCAGGTGATCCACCTGCCTCAGTCTCTCAAAGTGCTGGGATTACAGGGGCGAGTCACTGCGCTCGGCCTTATTTATTTATTTATTTTTGAGACAGAGTCTTGCTCTGTCTCCTAGGCTGGAGTGCAGTGGTGTGACCTTGGCTCACTGCAAACTCTGCCTCCTGGGTTTAAGCAATTCTCCTCCCTCAGCCTCCTGAGTAACTGGGATTATAGGCAGGCACCACCACGCTCAGCTAATTTTTGTATTTTTAATAGAGACGGGGTTTCACTACATTGGTCAGGATGGTCTCCAACTCCTGATCTTGCAATCTGCCCGCCTTGGGCTCCCAAAGTGCTGGGATTACAAGTGTGAGCCACTGAGCCTGGCCTACATTTTATTTGTAAATAAAATTGTGAGTGATGGTTTCCTGTACACATTCAGCAAAGACTGCTGATGGGTACATAAGAGCTGTTGTTTTCATGTAACGTGTCATTGAATAATTCTAAACTAATTTTTCTCTACAATAGGTATATATGTAATCTGTGCTGTTTTTAATCCTTTAAGGTCAAATATACTTTATTTATTTTTATTTTATGGAAGTGGAAGCTGGAGTGCAATGGCACCATCTCAGCTCACTGCAACCTCTGCCTCCTGGATTCAAGTGATTTTCCTGCTTCCTCCTCCCAAGTAGCTAGAATTACAGGCGTCCATCATCATACCTGGCTTATTTTTTGTATTTTTAGTAGAGATGGGGTTTCACCATGTTGGCCAGGCTGGTCTCGAACTCTTGAGTTCAGGTGATCCACCCGCCTCGGCCTCCCAAAGTACTGGGATTGCAGGTGTGAGCCACTGAACCTGTCCAAGTTCAGACATACTTTAAAATTACAATTTCATAGCTTCAGCAGTTTTAAAAAATGGACATCTCTTCTAGACAAGTTGATTTTTCTGCTGTTCTGAGTATAATGTCTGTACTGCAGGTTTTGAAGGGCCAAGGCCTTCCTGCCTGTCAGTCTACCCAACATAGCTGTGGTGACCCCATTTCAACTTGCCCTAAGGCACCTGTTTGCTCTTGCAGTCTAGCTTCATACATGCCCAGCCTCGCGGTGCTAGGTTACATCGACCACATCAGAAATGTTGACTCAGTGACTGTTCCTTGACCTGCTGGTGACTCTAACATGACATCTGAAGATGGAGAGAGAGGCAGATCAAAGTGGTCCAATGTTTGTGGGCATTGGCATTTTTTCCATTTTGGAGAATGTACTGCACCCTTCTCCAAGCTTTATTATGTCAAAGGTCAATAGTACATTCCTCAGAGTAGCATTGCAAGGACTTAGTGAAATAGTAAAAAGGTACAGTTACCCATTCAGTGAAGTATAGCTACTGAAAGAAAAAATTATACTTTGCCATACATTTGCTTCCTGTGATATGGTATTGGGTCTGAAGCGTAATTCTAAACTGATACCAATTTCTTGGGATCCTGGATTTTTTTTATTATGTTTTTCTTTTCTTTTTTTCTTTGAGACAACGTCTCATTCTGTCACCCAGGCTGGAATGCCGTCGTGGTGCTGTCATGACTCACTGCAGCCTCGACCACCCGGGCTCAAGTGAGCCTCCTGAGTAGCTGGGACTACCAGTGTGTACCACTATGCTTGGCTGATTTTTTTTTTTTTTTTTTGTAGAGACAGGGTTTTGCTATATTGCCAAAGTTGGTCTCAAACTCCTGGGCTCCAGTGATCCTCATGTCTCCACCTCACAACGTGATGGGATTACAGGTGTGAGCCACCGTGGCCGGCCTATTATTTTTTCATATAAATGTTCATATTTCATTTGCTGTGTATTGCTGAGAACGTTAACATCAGTGATGGTTTTATTTAGGAACAGGTTTTTTGGGTTTTTTTTTGAAGTTAGACTTCTGGAATTCACAAAACCTGTTAATCAGTATACTGTAATTATAATACTTCTTTTTTAAAATGAAAAAATCTTTAATTAAATAACAAAACAAAACCCTTATTGTAGTCCAGGCTCAGTGACTCACACCTGTAATCCCAGCACTTGGGGAGGCTGAGGTGGGAGGACTGCTTGATGCCAGGATTTTAAGACCAGCCTTACAACACTATGAGACTCTGTCTCTACAAAAAAGTTTAAAAACGTAGCCAGCTGTGGTGGCATGTGCCTGTAGTCCTAGCTACTTGGGAGTCTGAGATGGGAGGATCAGCTGAGCCCTGGAGGCTTGAGTGAGCTATGATCGCTCCCCTGCACTCCAGTCTGAGTAACAGAGACCCTGTCTCTAAAAAAATAAAAATAAAAAAGCAAAACTCAAAAAAACAAAAAATGAATGAACTCAGCTGCGGTGGCTCACATTTGTAATCACAGCACGTTGGGAGGCTGAGGACAGAGGATCCTTCGAGTCTGGTAGTTTGAGACCAGCCTGAGCAATGTGGCAAAACCCTATTTCTACAAAAAATACAAAAATTAGCTGGGTGTAGTGGTGCACACCTGAGTTTCAGTTACTCCGGAGACTGAGGTGGGAGGATCACCTGAGCTCAGGAGGTTGAGGCTGCAGTGAACCATCACCATGCCACTACACTCCAGCCTTGGTGACAGAGCAAGACCTTATTTCAGAAAAATAAAAAACAAAAGAGTAAATGAACTCATTTTAGAAAAATTGGAAAACAGAAAGAAAGGTTTACTTTGATTTTTAATTACCCACAATATAGAACTAACCACTGTTATCATTTTGGAATATTTTCTTCCAATCTTTCTTAGTTTCATGCATTCTTATACATAATAGGTATAATGATTTTATATCATTATATGAATACTTTCTGTTGTCTTAGTTTGGGTCCTGAGGTCAGACCCTAAGATAAAAGTTCAAATGTCGTGGGTGAAGGGGAGAAGAAAAGCAAAGCACACTGCCATGTGTGTACCTACGCAACTGTCTTGCATGCTCTGCTCATGTACCCCAAAACCTATAATCCAATAAAAAATTAAAAAAAAAAAAAAGTTCAAATGTCAAGAAATTATTGGTAGGTGACCCCAGGGAACACCCATGGTGGAGTGGGGAAGTGAGACGGGAGGGAATGAAGTCAGTGAGGGTATATCATCAGATATCTCCCTGTCTGGGCTAGTGGAGAGTAATCCTGCTGAGGAAATTTAGGAGACATTATAAATACAGACCTCACAGTTGGCTGATGAGTGAGTGAGTGAGGGGGGTATTTATACACCAGCTCTTGTCCACCTATGACTTGATTGCTGCTGAAGAAAGAGGGCAGAGGGAGACATTAACTCTCTGGCCTGTCTTGTCCTTGGGCTAAACCAAGTCTGGTGGTGGAGAAAGCCCTGAGGTAGAGATGCAGGAAGTCAGACTAGTGTGAAATGGTAAGGGCTGGTGGTTCTGGGCAGGCACTGACAACATCTACTACAGCCATCGTATTAGTTTATTCTTACACTGCTGTAAAGAAGTATCCAGCCGGGTGCCATGGCTCATGCCTGTAATCCCAGCACTTTGAGAGGCCGAGGCAGGCAGATCACCTGAGGTTGGGAGTTTGAGATCAGCCTGACCAACGTGGGGAAACTTCCTCTCAACTAAAAATACAAAATTAGCTGGTTGTGGTGGCACATGCCTTTAATTCCAGCTACTCGGGAGGCTGAGGCAGGAGAATTGCTTAAACTTGAGAGGCAGAGGCTGCGGTGAGCTGAGATTGTGCCATTGCACTACAGCCTGGGCAATAAAAGTGAAACCCCATCACCCAAACAAACAAACAAACAAGAAATACCCAAGCCTGTGTAATTTATAAAGGAAAGAGCTGTAATTGACTCACAGCTCCACATGGGTGGGGAGGCCTCAGGAAACTTACAATCACAGCAGAAGGTGGGGAAGCAAGGACCTTCGTCGCGTGGTGGCAGGAGAGAGGAGAGCAAGGAGTGAAGGGGAAAGAGCCCCTTATAAAATACTCACTATCACCATAACAAGGGGGAAACCACCTCCACGATCCAATCACCCCCCGCCCCGGGTTTCTCCCTCAACATGTGGGGATTGTGGTGATTACAACTCAAGATGAGATTTGGGTGGAGACACAGAGCCAAGCCTATCACTCATGTTGTTAAAATTGGCTATGGAATAGTCCACAGTGTGAAGGACTACTTTCCTAAGGATTTGACTCCTGCAATTATGTATTTTCTCTCTCCTCACAGCAACATTTCTCAGAGAAGTTGTGCATAATCACTCTCTCTACATCTTCACATTCCATTCTCTCCTCAACATATTTTAATTGGGGTCCATCTCCCTTTCTTTAAAATGCTGATTTGATCAATTAACCAAAGGCCCCCACATTGTTAAATACAGTGGCTGCTCTTCTGTCCCCAATCTTCCAGCCTCTCAGGAGCATAGGCTCCAGCTTTCCTTTCTTGAAACATTCTCTTCAGTTCTGTGATTCTATTTGTTGTTCTCACTTCAGTCTCCTTGGATAGGTTCTCCACCTGGAAATGTTGAGGGACTTTCTGTTTCTAACTAATGCATCCAAAATATTATCATTTTAACATGTAATCCATGTACAAATCATTCATGAGACATTAAACACATTTTTCTTGATACTGTCTTTGAAGTTAGTGTGATTCAGACTTATAGAAGGGACCAGCCACATTTCAAGTCCTCAAAATGCTTATGTGGATAGTGCTACCATATTGGACAGCCAAGGGTCTACAGTATTAGTAAACACTTTTATGGGTGCAAGCAAACATAGTTTTCGGTAATTGGAAGGATATATATATTTATTTTGAGATGGAGTTTCGCTGTTGTTACCCAGACTGGAGTGCAATGGCACGATCTCGGCTCACTGCAACCTCCGCCTCCTGTGTTCAAGCAATTCTCCTGCCTCAGCCTCCCAAGTAGCTGGGACTACAGGTGAGCATCACCATGCCCAGCTAATTTTGGTATTTTTAATAGAGACGGGGTTTCACCTTGTTGACCAGGATGGTCTCGATCTCTTGACCTCGTGATCCACCCGCCTCGGCCTCCCAAAGTGCTGGGATTATAGGCGTGAGCCACCGCGCCCGGCCGGAAGGATATTTTTTGAAGGTGTCTTAGTTTGGATTCCCACAGTAGCAGACCTTGAGGCAAGGATTAGATTTCAAGTAGTTTATTTGGAAGTGATCCCAGGAAACACTCGTAGGGAGTAGAGAAGTAAGACAGAGGAGGGAAGAAAGCCAAATACAAGGGGATTTCAAAAAGTTCATGGAATCACAAAGAGTTACAGATTTCTTTGTTGCTTTTCCACTCCCACTGCTTCACTTGACAAGCCTAAAAAAAAAAGTTCATGAAAAAATGGACTTAAAAGATAAAAATAAAAAATATAAACTATTTCTCAATATAAGCTCCGTCAAGGTCAAGACAACTTTGTAAGAGATGATACCAGTCATAAATCCATCCCTGAAGAGTTGAGAGTCCTGGCTGGACACAGTGGCTCACGCCTGTAATCCCAACACTTTGGGAGGCTGAGTTGGGTGAATCACCTGAGGTCGGAAATTTGAGACCAGCCTGACCAACATGGAGAAATCCCATCTCTACGAAAAATACAAAATTAGCCAGGTGTGGTGGGGCATGACTGTAATCCCAGCAACTTGGGAGGCTGAGGCAGGAGAATCACTTGAACCCAGGAGGTGGAGGTGGCAGTGAGCTGAGATTGTACCATTGCACTCCAGCCTGGGCAACAAGAGCGAACTTCTATCTTAAAAAAAAAAAGGCAGTCTTTATACAGTATTAACTAAAGAAAAATGGGTGCCCTTTTCAAGACTAGAAAGCAAAATGAAGTCAGAAGGCATGAAATCAGAACTGTAATGTGAACGCTAGCGATTTCCCATTGAAACTCTTGCCCTTGTTTGATGAGAGGAATGAGCAGGAGCATTGCCATGGTGGAGAAGGACTCTGGTGAAGCTTTCCCAGGCAATTTTCTGCTAAAGCTTTGGCTAATTTTCTCAACACACTCTCATAGCATGAAGGTGTTATCATTTTTTTGGCCCTCCAGAACATCAACAAGCAAAATCTCTTGAGCATTTCAAAAAAGCTGTTGTGTAACCCTTGCTCTTGCCTGGTCTGTTTGTGCTGTGACTGGACGCCTTCCACCTCTCAGTAGCCATTGCTTTGATTGTGCTTTGTCTTCAGGATTGTACTGGTAAAGCCATGGTTCATCCCCTGTTACAATTCTTTGAAAAAATACTTCAGGGTCTTGATCTCACTTGTTTAAGACTTCCACTGAAAGCTCTGCTCTCCTCTGTAGCTGATCTGGGCAAAGCAGTTTGACACCTATTGAGTGAAAAGTTTGTTCAACTTTAATTTTTCAGTCAGAGCTGTGTAAGCTGAACCAATTTAGATGTCTGTGGTGTTTGTTATTGTTAATATGGTGTTGGCTGCTGTTAATTGTTGGTCTTCTTCAATTAGAGCACAAACAAGATGATTTTTTTTCCATGAAAGTTGATGTGGATGGTCTGCCGCTGCAGGCTTCATCTTGAACAGCTTCTCATCCCTCCTTTAACAAGCTATTCACTATTTCTTTTTTCCTTTTTTTTAAAGACAAGTTCTCACTCTGTCACCCAGGCTGCAGTGCAGTGGCATAATCACAACTCACTACAACCTTGACCTCCTGGGCTCAAGTGATCTTCCTGCCTCAGCCTGCCAAGTAGCTGTGACTCCACCACTATGCCTGGCTAACTTCATTAATTCTTTTGATAGAGATGGTTTTTCACTATGTTGTCCAGACTGGTCTCAAATTCCTGGGCTCAAGCAGTCCTCCCACCACAGCCTCCCAAAGTGCTGGGATTATAGGGGTGAGCTACCATGCCTCGCCAAGTTATTAATTTGTAAATTGCTGATTTCTTTGGGGCATTGTCTCCATAAACTTTTCACAAAGCCTCAATAATTTCATAATTTTTCTGTCCAAGCTTCTCCATAAATTTGTTGTTTATTCTTGCTTCAATTTTAGCACAATTCATGATACTCTGATAGTGGTTCTTTTTAAATTGATGTCTTCTCCTTTTTTTTTTTAAGCCTTGATTTGAAATTCAGTATTTTAACATTTTTGTATTTTTTTAAATTCAAATACCTACTCAAACTAAAGAAATTCAGTCTTTTATTAGTGCCCCAAACTAGATTCTGTTCAGATGTGAACAAGTTTATTTTGGTGCAAAAAAAAAATTAAAATTCATGCATAGTTTTTTCATAATATACATTTCCATGAAGTTTTGGAAGACCCCTCATATAGGATGTGTTGGTAAGCTTAGACAATTGGACTTGATCCTGCTGGGGAACCCTAGGAGACAGAATTATACCAATTGACAGACAAGGAACCTGGAGTAATTGTCTGCCTGCTCCCCACCCATCATGGGTTGAGGGTTGATTCCAGGGGCTATGACTGACCTTGCATATGAGCCCAATGTGCTTCCAAAGCCAGAAAAAGGCCCTTAAGCAGGGAGATGCCGATAAATGATAACCGTAAACTGCTGTGTCCTGGGGAGGTGCCAGAGGATACGGGCTGGAAAGAGACAGCTTCTGCTATAGCAGGTCACAGTATCTAAGTGGGCTCCTATTAGCTTGTAGGACCCCAGAGACTTAATGTCACCAAACCTATTCTTTACACAACTCATCTTACTCATTTATCTATCCTTTGATCCTGGAATAGTTCTTGGCACACAAAAGATGTTTAATGAATGGTTGTTGACTGTATGACTTTTCTTGAGTAGCTGCTATATTCTTTCAGGGTTTTCAAGGTAAATGGAACATGGTTACCAGCAGTTATGGGTCATATTGTTTTTCTTTTTCTTTTCTTTTTTTTTTTGAGATAGAGTTTTGCTCTTATCTCCCAGGCTGGAGTGCAGTGGCATGATCTCGGCTCACTGCAACTTCTGCCTCCCGGTTTCAAGGCATTCTCCTGCCGCAGAATCTGGAGTAGCTGGGACTACAGGCATACACCTCTATGCCCAGCTAATTTTTGTATTTTCACTAAAGATGGGGTTTCATCATGTCTGCCAGGCTGGTCTCAAACTACTGACCTCAGATGATCCACCTGCCTCAGCCTCCCAAAGTGCTGGGATTACAGGTGTGAGATGGGTCATATTCTTGCAACTCCATGATCAAATAGGTAAGTGAGGCTTTCTCTTTCTAGGTCCACCTGACATTTCCCAGGAAAGCAAGCCAGCTGGCTTGGGCCAAGAGCTTATCTCTGTGCTTATCACTTTTTTTAATTTAAATTTTTAATTTTTTGTGAGCACATAGCAGGTATTTACAGGTTACATAAGATATCTATGGGTTATATAAGATATTTTGATATAGATATGCAACACATAATAATCACATTAGGATAAATGGACTATCCATTACCTCAAGCATTCATCCTTTGTGTCACAAACAATCCAATTATACTTTTAGTTATTTTAAAGTGTACAATTAAATTATTTTTGGCTATAGTTACCCTCATTGTTTTCTTCATTTTTTTTTTTTTGAGACAGAGTTTCACTCTGTTGCCCAGGTTTGGGAGTGCAGTGGCACGATCTCGGCTCACTACAACCTCTACCTCCTGGGCTCAAGTTATTCTCATGCTTCTCATGCCTCAGCCTCCCAAAGAGCTGGGATTACAGGTGTGAGCCATTGCGCCTGGCCTTATTCATTCTAACTATATTTTGTACCCATTAACCATCCCCACTTGCCCCCCAATCTCCCCCAACCCCACTACCCTTCCCAGACTCTGGTAACCATCACCCATCACTTTGGACAGAGCATGGCATGTTATGACTGGCTACTTTTTTTTTGAGATGGAGTTTTGCTCTTGTTGCTCAGGCTGGAGTGCAATGGTGCGATCTTGGCTCACTGCAACTTCTGCCTCCCAGGTTCAAGCAATTCTCTTCCCTCAGGCTTCCAAGTAGCTGGGATTATAGGCATGTACCACCACACCCGGCTAATTTTGAATTTTTTTTTGACAGAGTCCTGCTCTTTGTGCCCAGGTTGGAGTGCAATGGCATAATCTCGGCTCACTGCAACGTCCACCTCCTGGGTTCAAGCGATTCTCCTGTCTCAGCCTCCCAAGTAGCTTGGATTATAGGTGCCCGATACCATGCCTGGCTTATTTTTGTATTTTTAGTAGAGACAGGGTTTTGCCATGTTGGCCAGGCTGGTCTCGATCTCCTGACCTTGTGATCCACCCACCTCAGCCTCCCAAAGTGCTGGGATTACAGGCATGAGCCACTGTGCCTGGCCTAATTTTGTATTTTTAGTAGAGATGGAGTTTCTCCATGTTGGTCAGGCTGGTCTTGAACACTTGACCTCAGGTGATCTACCCACCTCAGCCTCCCAAAGTGCTGAGATTACAGGTGTGAGCCACCTTGCCCGGCCATGATTGGTACTTTTGAGTCAGGTGCCAATCCCTGAGGTTATGGGGTGGTTGGAATCTATTACCTGAAGGTGGAGTGACATTGTCACCATTTTGGGAAATACTGATCTTCATGAGAATATGTGTAAATTGTGAATGCCATTTGTCCCTTTTGTCTTGTAGAAAAACACTTGAAATGGCTTGGTATGTTGGCTCATACTTGTAATTCCAGCACTTTGGGAGGCTGAGGCAGGCAGATCACAAGGTCAGGAGTTTGAGATCAGCTTGGCCAACATGGTGAAATCCCGTCAGTACTAAAAATACAAAAATTAGCCGGGCATGGTGGCACGCACCTGTAATCCCAGCTACTCAGCAAGCTGAGGCAGAAGAATTGCTTGAACCTGGGAGGGGGAGGTTGCAGTGAGCTGAGATCGTGCCATTGTACTCCAACCTGGGCAACAGAGTGAGACTCTGTCTCAAAAAAAAAAAAAAAAAAAAAAAAGAAACAAAGAAACAGAAATCACACAGAAGAGAATTTTTTTTTCTGAGATGGAGTCTAGCTCTGTCACCCAGGCTGGAGTGCAGTAGTGTGCTCTTGGCTCATGGCTCACAGCTCACTGCAACCTCTGACTCCTGGGTTCAAGCAATTCTCCTGCCTCAGCCTCCCAAGTAGCTGGAACTACAGGCACATGCCACCATGCCTGGCTAATTTTTTTTCTTTGAGAGGGAGTCTTGCTCTGTTGCCAGGCTGGAATGCAGTGTCGTGATCTTGGCCCCGACCCCATTTTAGAGCTAAGAAAAAGAAGGGTAAGAAAGGTTAGGTAACAAGTGAAAAGCCTGGAGCCCTGGTTCCCCTGGCTCCATATCCAGTCCTCTTTCCAGTCAGACACTGCTCTACAGAAGCTCTTCCAAATACCACATTGTTAATGTTCAGAAAAGAATGTTAAGAAGTTCAAAAAGATCTTAATTAAGAAAAAAATAAGCCTCTGCAGGAGCCGAAGGGACTGAGCACTTTGGTAGTTTGGAGATGGCTAATTATGGTTCTTACACAGTTGTTGGGGGTAGAGAGAGCATTCTGGGACAGTCCAACAAGGGAAGTCACTAGCCTTCTAACTTTAGCAAACAGACTCTCTAGCTTGGAAGTAGAACTGGTAGCTCAGCATTTACCGGGCTAGAAAGCTTAGGGAGTTTCAAAGGGCACTGCAAATCAGGTGAGGGCTGACTATTTTGGTTTATAGCTTACATATAAACGAAAACTTTGGTTTACAGCTTGCATTTCTCTGAGAAAGAGCTATCAGAAAGGTAGGTCATTGAATGATCATAGCTTTCCTATAATAGTCAAATTAAAATATTGTGTTCCTTTTTGTGACAGAAATTTTGAAACATGAGCTGGTATGCTGGCGAGTGCCTATAATCGCAGGTACTTGGAGGGGCTGAGGCAGGAGTCCAGCCTGAGAAACATAGTGAGATCCCATCTCCAAAGAGAAAACCAAATTATTAAACATGCATGAAATAAGAAGAAAAGAAACCCCCATGTCACATCATCTGCCTTCAAAAATTATCAATATTTTGCCATTCTTATGTGCTTGACTTTTTTTTTTTGAGACAGAGTCTCATTCTGTTGTCAGGCTGGAGTGCACTAGTGTGATCATAGCTTACTGCAGCCTCCAACTCCTGGGCTCAAGCAATCCTCCCACCTGAGCCTCTAGCTGGGACTACAGACTCATGTTACCACACCCATCATATTTTTATATTTTTTAATAGAGATGAGGTCTCTCTATGTTGCCCAGGCTGGTCTAGAACTCCTGGGCTCAAGCAATCCTCCCACCTGAACCTCCAGGGTAGCTGGGACTACAGACTCACACCATCTAATTTTTACATTTTTAGTAGAGATGAGGTCTCCCTATATTGCCCAGGCTGGTCTAGAACTCCTGGACTAAAGCAATCTTCCTGTCTCCACCTCTCAGAGTGCTGGGATTGCTCACTGTAACCTCCGTCTCCCAGGTTCAAGTGATTCTCCTGACTCAGGCTCCCGAGTAGCTAAGATTATAGGCATCCCTCATCACACCCAGCTAATTTTTTGTAATTTTAGTAGAGATGGGGTTTCACCATGTTAGCTAGGCTGGTCTCAAACTCTTGACCTCAGGTGATCCACCTGCCTCAGCCTCCCAAAGAACTGGGATTATAGGCGTGAGCCATTGCGCCTGGCCCTGTGGGCACCTTCTTAACTCCCTGTAGCCTGAAACTCCTGGGCTAAAGCCATCCTCCTGTCACAGCCTCCCGAGAAGCTGGGACTACAAGTGCACGCCACCACACCTCTGCTAATTTAAAAAATTTTTGGTGGAGACAGGGCCTCATTATGTTGGCCACCCTGTGCTTGACTTTTAAAAACGTGTTTGTGTAAGACTTTCTTTAAAAGATATTAATGATGCCATCTTAGCAAATATACATGGGAAATTAACAAGGAACAATAAAATGATCTTGTTCCAAGAACCATGAATTTGGAGCCTTTCATTTTTCTTTATTCAGGGTGGAAATGAAGAGCAGCTGCTGAGCTTGGTAAGGTAGCCACAGGAATAACTGAAGACTTAGGGGTGGGAGTCCAAAAGCTTGGAACAAGATTTTGTTCATTCATTCTTACAGCCATTCAACCAGCATATTCTGGGCACTTATGCACCCTGGCCATCCACCAGGGAGACAGGCCATGCTCAGACCCAGGCTTAGTGCAAATCATGTTTTTATCCTTTCTTGGCTCTAAGACCTTGGACAAGTTCTGCTTTTCAGCCTCACCTTCCTCATCTATAAAATAAGGAAAATGTTGAGTGGGGCACTGATAGAATTAATAGTGAGATGATTGGTCGGGTGTAGTGGTATATGCCAGTAATCCTACTACTTTGGGAGGCCAGGGTGGAAGGATCACTTGAGCCTAGGAGTTTGAGACCAGCCTGGCAACAAGGTGAGAAATTATCAAGGAACAATACAATGATCTTGTTACAGCATCATGAACTTGGAGCCTTTGATTTTTTTGTGTCTCTACAAAAATTACAAAAAATTAGCCAGGCGTGGTAGCTGGTGCCTGTAGTCCTAGCTACTTAGGCCGTGTTGGAAAGATTGCTTGAGTCTTGGGAGGTGGAGGGTTCCCTGAGCCACGATCGTCCCACTGCATTCCAGCCTGGGCGGCAGAGTGAGTCTCCCTCTCCCCTCTCCCCGCTCCCTCTCTCTCCTCCCTCCCTCTCTCTATCACACACACACACACACACACACACACACACACGTGCCGTTTGCCATGGTTATCTGTTAGGCTTTAGGGCTTGAAGACAGAAATGATAAGGCAGTCTGTCTTTTATCTTCCTTTCCCAAGCTAAGAGGGTAGCATGCAACATGTGAAATGCTGAAAGCCCGCCCCAATCGACGACAGCATTCACTCAGCTCTCCAAATCCTCTGGGTCCTTCTCTGGAGTTACTTGGCTTTCTTGAGGTCTTGCAGCTCTGTAAGGGTAATCTGTGCTAAACCTTGCTGTCGTCCGAGGTCAAATGTTTGGCTCACAGGTTGGAGAGCTTCCCATGGCACCCTCGTTTGGTCCTGAGGAGGGCAAGTCGCCCAGGGGACGGGCTGCTGGAGCGCCAGGCAGCTGTCTCCCAGTGTCCCCAAATCCGTGGCCGAGGGGGCGTTTCTGCGTCGAAGGGGCGGGCACAGTCGGCGCCTCCCTGCTCCACCTTCTGGGTCGGCGCCTAGACTCGGGGGGTGAATTTCGGAAAGTTTCCGTCGGGGGCGAGCACGTGGGCACCTCCGGACCCGGCCTCCGCGCCGCGCTCTCGGCTACCCCGTCCCTCCAGCGGCGCGCGCCGCCCTCGCCTCACCCCCGGGCGTAGCTCCGGGCTTCCTTTGGCGTCGCCAGCTCGGCCTCCTACCGCCGCGTCACCCGTCGTCCCCGGCTGCGCTCGCACGCGGTGCGCGGCTCCCGGGCTCCAGGCGGCAGCGCATTAAAGGGCGCCCCCGAGGAGGCCCTGCTAGCGGTGGGCCTGAGAGGCGGGGACGGGGCGTGCCGCGGGCGCCCGGCTCCCGGAAGCCGCTGCCTCACGGGCTCCCTCCGAGCGGACCGGCGCGACGGCCGGAGCTCCAGCATCCCTGCTAGCGGTCTAGGTGCGGAGCCCGCGGCCATCGCCGCCTGATCAGCGGGACCTCGGCCCACGCCCGCCCCGCCCAGCGAGATGCTGCCAGTGTACCAGGAGGTGAAGCCCAACCCGCTGCAGGACGCGAACCTCTGCTCGCGCGTGTTCTTCTGGTGAGTGTCTCCGCCCGAACCGGGTCACCCTGCAGCCGCTGGCCTCGCGGACGGGCTGTCCTACTACCGCGCCCGATGTTGCCCGCGCCTTCTGCGGCCGGGGCGACGGGAGCGATTTCCTGTGTCACGCGGTCCACGCTGGGGCTTTCTGCTGCGGGTGGCACCCCGCCTGCGCCCCTGCGCGCGGGGCGTGGGGACGCGGGGGACGCGGGGACCCGGCACTGGTGGCGCTGGGTTGGCGGCTTTGTTGCTGGAGGCCTGGCGGGCCCTTAGGGCTCGGGGAAGGAGGAGCTGGAGGTGGGGAGGCGGGGAACCCAGGCTGCCGAAAGGGGGAGTCTCTGGCCCAGCGGGAGAAGCGGCTGCACCGCCTGCACGCCCACCCTTCGCTGGCTCCCCACCTCCTGCTCTGGGACTCGCTGTCTCCTGAACTCAAACGCACCCTTTCCTTTCTTTTTAAGTAAGCAGCTTACGAACATCTTCCTTTATTTAATCTCAGCCAAAGCCTAATTAGTGTCCTGGACCTATGCCATCTCCCTCTAGTGTCCCCACCCCTTTTGATATTCCTTACCAGACAGCTCCATCCAACTCCACGTCCCGCTGTGTCTCTCTGTGTCCAGGTGTCTCTACATCGTTTGTCTCAGTGACCAGGACTCTCCTGCCTCTCTGTGTGAATCTCACTCTGTGTGTCCATGTGGGTTGTGGTACCTCGTTGTGGCAAGTTTCATGTGGGTAAAATAACACTAGCATTATTTTTTATTTATGAATGGGGACACTGTTCTTGAACGGGACCTTCCAGGTTTTGCTTTTAACTGGGACATGCACA
This sequence comes from Callithrix jacchus, assembly GCF_049354715.1. Classification (NCBI taxonomy): domain Eukaryota; kingdom Metazoa; phylum Chordata; class Mammalia; order Primates; family Cebidae; genus Callithrix; species Callithrix jacchus. The sequence goes on along the minus strand of NC_133502.1, from coordinate 11,050,620 downwards.
GCCACGACTGGAGTCTCTCTTTGACCAGCTTCTCTCCCTGTTTCCAATATTTTCACTTCTACCCAAGAGGACTGCTCCTGGGCGGGGTCCCTGGAATCGTTAACCCTCAGAGAGTTCACCTGTGGTCTTGATGCAGGTGGTTCCTACCAGGCATTCTACCATCCTAAAACCACCTGAGGGCCCCTGAGCTGGGAGGGCCCCTGAGCTGGGAGGTCCCACAGCCCTGCCCATCTTGTGCAAGGAAGAGGCGGAGAAAGACTCAGGTGACAGTCATACCTAAAATTTCCATCTTAGCCGGGCGCTGAGTGGCTCACCCTGTCATCCCAGCACTTTGGGAGGCTGAGGTGGGCGGATTACGAGTTCAGGAGTTCGAGATCAGTTTGGCCAACATGGTGAAATCCTGTCTCTACTAAAAATATGAAAATCAGCCGGGTGTGGTGTCAGGTGCCTGTAATCCAAGCTACTTGAGAGGCTGGGGCAGGAGAATTACTTGAATCTGGGAGGCGGAGGTTGCAGTGAGCTAATGGTGCCACTGCACTCCAGCCTGGGCAACAGAGTGAGACTTTGTCTCACAGGAAAAAAAAAAATATCTGTCTTGTACCCTGGACTGCTAACTATGT